>NC_051065.1:113076844-113414874 GCF_004664715.2 Peromyscus leucopus
ATGTCAGTGGGACAGCTGAAAGGCCAAGGTTAGCAGGACCCTTCTCTCCACCCTAGCTTGGGGCTTTTCCAGCAAGGTAATCCGATTTCTTTCCCCCTTTAAAACAATTCAGTGCATTTACATTTGGAAAGGTGTTTCTGTGTGCCACTGAACTCTTGTGAAGGTCAGAGACCAACTTGTAAGAGTCAGTTGTCTCCTTCTATCATCTGGGTTCTGGGGATCAAGTTCAGGTCATCAGGCTTGATGGCAAGTGCCTTTACCCACTGAGCCATCTTGTTGGCCTCAGATTTTCTTAATGGACAACTCAAGCCCTAAAAGTAAAGACACCAGCAGACATGAATGAAAGAAGATGACAGTCTTTCGTGCCCAAGCCTGAACACTGGCACAGGGCCACTTCTAGCATACTGCATTGGTGGTAGCAATCATAGAGCCCACTCAGGCTTGAGAGGCAGAGCTACAAACAAAAAGGATGTCAGAGAATTCATGGCCATCTTTAATCTGCCATGTCATCTTGAGAATCTCTTCCATCTTAAATATTTAACATGACAGCCCAGTCACTCTGGGTCCTTCTTTGACATGGGAGCAATTCTGAAAAAAAAAATGAGTAATAAGGGTGAACTTTAAGGGTTATGTCCCATCCCTGCTTCCAGCTGGAGCTCTGTCTGCTTACTGTCCAGCTCCATAAAATCAGCTGCCACACTCCTGTCACCACAGACCTCGATCCTTTGGTCATCATGCCTTCCCAAACATGATGGACTATATTTCCTCTGAATCATGAGACAAAATAAATCTTTCCTCTCTCAAATTGCTTCCATCAGGTATTTGGTCACAGCAATGTAAAGATAACTAATATAGAAAAATGGTACCAGGAGTGGGGTTGTTGCTATGCATGTGGTTCTAAGGTCTTTGGAATTGGTTTGCAAAGGAATGTTAAAGAGTTTGGAGCTGTAAGGAAAAAATTACCAAGCTGTTATAAGTAGAGGTTAGTGGGCCATGCTTGTGGGAGTGGGGAAGAGTGAAATGTAAAAGGAATGTAGGCTGTGAAGGCCTGGATCATGAGGTTTTTTGGAAGGAACCGGGGCAAAGACAATTCTTGTTGCATTTTGGAAAATAATCTGGCTTTGTTCTACTTAGGTCCTGAAAAATTGGTCAAGGCTCAATGAAAAAGTAATGGACTAATTTGTTTTGTGGTGGGAATTTCAAAACAGCAAAACATTTCGGCTGTGACATGCTTATTACTCACTGAAGTTTAAACAAGTTAATAGTGAGAAGCTGAGAAGAAAGATATAAGAATATGCAGTTTGACAAGGAAAGAAGCATGGACCAGGAAGTATATAACTTGGATTTTTGTTTTAAAGAGACTCAGAGTTAAGAGATCACCTTGAAAGAGATTTGGGGTTTTTGAACAGGCAGTGTTGGTGCTGTGAAGAGGGGGGGGGGGGCGCCTTTCAGGTTGGACTGAATTCATTTTGTATTATGAACCTCTAGGGACCATGGGCAAAGTCTTATGATTTGAATATGAAATGTCCCCCATAGGCTTATGTGGTTTGAACATTTGGTCCCTAGCTGGTGACAGTGTTCTAAGAGGTTATGGAACCCTAGGAAATAGAGCCTATCTATAGAAATTGGGTCCTTAGGGGGCAGGCCTTAAGGGCTATAGCCTAGTCTCTCTTTCACCCAGAGCTCTCTCTGCTTCCTTGTTGGTACCATGTAAAAATCAGCCATTGTGCACCCAGCAACCACAGACTAAGCTGTTTCAGTTGCAATGCTTTCCCCACATAAATGGATTATATTTTCTGAACTGTAAGTCAAAACAAATTCTTCTTCCCTTAAATTGCTTCTGTTGGATACTTAGCCAATATCAACATTGGAATAACTAATACAACATACCTACTACAAAGTTTATTAATTGGACATAGTAGGAGATTAATAACTAACAATGAAGTAAAATATACTGTAATAGAAAATATGTAAACTTTTCATTTATTGAATTTCCCATTTAATATTTTCAGTTAACTGTAGGTAAAGGAAAAACTAAAGATAAGGGGACACTGTAATTATGTAAGGGAGACTACAGAAAGGGTACAAGCAGGCCTCAGAACCTATGTGTTCACCATTTTCTCTTGTTCTAATACTATCTCCAATCCTGCTCATCCCATAGCTCCCCATAGCTCCCTGCAAGATCTATTCTCCTAGTCACAAAGTTCAACATCCATCTTGTACCTACACTAGAGAACCCAACTCACAGGCACACCAGAGTCGAAGAACTCAAGATGGAGCTGGCCATTATACTTTCCAAGCTTTCCTCTCTCCCCATCTTCATTACTACCAAGTGACATGGTCAGCTACTCCATTTTCCAAATCAGCATTCATCTCAATACCATCCTTGTCTTCTGTACCTTCTTCACCTTCCAACATTAAACTGACAGCCACGTTTGATGGATTGTCACTGCTAACTTCCACCCACTTCAGTCCACCCTCACCCCCCTTTTTACACTTAGACATCAAGCCCCTCCTTACTATTTCGCCTACCTCTTGTCTCACTTGCCTGTGACCCAGAGTGACCTTTCTGAAACCCAAATAAGATTATGTCACTTACCATTTTAGTTGGAAGACATGCTGTTGAGGATAAAATCTGAACTCTTTAAAATGATTTATAAATTTTGTTCTTGTGTGATTTGATTTGAAGACATCAAATGCCCTCTCACCACCCCCCATATTTCCCTCACAAACCCTGCCAATACAATGTCCATTTTATTTGTTTCTTCCAGTTAAGACTGCTGAAGCTCTTGTTAATTGCAAATGGTATCTAAGAGAAGTCAAGCCAATTAACATCTTATCAGCCATTAACTCTTTTACTTAAAAACATTCATCAGAGCATCTTGGTGGCTATTTGATCCTTCGGGGATGAGTCATAGGAAGTAAGTTTTGAGGAAGATTGTATAAATCAGTGTCTGGAGCCATTTTAATGCATGGCAATCAAAGTTATTTACCAATGAAATGTGAACTATGCAAATATTGGGAGAGACTCCATATTTTGAAATTCTATGTTCTGTTTTTGTTGTTATTGCTGGAATCAGATAACTAATGATTGTAGCAAGCTTTCTTTTTGGACTATCTTTGGACTACCAGCCCACAAATAATGACCTGGAGACTTATTATTAATTATGAAAACTTGGCTTTAGCTTAGGTGTAGACGAATTTCTTTTTTTTTTTTTTTTTTGCATACAAACTGTATGGCTGTGGCAGGCTTCTTGCTAACTGTTCTTATAGCTTAAATTAATCCATTTCCATAAATCTATACCTTGCCACGTGGCTGGTGGCTTACCGGCATCCTCATATGCTGCTGGTCATGGCGGCGGCTGCAGTGTCTCTCCGCGTCAGCCTTCCACTTCCCAGAATTCTCCTCTCTCCTTGTCCCACCTACTTCCTGCCTGGCCACTGGCCAACCAGTGTTTTATTTATTGACCAATCAGAGCAATTTGACATACAGACCGTCCCACAACACTTCCCCTTTCTTTTTTTTAAAAGGAAGGTTTTAACTTTTACACATCTCCAAAGTCAGCTTGGTATATTGGGGAATTTGGGCGTAGCTTCTCTTACTACTTCCTGCTGGAGGGGGCGCTGTATCTTATGGGGACACAAAGAAAATTTTAGGATCATGGAGTAGTCCGTGAGACCGTATCGTCTGAGCCAGTTGCCTTGAAACGATTCTGGATGTTGGATCATCTGGGCCATGGTGTCATCAGAGACCTTTCAGGTGGTCTTGGCTGGTCAAACCTGATGTATCTTAATCTGGAACAAATCCATAGCCTCTGGCTTTCTGTGGAAACAAACGCAGAGCCTCCTTTCCAAAGCAACATATCCTTACATCCAAATTTTGAAGTTAAGGTACCTTTAAAATACACATTTTGGCATAACTCAACAGCTTTTGCAATCAAATGTTTTTCTTCAGTTACGAATATCAAAGAGAACATAATCCAGATTCTCTGTGTGGTAGCCATCTTTACGTGGCTTATTTTTTATATTACCTTGAGCCTATTGCTTTAAACTGCAGCCTTCCAAGCCTGAAACAGCGCTGTGGCTGCTGGCTCCTCCCACTTCAGCTTCCCAACATGGCAGTGGTACGTTTTCCGCCAGCTCTGGGAGCCATCGTGGGTCTGTGCTTTTATCCAAGCAGCGTGTAGCCCAGAAACCTCTTTTTGTTTTGTACTAGTAAAGGCTAAATCCACCACGCAGCTTAATGTGCCACTTGTAGAGGCCTCATTCCTGCCATACTGCAGACTGAGCTCCCATGCTAGGAACCCGCCAGTAACTCAAACCGGCAGACTGCCTCTCATTTGAGAGAGACAATTAGGAAGCTGTTTTTAGCTCCATTTTAGAATCTTTTCTCAGGTTTTAGGTAGAAACTTTTGCCAACACGTTGGGCGCCATTTGTAGCTTGAGTTTTTCTGCCTTGCCCACAGTCAGGACAAATCCTTGTCACCCGCCAGTCCCACAGCCGCTCAGACCCAACCAAGTAAACACAGAGACTTATATTGCATACAAACTGTATGGCCGTGGCAGGCTTCTTGCTAACTGTTCTTATAGCTTAAATTAATCCATTTCCATAAATCTATACCTTGCCACGTGGCTGGTGGCTTACCGGCATCCTCATATGCTGCTGGTCATGGCGGCGGCTGCAGTGTCTCTCTGTAGACGAATTTCTAAACAGTCTTATTAAATAAGAAACACAGAGCCAAATACAGGGTAATAGCCGAAGAGATCAGAGAAATAGCAAATAGCCATGACTAGCCTTAGCTTACCACCATACAGTAGCTTGCAAAAGAGAGAGAGAGAGACAGACAGACAGACAGACAGACAGAGACAGAGACACAGAGACTTCTTCCTGTCTAACCTGTGCTTTTATTGCCTTCCTATTCTGCCTTCTCATTAGCTCTAAGCCCAGCCACATGACTTCCTCGTCACTGCCTGTCTATACAGACCTCCAGGTCTCTATGGTTGGTACTGGAATTAAAGGCTCATGTCACCACGCTTGGTTGTGTCATTGAACACACAGAGACTCTACCTGCCATGTGATTGGATTAAGGGTGTGGGCTACCACCGCCTGACTTCTATTCCTGGCTCGCTATGACCTCTGATCTCCAGGCAAACTTTATTTATTAACATACAACTAGCTCTTATTGCTTAATTAACCCATATTTTTTTAACCTAAATTATGCCACATGGCTCAATTGCCTCTTCTTAGTACAGCATATTTGACTTGCTCCAAGTCTGCTCGTGAAATTACAGGCCTAGATTCCTCCTCCCAGTTTCTCTCTCTCTGCCCAGAAGTCCTGCCTATCCTCTCCTGCCTAGTTATTGGCCATTTAACTCTTTATTAAACAAATCAGAAGGTACCTTAGGCAGAGACACATCTTTACAGTGTAAAGAAATATTCCACAACATATGGTATCAGTCAAAAAATAAATCAGTGAATAGAACAGTTAAAACCAAATGTCAAAATCATCTTTACTTGATAAGATCAGATAACTAGGAAACTAATCAAATCTCCCCCAAAAAAATAAATTCTGGGGGATAACATCAATGAACTGATAGTGGTGGTTTCATTCATATGAATGAAAATGGCCTCCATAGGTTCATATGTTTGAACACTTAGCCCTCAATAGGTGGAACTGTTTGGAAAGGGTTAGGAGATGCGGTCTTGTTGGGGAAGGTATGTCACTGGGTCAGCTTTGATATTTTAAAAGACTCCTGATATTTTAAAAGAGTGTGTCTCTCTGCATCCAGCTTACAGATCAAGATGTGAGGTTTCAGCTGTTCCTGCCATCATCATGGACTCTCACATTCTGAAGCTGTAAGTTCAATTAGACATAGGCTTCTATAAGTTGTCTTAGTCATAATGTTTTGTTACAACAATAGAAACATAACTAAGATATGAGCTATCCAGTAAGCAGAACAACTAAAGCCAAAATGTCAAAATTATCTAAGCATCTTTATTTGATAAGATCAGATAGGTAGGAAAACTAAATATCCACCCCCCCAAAAAGAAAATAGCTGAAGGATGACATGAATGAATTGATCACATATAAATTTGAATACCCATCGTCTCTGGAAAGTAAGAGCTCATCAAACAAGACTTGAAAATTGTCTTCATTCATAGCTCAGCTCCTCCAATGTGATACTGTTTATCACTGTGATAGGATTTGACCCTTAATAGAACTTAATAGTTGAGGCTCAAGTTCTCTGTCTATTCCTCTTCCATATTCCACTCATTTCCCCAAGTTTCTAGGCTATTGCTAGTAACTGAGCACCAGCATGTGGGTAGGACCATCAGAAAACCTACATCCCGGCCTGTGTCCAGGCCACCAGCTGTCCAAGCTTCACCATCACGTCGTTCACTAACACATCTGCAACATTTCTCATTGTCTCCCCCAGCAGTTTTGAATGTCCCTATATCTTAAATCTCAGCTTTCTAATGCGTCTATAGGTCATACACTAACAAAAACTAGATCTAGTGATGATAAGTACTTAAATTTTTCATCGCTTTGATATTATACTATTTGGAAACTATAATCCTCAAAAATATTACTATGAATCTAAGTATCTCTTTTACATGATAGGACACTGAGGCAAATAATTTGTGAAAGCTTCATAATTAACCACTATTTTTGAAGATATAATGCACAATCAGAAAATTAAGTTGACCAATCAGTCATAATCACCTTACATGCTAATAAAATACTGATGAATAAAGCAATATGATGCTGGAGGTGTCCTTCAAAACAGTCCAGTGAAGAAATGATTAGACTGTAGACCATGAGAGTGGCCAAGGACTGGAGTCTGCGGTAAGGTGGAAGTGGGCACCCAAATATCACTATATTATTCACAGCATCTTTGTAATATGTCCAAAACTCACAATCTAAAAAGCTTGTTAGTGTCATCTTTTAGTACAGATACAAACAACCCACATCTACTGATGAGCACTGCTAATCAGTGCTTGGAGAGAATTCTGAAACTGCTTCATTATACATCCAGGTTTATGCTCACTTGACATGGGAAGGACAGGCCCTCCAGCTTTAAACACAAAGGTCTCACTTTTGTCACCCACGTGTATTTTTTCTAGCATTGCACACTTATCTTAGTGGGAGAAACAATTACCCAGGCACTGTAAACCACTGGATAGTGTTATCTTTTAATTAACCTGTGTAGCCTTTCTCACTTAACCTAGTTTGAGAAGTGACAGCCACTTGAGGTGTCTAAATATTGTATGCCATTGCTCTTTTATTGGGTTTATTCAGCCAAGAACAATAGTTTCGTGCTGTGGGGTACAGCTCTCCAGAGCTTGTTATACTTTGGATCAGTTGTGATACTTGTCACGACCATTGATGCTGCAACTGTCCCTGACCAAAGCACTTAGGATGGTTTCCCTGTGTAAAACCCAGACTCTGCCTACGCACGCTCTTACAATATTTCTGGGTGGATGCCATTCTGCAACTGCACTGTAAAACCCCCACCCAGTTACAACATTCAGTATTGGAATACTTACATCTCTGCTTAAGGTTGAAATCAAAAAGGGCCACATTCTAATTTATCAGTATGTAATCAAAGCTCTATAAACATGCATGCTGTGGGGGTCCAGAAGTACCAGGCCACGGAATTCATTATAAGGACATTACTGGAAAGATGCACAAAAGTATACTTTATAGTATACAAGGATATTCAAGGCAGTGAGATTTTGAAGTAGTATTTAGTAGTTGCAGCCTAACTTCATATGATATCGGCACAATAAAATCATCAGACATTACAAGTATTGGTGTCAATATGGTTGTGATGATGGAGAGTAAGGTGTTCATATTTAGTCCCATTCATAAACATCAGGTTACCAGGAACTATGTATATCATGACCATATGATACAGATTTATATATGTGCACACATGAATAGCTTAGCATGAGAAGTACATCCATGCTTGTGAAACTTATGCATATGTTTTGAGGAACTATTGGGAAGGAGTTCATAGCCTAAATCTGAGTTGATAAATACTATGATTTCTTTGAAGTCATTTTCCCTATCTATATTCTCATAAACACTTCAGTGAAATACCACTGTATATAGTAGCCACATTCTTGGGGAAAAAATAACATGCAAAACCTACTCTATCTAAATGTGTTTCAAGGTTCAGATAAAAGGAAAGTGAAATAATTCAGAAGACAACGTACAAAACCTTTGGGGAGCACCTTTCCCACAAAGAAAAGCCTTTCAGTATTAATTATTTAGCGGAAAGGATGGAAAGGGTATCAGAGAAAGAAGAGGAGGAAAGAGCAAAGAGTTATTCTGCCAGTGTTTGTAATAGCCCACCTGGAGTCTGGAGATGAGTGAGATGGTCCTTAAAACCAGGGAATGGTAGCACATCTGTTTCCCCTTTTTCCAATGTGCCCCTTACGTGAGCTACAATGTTGCAGGTATTATGGACCCTTTAAGGTAGGTCTTACTAAGCAGTGACCCTGGGGAGTTCAATGCTATGCCAGAGTCACACAGCTGGCAGGCTGTGAGCTGAGATGCCGTTAACACTGGCTTCAGTGGTTCTCCACTACAAGGGACATAGAAAGCCCAAAGAAGGCCAGTATTGCTTCTCTGCTACTGACCAAGGCTAGACCTTGGCAGTGTCTGGGTGAAGTCCTTGGAAGAAGAAGGAAATAAAGCTGAGCTACACACCAAACACTGGAAGACATTTTTAGGAAGCCTAAGCAAGCTTTTGTGATAGTAAATGATTCAGGCTAGATGTTTATAATGAGCAATTTAGCTTCAGGCCAATATTAACTTCCGTTGCTATTGCTATCAGATTAATTGCATTTTGTTGCTTTTTCTAAATACACTTCAAATCAGGAAACCTGTAATTCAGCAGTCAGTCATTAAAGTAAGCCCTGGATCTGCAACCGAGTTATCGGATGCTCATCTTACAAATGAAATAAAAGCCCAGAGCCTCCTTTATCTGTATAATAAACAGAGCATTAATAATAAGCAACTAAAATACTATTTTAGGGCAAAAATAGATCTATACTGAAAATTTCTTCAGATCTAAGAAATCAAGGCAAGGAGACAAAAATGATGGCAAGAATTTGGATAAATGTATACTTTAAATAATGCACTTATAGAATCATGGTAAATACAGATGCACATTTTATTTAAAGAGAATACAAAATTAAAGGAAATTTCATATTATCTGATAAATTTTAAATACTAAAATGCTAAAAAGTCCTATTTCCTCTACCCCTATTCCCAGAGAAGCTCTATAAGGATATATAAGTATGTGTGCACACATCTATTCTTCTTTTCCATTGTTCCTTATGATCTCATACCATTACATGCAGCTAATATCAAATATGGTTTCACAGCTAATCAATAAAACACAGTTTACATCAAATGACCAGAGAGTTGTCAATTTTTTAAAATCCCAGCCTCTCTTGTGGCTTGCTGACTTCAAAGACATGCATTAAGATTATTAAGCAAGTAATGATTGATTTATTACATAACATTAAGAAATGTTTTCTTTGAAGCTCAAATTAAAAGGTCATGCATGCCCAGATTTTTCTTCAGGTTGATAGTTAAAAATGTAGACTGGCTAATACTGCTGGCTGTGAAGGACACATAAAGGGGATTTGAAGTAATGCTCCTTTCTTGGCAATATTTTAATGAAATGCTTAATATTCTGGTGTGGATTAATGAGGCAGTTCACTATTTTCAAACAATGGCTGAACAATTAAGAGCCAATCCTGAGAACAAATTAATGCTGCTGTTATTTTGATGGTATTTCAAATGACCATTGCTGTAACAGAGAGGCATCATTTAACAGGAGTGAAAATAACCATTTACATCAAGCAATTTGGTGCAGACACATTCAGGGGATGGGATGTGGCAGCTGCTATTCCTAGAGATAAAGCTGACATTTTAGGATGAAAGCAATAGGACCAGCTGTAACCTGAGCATGCTTTGTGCCATGTAAAGAAGTCACCCAAAAATGCATGCCAGTGTGCTAAGTGGTCCCCATAAAGCCAGTGAGTGGTGTACTTTCTCATGCTGCTATCAAAACATGGCAGGAGAAATGGGCGCAAGGTTTTCAAGAGTCAGGATGGAGGGAATTGATTAGCTTCATAAAGGTAAGAAAAACCGTATATCCAGCATTTGGGCAACAATCTCCATGTGGAGGCTAACTAGGGGGAAACTGGTCTTCCAACCGGCCTGAAGTCTGATCCAAGGCTGCCCTAAACACCTGTGTGCCCTAGATTATCGGGGCCTCTATTGTCCACTAAGCTTGCGTAACAGAGTAATAAATTGTCTCAAAATTTCCCATGCCCAAATGAGGAAGTAAGTACTACAAGTAGCCAATGGGAATAAACTTTATTTCAGACCCAAGAGTCATAGGAAATAAGGATTCTTTCTTATATATTGTAAATTTTATGTTCATCTCAATGCCTGCTCAGGGGAATATTCCTTTTAATCCAGTGTCTCAGGGTTGCTATTGCTGTGATGAAACAGCATGGACAAAAGCAACTTGGGGAGGGAAAGGTGTGTTTGGTTTTTATATTCAGAATCACCATCGACTGAGGAAAGTCAAGGCCAGAACTCAAACTGGGCAGGAACCTGGAGGCAGGAGCTGATGCAGAGGCCATAAAGGGGTGCTGCTTACTGGCTTTCTCTTATAGAACCCAGGACCACCACAAAGGCCTGGGCCCTCCCACATCAATCACTAATTAAGAATGCCTTATAGGTCTGCCCACAGCCTGATCTTACAGGGGCGCTTTCCTACCCGAGGTCCCCTCTTCCCAGGGGACTTCAGATTGTGTCAAGTCGACATAAAATGAGCCAGGAGCTCTCATCTTTCCTTCCCAGGTCGCAAAGTTGTTTTGCTTGCTATTTGAGAAAACTTCTGTAATTTAATCCTCCCCCTTCCAACTCCCCCTTAGAACAGTCTATCTGACCAAAGTGAGGTGATGAAATGATAGGTTCAAAGAATAATTCATTATACTATCAAGATCTTGGCATGCCAATTGCTGAAAAGACTATTTTGAGCTGTCAGTTCTAAAGCACATATTTTCTCATTGACGGACATGCCAAGTGCTTGATGGAATAATGAATTGTTCCCATTGACATCACTGTCGCACACAACCCTTGGGCTCAGGGCAGCATTTTTCAGGCATGATGAATAACACTGCTGCTCTTTCCTCCGTGAGAGAAGGATAAAGTCGGGCTCCGGGAGTTGCTGAAGAAGACAATGGGGCCTGAAAGAAGAATGGGAAGTGACTGGAAGATCAGCCAAGGTCAGACCTGACTGTGCTGCATTTTATAACATGTCGGAATTTAAAATATTCAGATACATATTTCGACATGACTATCCAAAACAATCCCATCCAAGTATTCTGTTTTCTTGCTTGGAAATGTGATGTGTTTGGGTTTTCTGTTTTTGTTTGTTTGTTTTGGGTATTTGGTATTTTTGTATGTTTTGGGTTTGTTGGTATTTTTGCTTTCTTTCTCTGACTTGGGAGATACTTCCTATACCCCAACTTAGAAACCCAAGTGTTCCTCTGGCTCACAGAAAAAAAGAATTCACTCAAACCAAAGCCTCAGGAATCTTGTCCTCACAACACTCATAGCCACTTTTATGTCCCACGTTTCACTCTGCTCCCAAGACATCACCGTCCATGCATCCCAAGCAGGACACATCTCTACCATGCCATGCTAGGGAATGGCCTGTGAGGACTTGAAGTCCCACAAAACAAACTCATCAGAGGTCATTAGTAACAGTCAGTACAATAACAAAGTCAGTCCACAGAGACAGGCGTTAATGCATAGGGTACTCACCCCTTGAGTGAAGACCAATCTCCTTGCATTTCCAAGGCAGTATCAGACCATCTTGGAGATGACTCACCAGGTTCCACTTAAGAGCTTTGTCTGCCCTAAGTCAACACCTGGTAACCACACACGCACGCACGCATGCACGTGGTCAAGCAATCCTCTAATGCAACTCTGCTGGGTAAAGCAAGCTCAGATCTCACTAGGAACTTTTGTGGGCCTCTCCATCAGTTGATCGATGATCCCTTCATTACTCCAAGGTTAAAAGTCTATGTCTATGTCTACTTCTGCATCTGCAGCTCTGCATCTATAACTGTGGCGGCTGGAGGGAGGGCCCAGTGATTAACAGCACTTACTGCTCTTGCAGAGGACTGCATTTTGATTCCTGCACTCATGCGGCAGCTCACAACCATCGGTAACTTCACTTCCAGGAATCCGATGTCCGATGTCCTCTTCCAGTCTCCAAGGGCTGCTTCTTACAGGGGCGCTTTCTTACCCGAGGTCCCCTCTTCCCAGAGGACTTCAGCTTGTGTCAAGTCGACATAAAATGAGCCAGCTCCTCCAGCTTCTTGGAGCTCTCATCTTTCCTTCCCAGGTCGCAAATTGTTTGGCTTGCTGTTTGAGAAAACTTCAAGTAGGCAAGTACACACACACATGCACATGAAAATAATTTATATATATATATATAAATGCATGTGTATATATATGTACACATGTATATGTATTTTTTTCTTTAAAGATTTTGGGATATTCCCCAGAAGAAAACTCTTCCCATCAGGGCTACTTGGTGACTATTTTACATATCTGGACTGTGAATTTACATATATGTGGATATTTACATATTTTACAATTAGTCACTTAATTATAAGCTCAATAAGCCTAAGTATAACCTAAATACCGGTCTCTACTCTTTGTTTTCCATTTGTTTGTTTGTTTGTTTGCTTGGTTAGTTCGTCAATTGTTTAATATATTCATGTAGCCCAAGCTAGCCTTGGAGTCTTGGCACGCGTTACAGTTAGCTCCCAAGTGCTGGGAGTCACCTTCTGAGTTCTCTATCCCAGACTCTGAATCACATCTCATGGTTATGATGGATTCCTACACTCCACAGCACTCAGCTGTTTATCTTTCCATATCCTTATTACGTCATCAGCGGGCGACTGCGTCCCAGCCTAGAAGCTGGACGTGCACCCCCTCGCTCTCTCGCTGCATCTTTCTCTGCTCTTGGTCTCTCTCTCTGTCCTATCCCCTCTTCTCTCTAATAAAGCCCATTCTAACTCTGGTAACCATGGCTCGTGACTCTTCCACCGCTGACCAAACCAGAGCTATGGACCCTTTCACTTACCCCACCTATACTTCCTGCCTTGCTACTGGCCAGTCAGTGTTTTATTAAACCAGTGTACAAAAGCATTAGAGCACTGGCTGCTCATCCAGAGGTGCTGAGTTCAATTCCCAACAACCACATGGTGGCTTACAAGATCTATAATGAGATCTGGTGCCCTCTGCTGGCATGCAAGCATACATGCAGATGTAACACTGTATATGTAATAAATAAATAAATCTTTTTTTAAAAAAAAAAAAAGCATTATCCCATAACACACAGCTGTGAAGGAGTGGGCACCTCAGGAAGAGGCAGAGTACAGTCTCTTTCACATCTGCGGAGGAGTGAGCACCTCTTTCTGGTGTTATTTTGTTCCTTTGCCATCCAGATTTATTATTTGCACCAAGAAGCATCCACCATAAAACTTTTCTTTCCGGTACTCTGTTATTTGAATTGCAAAAACAAGGCAATCCCAGAATACAGCATCAAGTAAAAGGTAAATATGATAAGTTTACAGAGCGACTTCGGCCGGGAATTGATTTGCATAGAGATGCCTGACAGGACAAAGCAGAGACCAGAGGAGCTCCATCATCAAATCTTCTAGTCTTACAGGAAAGCAGAAGTGGTGACACCCTCATAAACTGAAGGAGGAAACCCTCAGTCCCGCTTCCAGGAACCCATCCATAAACACTTCTCAAAGCGCCGCGTTTCAATTCCCTCCTTGAACGCTGGAGAATATGACCCGGAATTTTAAAAAATGATACATAGAAGAAGATATTTTTCTGGGGCATTTACATTTTTCTATCATTGAGGAAGTGCTCCAGCTGTGAATTGGGACTGGCTTTCCTTTTCAGCCATTCCCCACCTGCCTTTCCAGTCTGCAGGTTTTCAGGGGTGGAGTGAGGCCTTCTCTTCAGTTTTCCCTTTTGCTCCTCGACTGGCTTTCAAATGCTAATACTGGCCTTTGGTTGCCTTGCCTTGGGTCTGTTCAATGCAGCCCTTGTCCGCAGCCCTCGTTCTAGCCTGTCATCTGCCTTATTTACATGTCTATACCACTTTAGCTTTGGGTTTGCTTCTGGGACTTGCGAGAGTCACCTTTAACTCCATCTCCTACAGGCTGATTGTCTTTTAGCGGATGCTCATCAAATCAGCCTAATTTCACTGGCTAACACTGTACCCAGCTTAGATCTCTGCCCAAGACTGAGCACGATTCAAATTCATTTCAGGGCCTTGCAATTTCGTTTACAGATTTCTCAGGATGTTACCCTTTCCTTTTTTTTAACCCACGCTAGTCTTGCTGATTGAGTCACCCAATGGCACTGTGGCTAGAGCAATCTAGATGGCGTTAAATGTGGAGTGAGACAACCCTGACCCTACACCTGCAATTTCGGTCAGTCTCTGTTTCATGGTGTGTTTTGGCGGTAACACTTCCAGGGCTGACGATGCTGTGATCAGTGGGTGGTTTTGTTTGTTTGGATTGCCCAGTTTATAATCTGGAAATACCAATGGCCTCATGGGTACTTGACAAGTGGCTTATAATTGACCCCATACAAAGGATGCACAGATCCTGGATTTTGCCGAAGGACTTTAGCAATCTCTTGGTCAAATGAAAAGCACACACAGCAGAAGCTACGTATTACTCTTTCATCCTACAGCCTCCATAGTAGCCAGGTCTTGGCCCAGCTATGTATCCTCACTCTATCAACAAAGACCAGATAGCACAACTGAGTTAATTCAACCAACACCACGCAGCAGAGAGTGCAGTGATAGTCAGTCAGCAAAGCCTTGCAAGCATGAAAACCCAAATTTGATCCTCGGAATCCACCTGAAAGCTGGACAAGCGTGGCAGCATACTCGGAATCCCTACACTGGAAAGATGGAGACAAGCAGATGCCTGGGGCTCACTGGCTAGCCAGCCTCACCTAATTGATGCACTCCAAGTTCAGAGAGACACCCTGTCTCAAAAGTGTGTGTGGCAATGGAGCGGGGGCGTGGCATTGCTGAGGAACAACATCTAAAGTGCTCTGGCTTCCATACACATATGCACACATGTGCACACCCACCAACACATATACATATATGTGCACATACACATACAAACATGTATATGTATATACTAAGGTACAACTGACTGGAGCAACTTCACGCTGAAGGCACCACCTGGTGTCCTCTTGCCCAGAAGGAAGTTGTGTTGCCTGTCCAAGGGGATCCTCACAATACCATATTTGTGTCTCCTGAGATAATGATCCCATGGTTAAATAATGTGTGCTGTGCATAGTACAGCTTCCTGCTCACAATTCAACATACAACTAGTATGTCAAAGGTACCGAGAAGCCCAAGATGAAGTCTATTTAACTTGACTTGAGGTATCATTTCCCAGACAACTCACTGGTTAACATATCATCCTGTTGACACCCAGTGGGAGGTACCTTGCCATGGGCTGCCTTGTTCCCAGGAGCTTGCCAATATCTCCTAAGCCAGCAGCCCCAACTCACTCTAAATCAGAAACACCTGGGGACATTTAACAAACTGCACAACTAGACTGTGCCCTAGAAATTTTGTTTGGCCAGGCCTGGGAAGAGGTCCTTAGAGCAGAACTGAAATGGTCCGCAGGTGCTGTGCCTCCAAATAACAATAAATCCACGAGTCACAACATAATATTAGCATTTGCTGAACAAGGCTGTGTAGCAGCAACAAATGAGCATGGATTTATTTCCTTTTTACCTCCTTAAATCCATCCTGCCTAATACATATCAGCACTAGTTTACAAGTAAGAAAAGCAAAGCTCCAGTGATAGCGAGATGGCTCAGGGGTTAAGAACGTGTACTACTGCTGTTGGGGAGGATCCTAGGTTCCCAGACCCATGTCCTACAGCTCACAATTTAACTCCAGCTCCAAGAGATACAATGCCCTCTTCTGGCCTCCATAGGCACTGCACTCTTGTGCACAACCTCACTCTATCCTATGCACTTGGCTGAAATTAGTATCAGCTGTCAAATTGACACTGTCTGGGTCTTCTAAGAGTCTCAAATGAGGGGTTTGCCCAGATTGGATTGGCCTGTGGCCATATCTGTGAGGAAATTTTCTGGATTAATGGCTGATGTGAGAGGACCCATTGTGAATAGCATCAACTGGAAGTAGGTAGCTGTGGGCTGTATAAGAAAGCTGGTTGAGCATGAATCAGAAAATGAGCCAACAAAGCAGGATTCCTCCATGGTTCTCTTCTCTAAATTCCTGTCAGAACTTTTTGCCCAGATTAATCTCAATGATGGATTGTCATCTGGGAGTGTAAGCCAAATAGACCCTTTCTTCCCCAAGTTGCTTTTGGTTGTAGGTTTTTTGTTTCTTGTTTTTGTTTGTTTTGTTTTGTTTCTCCCACTGCAACAGAAAGCAAACTAGAACACACATAATTTTTAAAAAAATATTTTTTATCCAAAACTCCAAAGGGTTGGACAACCAAGGTCACAAAGTATCTCATCTCCTAGAAGCTTGAGACCTTCTGAGTTGTGTGTCCATGCTAGTGGTGGATAAATAATGCTCCTGAAGGGCATCCTGGGGTCAGATAGGAAACAAAACCATTAAAGAATGAAAAAACACCATGAAAGACCACTACTGTGTCTTTCAATCCCCTAAGCTGGAGCACAAAGTTGTGAAGATTAAAAGCACTTTGTAAGGGTTACCGGTCCTCGTCAACATGATGGGATATAGGACCACCACAGAAACTCAGGTGTGGATATGTCTACAAGAGCATTTCCAGAAAGATTTACCTGAGGAGGGAACTGGCCTGAATGTGGGTGGAGTCCCCAACTTAATAAAAGGGAGAAAGCAGGTGAGTATCTCTCCTTCCTGACTGGGGACACAGTATGACCAGCAGCCACCTCATGTTCCTGCCTTCTCTGCTGTGATGAAGTGTGTCCCCAAACTGTCTCAGAAAACAGGCCCCTCCTCCCTTAATTTGTTGTTGAGGATCTTGTCACAGCAGTGACGCAAAAAACTAACACACACTTAGAACTGCATTAGGTCCCACCCATGTGGGCTCAATACTAACACCCGCCTCACTAAACCGCATTCCTTAATGTTCTATAATTCTTGGGTTTCTGGCCATCAGTGAACTAATCAGAATTCTGTCCCAACAAAATAATAGCAGTGAGGCCCATGATAAAACCAACACAAGAATTTAGCTTCAAGGCGGAACTGAAATGTTACCATGCTACATTCAGACTATCAGATCCCAGCAGAACTCCCAGGCTTTCCAGCATGCATCCTGCCCAACAGCTTCTGTCACTAGAACTATCTTGCAGGCCACCAAGCACTTGCTGTTTCACAAGATGAGGTATTACCCAGGATGCAGATGCTGGCTGCAGCAAAGACATCCCCTGTCATCCTGAAAGCTGTCCCAGTGACTGCAGGTGCCCTCACTGAAGGAATGGAATCCACCACCACCTCCATCACCACAACCATCCCACCCCACCCTCACCACCACTACCACCACCACCACCCTGTAGTGGCAGTCAGGCCTTCCTTCAGGCTCAGAAGCCTAGAGTGAAGGATGAGAGTCTCGCTAGCAGTACAGGCCCCAGAGGCCATTTGGAAGGGCTTGACTGCCACCTCGTGGCCACTAGGTACACCGGCCCACAGAGAGTAAGAACAAACAGTAAATTGCTCACATCAGCCTCTTTTTGGCTAAGAATGATAACTGCATCTTTTGATGTGTCCTAGAGAGGAGTGGTCTTCGAGTGTTCTGGCAACATCCCATGCTTGAGAAGGATTGGCATGTTGTTGTTAGTGGTGTTTTTTAGGACAGAGTCTCATGCCCCTCAGACTGGCTTCAAAGTCAGTAGCTGAAACCGACTGTAAACTTCTGAGGCTCTTGGCTACAACTTCTGAAATTATAGCTATTTATCATCACACCTGAGACAAACCCTCTACCAACTGAGTTCCTTCCCTATCCCCAGAGGTTCATTTTAAATAATTGGTTCCATTCCAAGACAATTGTGATGGCTCACCATCATTACCATATCTGGATTGGGAATAACCATGAACATACATACACCTGTGGTTGTGTCTACGAGGGTGTTTCCAGGCAGGTTTAACTGAGCTATGAAGATCCACCCTGAAAGTGGGCACCACCCTTCCATGGACTGGGGGTCCTGGGCGGAGTATAAAGGAGAAAACTCGCTGAGCCCTGAGCAGCAGCCCTCATACTGCTTCATGACCAGGGATACAACGCAACCAGCTGCCTCAGACTCCCGAGGCCGTGACTTGCCAGCCATGATGGATGCATGCTTGAAATCTGGGCCAAAAGAAATCTTTTCTTCCCTCCTTTCTTAAGTGGCCTTTGTAGGGTATTTTGACACAGTAACGAGAAAAGCAGCAAATGCAACAATCACACCTGAGCTGATTGACACGCTTCCAGTTGAAAAACATTTTTCTATTTTCTCTGCATTGTCTATATGTCAAAGAAAACTACTTGATGGCTCACAGATTGAGAGCACTGGCTGCTCTTCCAGAGGTCCTGAGTTCAATTCCCAGCCACCATACGGTGACTCACAGCCATCTGTAATGAGATCTGGTGCCCTCTTTCATGTGCAGGGACATATGCAGACAGAACACTGTGTACATAATGAATAAACCTTCAGAAAACTACTTGATAATTATAAGAAACCTTAGGACATTTTTTCCATTCTCTGTGTTCCCCATTAACTTTTCCCTCCCTCCCTCCTTACCTACCTTACATGTAAGCATCCCTAGTTTAATCCCTTCACAAAGAAACCTCTACATTCAACTGCCTGTTGCTGGCCAAGTGGTTTTGGGAACACGTCTTCTCCTCTCTGCTCTGTTTCAACATTTGGGAGAATGATCTTTTGGCTTTAGAAAGAGTGTAGGAATAGAGAATTAACTAGTAATACTCAACAGAGCTCCAGTATGGTCCCTACCCTAGAAATTACCCCCTAAAATAAGAACTATCCTTACCCTTGACGATCTACAGTTGGAAGTTCATGATATTATCTATCTGAGTTCTTTTTTAAACAAA
The DNA here is from genome assembly GCF_004664715.2 of Peromyscus leucopus. Lineage (NCBI taxonomy): Eukaryota > Metazoa > Chordata > Mammalia > Rodentia > Cricetidae > Peromyscus > Peromyscus leucopus. The sequence continues at coordinate 113,096,049 of NC_051065.1, forward strand.
TAAAAATGAAATCGGCATGTAATGAAGACTCTAAACTCAAACGTCCAGTGGGCAGGAAGTTGATGGGAGAACGGAACCAGCCCCCACACTGCCCTCCCTGACAGTGTCAGCTGTGCTGTGTGTCTTGCCTTCAGACAGGCTCTCAGCCTCCAGGTTGTAGGGGACGCTGATGGATCCCAGAAGCATGTTCTTCTAATAACTGTCCCCCAGCTGGAGGAATTGCCCTGGTCAAGGTTCTCCTATTCTCCTCCTCTTTGGCTCCAACCTGGATGGCGACACCTCCTCCCTCTATTGGGACTTCTCTGAAAGATCCTATGTTCTACCATGTCCCTGAAGACCTTCTACTTAATTCCAGGTGATGTCTCCCCCTGCCCAGTCCCTGCCTTTTCTGGACTCCATGCTTCCTCACCTGTGTTGACCATGAGAATCCATACACAATAAACCATCATCTTGTGACCCTTCATCCCAGAGTCTGTGATCCAGAGAACGTGACCTAAGACATCTACCTATTACCTGCTCTCACCATAACATCAAGAGTCACCCTCTCCAAGGGAAAGCCAGGTCTTTACTCCTTTGTATAGATGCATTCAGAATGAATGAAAAGACAAGAGCCTTACCCTCAACATGTGGCATTATCCTTTAAGTGACCTCTGACTCCTCTGTCACACCAACTACACTGGCTGTTCCTCCAACTCAACACACATGCTTCTGCCTCGGAACTTTATTTAGTACTTGCTGTTGTGTATTTTTGGTTCGCTCTTTGTCAGATCATCAACCAACCTCCATCCCCCGCCTCCTTCTAGTCTTCTAGACTCAACTGTCACCTCCTCAATGAGAACCCTATACTTGAGCATGCAAACGTCCACTCAAGCCCAGACTCCACACCCCTTTCTTACTTTGGCTTTCTCCACAACAGCTTGCTCCAGGGTCTGGAACACTGCCCTTTTCTACATCAATATTTCTTAGTGCCCATCTCCTCTACCAGAGCCTAAGTTCCTGGAACCTAAGCTGTCTTCCCAGAGGCTGTAAGCGTGACAGGTACACCGTGGAGGCTGGCTCGGTGTGGACTGCATGGGCAAGCAAATGCAATGCAGACGTGGCTGTGGAATGACAAGGCCTGGAACCTTTGGGGACATCACTGAATAGCATCTGGCTTGCTCTTGAAATCAGGAGCCACCGTCCTCCCATCATTTTGGAAAGGCTTGTGCAGGGCCACATTTGTGGAGGCATCAGATAAAACAACTGCTAACTAAATGTAAGGTCATTTTTGATTGCACTGAACCCTTCATCAGTGAGCTAATTACTTTTTTAAATCATGGACAAGCTATCAGATTTTTTTTTTTAAAGCAAAGGATGTGACATTCAGACACAGAAAACCCTGAAGACGTTCGGATATTTAAATGAAATATAGAAAGCTTTATTCCAAAGCCAGGCATCTCCTTACAGACTTAATAAAAAAGAGCTATGTCTACATTTTAAATTTTACAACAATTTGAAGACCTTCTGCTCCCACACAAAAAAATTGATAAAAGTCCCATAACTAATTAATTAAATGACTTTCTTATTTATATAAAGTATATTCCGTCTAAATGCAAAATCTTCAGATATATTTTACTATGAAACTGTTCTCAGTCACTGAGTCCCAGGTAGTCTGTGGAAGCTTAGGTCCTGTGCTGCTTGAAGTGAGGTAAGAGGATGAAACGGCTTTCTGCTTTCCGGAGGCAGTCTTCGGATGTTTATCCTTGATGACGTGGGCAACACGCTCCTCCCACCCCTTTCCTACAGAACACCCCCCCTTCCTGCTGCTCACTTGGGACTCTGCACAGAGAACAACAGCCACCCGTCACCTAACAGTTCCTAATGTTACAATTCTTTCCAAACAATCTTAACACCCATCAGAAGTCTTGCCTATCACGCGCCTGTTTTCTCTAACGATATTTTAATAAATACAGTGTACAGCTCTGTTACCAAGCCCTGAAAGCAAAAGTCAGCAAACTTCTGAGGAGGTGCAGTTACCAACATTGTTTTTTTTTTTTGGGGGGGGGTGTCACTTCTCTAAAATTTAAAAATAAAATCCTTTGGGGGCAATTTGTTTAATCCACTGTAAAAACTAAAAGTAGTGTCTACGTCAGGTGACTCAAATGTTAGTAAGATGCAAACATCACACTGTACAGTAGAACAAACCCATGGTTTCTGACTGCCGAGCTGGATGCTCACCAACAGGGTGATGTGAAGCCATTCAAGGAAAAGCCTGCTCTTCAGCCATCCCATTTACTCAGGGCCACTTTCTTAGGGCTTTTCGTTCTGATTGGGTAATTCACAGCTCTACTATTTTTTCAATGGCCTTACTTTTTTCTTTAATAGGGAAAGAGTCTCTTCGTGTAGCCACCTTGCAGTTTTTACAAATATTAGGGTTACTTTCACTCTGCCAGAGGGAGGTGCACACAGCTGTATGTGCTTATAAATGCTTGCCTGATGGAAACTACCACTTCATGTCAAGTCAACATGAATTTTCTCATGGCTGATGGGTCTGCAGAGATGGTACTGTAGAAAGGTCTGATGAGTTCTTATTAACACTGCCATTACATTTGGGGAGAACATGATTGGAATGAGATATGTGAACACAAATTAATACAACAGCTTGATTTATTCAGGTTCTTGGTGCACATAACCTGGAGCTGACTAAACACTGATCTATAACACAGTCTTATAGCTTGGTCCTGAGAATCACAGACTTATGCTGGTGTGTGGATGTGCGTGTGCGTTGAGCACGTGTGTTGCTAGGGATTGAACCCAGGGCCCCATACATGCAAGGCCAGCATTCTACACTAAGTCATGTCCCCAGGCCCTAGAACCATAATTATAAAATAGACAATGGCAAATACAAAATCAGTTTTGAATTCATCCAAGTACATAAACAACAAGGTGGAACACTCTGAAATTACAATCATATTATAGTTAACAAACACACTTATAAATTCTAAAGCTGCTTCAGTTGACAACTTTGGTATCCCGACAGGAAAGCTCTATTACACCAGTGGGCACCGGCCCAACGTTGAACTATAAAAGTAACTTTTTTCAGTGCAAAATACTATTGCTATCGGCAAATAGCAACAACATGATAAACACATGGAAGACTTAAAAACGAAATATCCTGAACGTATGTTTTCATGTAGAAAAAGTAATTTTGTAGCCAGGCACGGTGGTATATACCTGTAATCTGAGCACTCAGGAGGCTCAGAGGATCGTTAGTTCAAGGCCAGCCTGAGCTATAGTCGAAAGTCAAAAGTCATAGTTCATCTTACAGGAGGCTATGGCAGGCTGTTTTGCTCCTTTGACTGTGAATCTGGATGTGAGAGTGCTTAAACGCTCTCTTCTTGTAAACAGACAACATTTCTACAGTTCATCATGTTTCTTCTTAAATGGCCACTGTGGATGGCGCAGTACATGCTCTGCAGCCTGAAGGACAAGGTACATGAATTCTTCTACATCAAAAGAGTAGTTGGTAAACTTGGGGTGTTCGCCCAGAGTTGGATGGTGCCCCTGCAGAGACAAACCAGAACACATTCCCAAAGTCACTGAGGATACGTCTTCTCTACAGAAATGAAATCATTTTACTTTGACTAAGACAACTATTTTAACTCATGCTTTTCAACAGAGGCTGGCAAGCTTTTCCCACAGAGGTCCCAATAATGTTTTCAGTACTGTCAACCATCTGTTCTCAGTCACAGATGCTCTGCCAAGGAAATGCACAAGCAAGCCTAGACAATATGCAGACAAATGTGGCTGCTCTCAATAAAACTTTATTTACAAAAACAATTGATGGGCCAGGTTTATACCATAGAGCTACAGTTTGCTGACGGCTGCTATACATAATCTAATGTAAGCTGTTTTAGCAATATGGAGCTTTTCTCCAATTTACAAATATAAAGCACACCTCATTATTCAAGAGAAGAACAGTGTATCTTTGAGACTCAGAGATGGCTCTCATTTTAATAACTGGACTTCAAACCATTTGACTGAATGTTACCTTATCTTGAGGAAACACTTTGCTGGGCTTCCGCCAGGTGATGTAGTGGACGCCTCTGAGCCTGGCCAGGTCTAAGTAACATCGCTCATCTTCACAGTTGTACCTAAGGACACAGGGGTGTCACAACATGAGGCTTTTTTCCAGGAATTGCCCATTGTGTAACAATCTAGGGTGGGAAATCCATCCCCCAAATATGGTCTTACTAGAGGGTTTGTAAATAACAAAAAAGAGAGAGATAATTTACAAACATGCTCAGGGCTGGAAGCCATAGATCTGAGGTCTGTGGTAGCATACATAAGGCACTGGGTATCAAGCCCAGCACGGCAAAAACAATTTAAATGAGTATTCTCAGAGTCTTGCCTTAATTTTTAAAGAACAGAGTAAGGTCGAGGAGTGGGCACCTTATTCAATAGGTCCTCCTGCCTGTGAGCTGGAGACTATCTTATAAGATATTATCTTTACATATGTGGAAAATGGAGTTAGGGAGGTGACACATTCAAGGTTAAACAGCTGCTTAATGAAGGAAGCAAAATCCCACCCCAGGTCCCCTGGGCTCCAGTATCTCACTCGCATTCCCCGCCCTTTCTCCTTTCTTCCATCCGCCCCTCTCTTCCTCTAGGACAAACGAATTAAGACAGAAGTCCCAATCACCTCCTACCTCGCTAACAGCTCGAAAATGTCGTGCAGAGTGTTGGAAGCTTGTATCAACCTTTCCTTCAATGGTCTCCTTATGGATCCACCCCCCTCCCCATCTCTGCTTCATACACGCTGGGTAAGCAATCCACCTTTGCAGACGGTGCCTCTGCTATCCCCACCACCCCCGCCCGGTTCTCTTTCAGCATAGTAATTATACTGGTCACAGGGAGGGGAGTGCTCACAGTGTGAAAGGCACACAGTAGTGAACTCTGGGAAACTCTGGGAACTTGGGAAACCACAGACTCACATCTTGCGAATGGTACTGAGGCTACTGGGAAGGAGGGGATGTCTGCTTCCTAAGAGCGCTGGCAGACCTCAGACCCTTTAGCCTGAGGTTGCTTTCCTTTCCAGACACCACCATGATGTAGCTTGGCGGGAGTATATGAGGCTAGCTAGTGCCCACATTGAAACTTTTAGCTCGGAACCCGACTCGTGAGCTCTCCATGGAAAGCCGACACCTGTACTCACAGCTCGAATACAGCAGCCCAGTCTGGAAGAAAAAGTAAGTGGGTGAGGCCAGCTCCGTGCATGCCAATAAATATGTCCGTGTTGTGTGTGATCCTCAGCTGATCTAAAAACGCAAGTTCTCTGCAATATGGGACAACACAAGAGAGGCGAGACAAAGGCTGAGTTAGTTCATGATCCACTGTGACGGTATTTATACACTGTGTCACATTCCACATCTGGGCTGCGATGACGACGTCAGGTGCGCTCCAGTATTCAATAACTTAATTCATTCTTTGATAACTTAAGACATTCTTTAAGCACAAACTTTTATTTCTGTTTTTCAAGGGAACATTAATCAAAAAAGTCATGACACATGATATCAACATAATTACAAATATCGATAGAATTCAAATAAAAGGTACCATTCCAATGGGCAGATAATACTGCAGCACAGAGCTAGCGGGAAGCACCGCTCTTCCCTCTTCCTGGAAAAGGAAAATGAGCAAGTGCTGAAGAGATACCAGAATAGCCCAAGCTGAAAATGACTCCCATCAAGTAATAAAAGAACTTCTAAAAACATGAGAATGGGGGTGCTGGAGAGACGGCTCAGCAGTTCAGAGCACTGACTGCTCTTCCAGAGGGTCTGAGTTCAATTCTCAGCACCCTCACGGCAGTTCACAACCATCTGTAGCTTCAATGCGAGGGGATTGGAGACACTCTCCTGGCCCCCTCAGTCACAGCACACATGCGGTAGGCAGGCATACATGCAGGCAAAATGCCCACACACATGAAAGAAAATAATCACGTTAAAAAGAGAATAAATGACGTGACGTCACTCGATGCCACACACCTAAGATGGTCTCAGAGGCAACCAGCCATTGTCTGTCTTTGCAGGAGACTAAGATTTCACAGTTGTTCTTTTAAAGTCAAGATACCAGTGGAGTGCGAGCATAGGAAGCCATGTGGGGGGTGGGGGAGCTCCAGAGATGAACATAGGAGGGGTAACAGCAAAGAGACACTGTAGCATTCAGCTGACATGTGCTTCGTTCTGCCAAACAAGCCCACTCTGAAAAGCCCGTTACAAAACTGAGAGAGATGGGCGAATGTCAACGACCCATAAAAGGTCGCTGCATACCTCATCCCCACCTTCCTTCTTGCCCCCTCAGAGCCTGGCAAACTCTGATCTATGCCTGTAACACCAACAGATGCAAACATGTCCACTCAAAACCAGTCCACAGAAATGTACTGAAGTGAGGACTAAGAACTGGACTATGGGGGAGGAGGGACTGAATAATCATAGAAGAACAAGTGCTCCCAGCCCCACTGTATCCAAAGTCCAGAAGGATAAAGATCTAAGAAGGAAAGGAAAATTCTTTCTTAAATCAGCTTTTTAAAAAAATCAAAAACAAAACAAAGAAACAGAAAAGGAAGATAATCTTTCTGTGTGTCTCTCACCAGGAAAAAGTGTCTCCGTTTGCCCTGGAATGTGGACTGGTGCCAAGGTAAGGACGGTGTGATAGTTAATTCTGATTAATTTGACCCATTGGGGGATCACACAGAAAGGGCATCTCTGTGAAGAACTGTCTAGATTGGGTTGGCCGGTAGGTAGATTGTGAGGGTTTTGTTTTTTTTTTTTTAATTGGGTTAATTGTGGTGGGAAAACCCACCCTGAATATGGGTGGTGCCATTTCATGGCCAGGCCCAAGACTGAAGGAAAAGAGGAGAGTAAGCTGCGCATTGGCCTGCAGGTATGAATTCACTGCTCTCTGCTCTGAGACTGTGAATGTAATGTGACTAGCTACTACAAGTCCCTACACCTGGATTCCCTGAAATGATGGACTGTAGCCAGAATTATGAGCCAAATTAACTTTACTCCCTTAGGTTGTTTTTGCCAAGGTATTTTTACCACAGCAGTAGAAAAGGAAGGTAAGACAGATAACTTTGCTCAGGTAAACACAGGTAAACCCCTTGGACTTGCCAGCTGGAGAACCATCTTGGACTGGAAGTCACAGATGCCAATGTTAATCAGTTATTAATGATCACAGTAGACTGACAAGGTATGGATTTATTTTCCTTGCTTCACCGGGAAAATGTTCAGACAGCCTAGAAAGCAGGTAACGGCCCAGCATCAGAGGTGCCTCTCTGGCTCCTTCGGGTTGATGCCAGGCCTCCATCTTGGCCACACATGTCTTCGTGTGTCAATGGAAGAAGCCACCACAGCCCAGTGTACTGTGTAGAACGAGGGAGCATTACATCCTCAAAACACTGCTGCAGGTGTCAGGTGAGCGAAGGCCAGTGGAACATGGTAGCAAGCCTTAAAATGCAGGGGCTATCTCTCAGCTTCACACTTCTCCATTCTGTGTCTGAGGTCCTCAGCACAAGAGGCACACTGTCCGCCGCCATACCTGGATCTCAGCTTTGAAGCCCAGTGGCCAGCGCACAGTCATATCCTTAAGGATTCATCCCCTTAGGAAGTAGGAGCTGATGAATGAGGTGCAGCACTCCCAAACTTATGTAACTTCAGGAAGTGCCTCTATGGCAGGTACCCTCTGCAGGGTGTGTGTGTGTGTGTGTGTGTGTGTGTGTGTGTGTGTGTGTGATAGAAAAAAAACTATCACAGGAAGGTTGAGGAATAGACAGAAAACTTCACTTTTTTGTGGCTTTTCTTTGGGGCTTTCTTTTTGAATTTTTAAAATTAGATTTGTTCATTTTTTTTAAATGTGTGTGTTTGGCCAGCACCATGTGTGTTTGGTGCCCCCCAGAGGTCAGAAAGGGGCATTGGAACCTTTGGAATTGGAGTAAACAGCTGGTTCAATACCGTGTGAGTGCTGAGAACCAAGACCGGGTTTTTGGCTAGAGCAACAAGTGCTCTTAACCACTGACCATCTCTCCAGCCCCTTTTAATCTTTCTTACTCTACTAGATTTCTTTCTACCTGGAGACATACTGCGATTTACAGTGTGACTGCTCTCAAACCAACAGGAATTACTAGACAGCAGTGAGAAGCATGTTTTCTTTCTAAGCCTTTTGGTTCTACCAAAATTTAAAAAGAAATATAAATACTTTATAAGATTTTTTAGTTAATGGTCTTCAAAGTTGAAATCCATTAGCTAACAGGGTATATTAAGATATATATATATATATATATATATATATGCATATATCTTATATGTAGATATACATATATCTATGTACATGTTAAAATTTAATACTAGCTGCTAACTTTTAAAAATTCAGAAATTTCAAGTGGAAATCTGGATTCACTATTTCTCCAGAAAAATAAGATTGCACCTGAACAGGAGACCTCAGAAAGCTCGGCAGCCCTCCTGAACCCGAGTCCCCTGTCACTCCCGTTCTGCTTAATGATAGTGTCTGAGTGTCACTTCTTGGTCTGCAAGGGCCAAGAGTGCCCACTGCAAAAATGCTACGTGCCCACCAGCAAGTGGCTCAATCTAGAGGTGAGTGTATCTGCCCAGGCCGAGGCTTACCTGTATTTGTAATCAACAATCTGGACTTCAAATGTGGATACTGTTTTTAGTGCATTTACCAGCTGGAAAAAAACAGAAGAACACGCAGAATGATTCTTTGCTACTTTCCTTTATAAATCCTAAAGTTTTTTTTTTAATTAAAATTTGTTTTGTTTGTGCCTGTGTTCTGTGTTCATATAGTGCCCATGTGTACAGAGGAGAGCCTCACATGTTGCTCTGCAGAAAATCTATGCACTTCATTTGCCCTGGAGCCAGTCATACCTGCTGTGTGTGTGTGTGTGTGTACATATATGAAAGTGCATTCATCTGGGCGGTAGTGGCGCACACCTTTAATCCCAGCACTCGGGAGGCAGAGTCAGGCGGATCTCTGTGAGTTCAAGGCCAGCCTGGGCTACCAAGCAAGTTCCAGGAAAGGCGCAAAGCTCCACAGAGAAACCCTGTCTCGAAAAACCAAAACCAAGAAAAGAAAAGAAAGTGCATTCACCTGTCTTCATACATAACAGAAATCAGAGGACATCGATGTCTTCCTCCACCACTTTCTACATCACTGTTGTTGTTTTGTTGTTTTTTTTTAACTTGTGTGGTGTGTGTCGTACATGTCAGAGTGGATGTGTGAACATGTGCCTGCAGGTGTGTACATATTTGGAGGCCCAAGAGCAACAACAGGTGTTGCTCCTTCATGATTCTTCAACTTTGTTTGCCGAGACAGGTTCTCGCCCTGGCTCACCAATTTAGACGGGTCAGTCAGTGAGCTTTGGGCACCCACCTGTCTCTGCTGCTCACCCCACCTCCTGGTGCTGTGGTGGAGAATACCACCACTCTTGGCTTTTGTATGTGGGTTCTGGGGATCCAAACTCAGGTCCTTATGCCTGCATAGCAGGCACTTTATCGACTAAGCCATTTTTCTAGGCCCTTCTCCTCTTTAACATTCTTAGACAGGTTCTCTCACTGAACCGGAAACTCACTGTTCTGACTCAGCTGGCTGGCGAGGGAGCTCCGGCATCTGCATGTTGCGGTTCCCCAACATTGGGGTTATAGGCACATGCAGCCATGCCTGGCTTTTACATCAGCCCTCTTACCCACTGAGTCATCTCTCCAGTCCCTAGGTCTGGATCTTGTATATTTGGGTTCTGAGGGTCAAACTCAGGTTTTCAGGCTCGTATGGCACTCACTTTGGGCGTCTTCTCAACTCCTGAAGTTTATTAATTTTTTACAGATAAAAATTTGTATGCATTAAACATCATTTATGTCTATTATTTTAGACCTCATTTGAATTCAAATGTTGAGCCTATCTCTTGAATTCATCATCCTATTTCCCTATAACTTCAGAGCAACTGGGTGCTTTGAGGATGAGGCGACACACTGTTGAAATTCCTGGCCACTCCCCCAGCTACGTGACCGTACATGCGCCGTCCAATAGCCAAGCAAGAAGCTTAGTCATCCCAGGGCCTTATGTCCTACATAATCCACGCGCTTCATGATCACGTAATTTGCATGCAGCGTGATCATGCAATCTCTGTGCATGTGTGGCATAGCTTTGTAAACCCATATGTGCATGTACAGGGGAGCCTATAAAAAGTGGGTTCCATCTATCCCTTCTCTCTCTCCCTGCATGATCTTCAAATAGGCCTAAGCACTCCCCTCTATTCTCCTCCCCCTAATAAACTCTTATAGTGGGTTTGGTTGTGCCTCTCGGCTTTTCTCGCCTAGTAAACAGCGCCGTTTAATGAAGAACACAGAGTTGTATAGTAACTAATACACAATGCTTCAGACACTATGCTGAGATGGCTCTTTTCATCCAGTGTCTCATTTCAAACAAACCACAACAAGTTTGGGCCCCATCCTCTGGAAATACTGAAGTATTGGCAGAAAAAAAATTGCTATTTCTATGTCATTTCTAAAATCACCTTTGGCTATCATTCTGGCAGACAGAAAGTAACAGAGGATGAGGAATACGCTATCAAAGCAGCATCCTGATTCTGCACATCCCTCACAGCACTGTAACCTGACACTGTGATGGTTTGCATCTCTACTAGGTGGTCCTACACAACAACAGTAACATCAACAGTCACAGAAAGCATTGATCTGGGCAGGAAGCAGAAGCAGTGTAAGGAATCTGTCCAAGATGAAGAAGGCCCTTGGTTCAATCCCTGGCACAGAAGGAGAGAGAGGGGGAGAGAGGAAGGGAGGGAGGAACCAAATCCTGCTCTTCTCACCACACTCTGTTCTTAAGCAGTGCATATGAATTGTCGGATGCAATCTAATTAGTGACTCCACTTTATACACATGTATGCACAACTGCACAACACACGAGCAGTCACAAGATGGATGTTTCCCTCTATGAACAATCCCTTTTTTTTTCCAGGAGAGAATTAATTAGGGAGCATGAGATTTAGTCATTTAATGAGGTGGACTCACATCAAAGGAATTCCAAGTCTCTGAGAGTCCTGGAATGAGTCCTTTCTCTAATTTCCAACCACACATGATTATCTCAACAAACCTTGTGCTGGGTCAAGTTTGCAGTAACCATCATTTAACCAGACCACCTGGGAGCCAGGCTGTACTCCTAGCACCCAGGAGACTGAGGCAGCAGGATTGTGAGTTCAAGACCAGCCAAGCCTACATAGTGGGTTCAAGGTCAGCCCGGGCTACACACACGCCTGAGTCTTCTCTATTCACTAATCAGTGTGGTCAACGTACTGTTGCCCTGGTCATGCATACCCTTTGGAATCCATAACCTGTCTTAGAGGAAGAGCAACATGCTGGGTACTCTTGGGCTTGCCGTTGGGAGCTGAATTACTAATCTCATCTCAAAACTTTTGTGCAGTCTGCCCATAGAGTCTGAAAGTATCAGGCAAGCATCACAGCAGGGGCTGGCACTGTGCCTTCCCTGAACTTCCTTCTCACTGGCTCAATGATGTTCCCTGACCTGCCCTTTCCTGATAATCCAGGCTCACAGGTACACTCAACCTCTTCTTGGTTCACAGTGGAACAACAGTGAAGAACAGTCTTAGGTCCAGGCTCCCATGATTATCTGCCCAGTATGAGACCAGATGCTATTTATGATCTTGTGCTGCTAAAACGAAGTGGATGCCCAGGAGCAGTTTCCAAGATGTTCAGCCATTCAAATGGATGGAATCTCTTCTAATTGTATGTGTTGTCGGATGCTACAGAAATACCAAATGACATCAATCATCTCCTAAAAGGCATGCTTGCATGTTGTTACTAGTTTGCCTGGAGGGAGAATGTTCAGCCTCCTGCTGCAGCCCAGACAGGACTCACAGTTTTGTTTGGCTTTGGTTTTGCCTGTGTTCTACATAGAGCTGGTGCAGGTGTACATTTACAATAAAGCAGATCCAGATGGGATGGGAGTTTGGAGGCGCTAACGACAGTAGTTGCAGTAAGCATTCACCATTATGTATGTCTAGAAACCAATCATTTCAAATAAAGACGTTTAATGCAATACGAAAAAAAAAACAGTACATTAGCCATGGAAGACAGAGTCATTATGATAATATTAAAAGTTCATACCAAAACACTAACCTCATTTTGGTTCAGTATTTTCCGGTATTCTGTGCTGCGTGCAAGAACGGTAACTCGAACTTTCCCATCCTGTGATCAAAATGAAAAGTTAGAATAATATTATATGTACTCAAGCAAAAAATAAATAAATAAATAAATAAATAATAAAATGAACCCCAAATCTCAAATGCAGTTTCCCAGAGAGGGGAAAGTCACTGAAGATATACTTGGAGAAGGGTGACTATTAGCCTGACTTCTTAACCATTATCTCATGAATGTTACTTAACTATACAAAGGGATAAACCTGTCATTCAATGCAGCATGGAGGGAAATGGAAGGCATTATGTTAACGTGAGTCAGGTACACAAAGACAACTACTGCATGCTCTCCCTCAGACGCAGAAGCTAAAAGAGCTGATGTCATAAATGTATACAACAGACTAGTGGAGAATACCAGAAAAGCAGAGAATAGACTGGTGGGTAGTGGACGCTGGGATGGAGGGAAGGAAGGAAACAGATGGAGTGGTTACTAGAGACACGTTACAGATACTGGAGAATCGAGGTCTATGTCGATGCCCATGTAGAGTTACTAGGCTTAACAGTAAGGAATTGTCTATTTCCAAAAAGCGAGGCGAAAAGAGTGGAATGTTACCACAACAAAGATTGATGCTTGAGGTAACACAAGTGCTTTGATAATTATATTGTGTCAAAGTATAACACTGCACCCTAGGAATGTGCACAATTATATGTCGATTATGAGTAGACATAAGTATATCCGCTTTAGCCATGGAAGACAAAACCTGTTCATTACACTATTACTTGGTTGATTGTTAGTAGAGTAGATTGTTTGGGGCAGGGATTACAAGAATTAACTGGGAGAAGGTAGGGAGATCTGGGCAAAGAAATAGACAAAGACAAGGAGACTAACGCATATTCTTACAGTACCCTTTAGCTTATTTTCAGTGGCTACTGACTCCTGAATTCAGAGGACTCCAGATCAGACAACATTACCATAGCAAACACTGCTTCTTGGTTATGTGTTTCTCTCCAAAAGTGGCATTGATTAGAGATGAATAATTAAGCCTACTCAGAACCATAACACATCCATTACCTTGGGTCCCTCCTGAGTGATGTTCAGCCTATGCAGCACATGCTCAGAGAAGGCCCTGAATAACCCAGTATTCTGACAGCCAGAGATCTGAAACAAAAGCAGGTCACGTTACAGCGAATGCTCCTCCCTGGGATTTCAGATGATCTCTGAAAACGCAGGATGGTCATCTTAGATGCTTACCAGAGGCGTGTTATAAAACAGCCCATACCGCATGCGGGGCAGCAACGAAAACACGGCTTCTTTAAAGCACACCTAAGAAGGAAGACAGTTTAGAAGACAGCATGGTAAGTGTGCACCCTTCACAGGAAAGCACAGTAAGTGTGCACCCTTCAGGCCAAAATAGCAGTCCTCCTTTTAGAAAGTAAATTCTAACTCTTTTCCATCTCCTACCAAAATAGTCTAACTAGCAAACTATGTCAAAGAAAATAAAATTCAAATTTTCGGAAAGTTTATAGAAAGAAAGATTGAAGGTTTATTTCCAAGAAGTCTAGCTATAATGATAATAAAAAAAGGAGAAGCCAGAAATCAATGGTAACAGCCAAGAGAAATTCAAATTAAATATTTATTATATGAGTCACTTGGACCTGACAGTTACTTAAAGACATTTCAATAGGTTTCCAGTACCTTTTTGGAATCATAGGCTTTCAAATGTATGACGTCATAATCAGTAAATGCTTTCCAGGTATCGGAGAACAGGTCACCATATCCATAAGAGCTCTGAAGGCAGAAACAAGAAGTTAGTGTCACCAGAGGATGCTTAAAAGGACACATACATATGACATCATTTATACACACAATAATATACTCACTGAGCAAAATCCATTATAGCAAGTAGATTGCATTTGGAAAGAAATTTCAAAGCAAATGGTTTGAAAGCTTAAACACTAAATGAATATTCTCCCCATTGAATAAAGAATAACGTGACAATACCCCATTCACATTAATAATGTCACTAGTAACACCACATTTATACAACATATAATACTAACAGTATCTGGGATGCTTCCCACATCCCAGGCATTGTTCTAAGCACTATAGACTATTAATTCAGCAAACAACCCTGCAACTCTAATGGGCGAGCTGATGTCCTCAGCCTCATTTTATACACGAGGAAACCGTATATATATTCAAATAGTTTGCCCAAATTGCAGAGCTAGTGAGTTACAGGGCTGTGGTCAAACCCAGTCTGTGGTCTCAGACTTCATGCTCATCTACTCCAGGACAGCTGCTTCTCAGTGGGAACCTGTCCTAGTGAGTTTACCAAAATGCATCTCCTTCCTGGAAGACAGAAGTTAATTATGAGCTCTACCGGGTAAAGAGAGGGGGGCTCGGTCCATTTTAAAATGGTGTGGTTTAGACCGAAAAACTCAGCCAAGGGACGGAGGAGACTCTAGTCATGGGACTCTAGAGTCTGCAGTCACTTGTCCATTATGCTATGTCTCTTTGTGTTTACAGAATCCTTTTCTTTTTTTAAGATTTTGAAATGTTTATGCTTCCGCTGTTGTAGATAATTCAAAGTATGGAGAATTGCTAGCTATCGTGACGCAGAAGTGATTTCTCCAGCAACAGTCCAATAAAGCCCTTCGTGACCATCTACAATCAAACTGTTGTGCTGTTGCTCAATAATAAATAAGGAGCAATTAAAAGAAGTAATTTTATACAGGTTCTTGAGACAAAATACTCTAGATAAAATAAGGTACGTCTGAAAGGAATTTTAATAATAAAGTAGAGTGATTCTGACTGGCCTCTTCCCAGGCAACTTGCGAATTACTTGAGAATAACCACATCTAGAAACAAATTCAAATTATCTAGCACAGTGGTGGGAGGGGCAACTTCTACCTCACACTGAAGAATACTTGGGTACTCCTCAAGGGGAAAAAAACAAACAAATAAACAAACCAGAAAATCCTCCTGTGCAGATCTCAAATTTGAACATGCCCAGGGCCTCAGAAACACTACTGTAGGACTCTGCCCACAGGAGTAATAAGGGTGAGTGTGTGAAGAGAAGGACACAGTCAGCCCTCTGGATCTGATGGTTCACTCACACTGGTAGAAAATGTTCAGAAAAGTAACTGTGCCTTTATTGAATATATACAAACCTTTTCTCTTTACCACTGTAGTATAACAACTGTTTGTATGCACTGGGGTATGCAAGCAACCTAGAGGTAGTTTCACAGCATCTAGCAGGATATGCACGGTCACATGCAATTCTATACCACTTAACACAGAGGACTTGAGCATCTAAGGATTTGGGTGTCCAGAATGGACCTTGGCAGTAATCCCCCATAGATACAGGGAGAATATTGCATATGGAAAAGACGTTTATAGCATCCAGTAGATAGCTCAGAATCAGAAACAAATGAAGTGTGGGGTGAAGAGAGATGAACATATGCAGGAAATCCATCAAATGGAAAAATGTTGCCACCACTCAAAAAAGGACATGGAAAGATGCCCTTGTAATCTCAGAGCATATTTTATATAATGATATAAATAAATCTTTATACAAATGATATACATAGAGATCTTTATACAAATTCTCATACTTTTTGCTTAAGGATATATTTATATTTATTCAGACAAAAAGTCTTGAAGGGACTTACACATAAGCTAACTGCTTCCCCCCGCCCCCCAGGGAGACAATGAAATTGGAGGGCGCAGAAGAGACTAAAAGAAAACCTCACATGCTTCCGTAATGTCTGACCTCATGATAATGAGTTATTATCCCTAATTAAAAAGTAATAGTAAAAATGTTCCAAATCGTCAACATCAGAAGTGGCCTTAAATGATTTAGGAGGCTGACAGCTTTGCCCAGGTGCCTGGTGCCTAAAGGGGACAGTCACAGCGCTGAGCTCTGTGCAGTAACATCTTAACGGCCTAGGTCCTTGGGACCCACTGTGGCAGTACCAGTGTTGGTTAATTTAAGGCAGTGGCTCTCAACCTTCTTAATGCTGTGACCCTTTAACACAGTTCCTCATGGTGTAGTGACCCTCAATCATAAAATTATTTTCATTGCTTCGTCATAACTGTAATTTTGCTGTTGTGAATCATAACATAAATATCTGTGTTTTCTAATGGTCTTAGGTGACCCCTGTCAAAGGGTCATTTGACCCTCAAAGGGGTCATGAACCCCAGGTTGAGAACCACTGACTTAAGGCTTTGCTAACAAAAACTCAACTGTGAACAATACAATTATGTAGTATCAATCAACTACAATCATGTAATACTGTCCCCAGGCAACCCACAGGCTTTTATGCACTGGATTCTGGAGTGACTGAGCAGAGCAGCTCATATGAAGAACTTGACTGGGAAGTTAGCAAGGACTTCTTGGACCAAGAGAAGAGTATGCAATATTCCTTTACACTGTTAATATATGGCACTGTGACTGGTTTAGTAAAGAAGCTGACTGACCAATAGCTGGACAGGTAGAGGTTAGGCAGGACTTGCAGACAAAAAAGAGAATGCAAAGAAGAAGGGGAACAGAGGTCTTGGGAGTTGCAAGGCAATGCAGAGGAAGCAGGAGATGAACTTGCTGCACTGAGAAAAGGTACCAAACCACGTGGCATAGCGTAGATAAGAAATAGGGGTTGATTTAAAATGTAAGAGTTAGCTTGTAACAAGCCTGAGCTATTGGCTGGGCATTTATAATTAATAATAAGTCTCTGTATAGTTATTTGGGAACTGACTGGTGGGAAAGAAAAGTCCGCCTAGAGGGGAGGTTTATAAGGGAGAAGCAAAGGATCAGCAAAGGACAGGGTAACACCAGGGAAGCCAACCACATTGCTCACCTACATACATGCCACTTATACCAACAGAATGACAGTCCTACTGCGTGAAAATCATGTGTCTTGTTGGCAGGGATCTTCATGGTACCCATGAACCCTGTTCTTCCCTAGCAGACACCCAACAGGCAGGATGTTTAGAAGCTAGCTCGCTTTAACTCAGTCCACTTAAGGAAGATGTAAACAGGCATGCAAGATGCTATGAGAAAGCTTCTAGAAGGCATGGGATAAGATTTTCTTTACCTCACAAGTTCTTCAGAGGACTATACAGAAGGTGTCTTCTGAGCCCAGCTGGAATCCTCGGCTCCACCCCTCACTAGGTTACCTTAGAACACTCACCTATCTGTAAAATACACTAATAAAAATCCTGATCCAAATCCCTCACTGTACGGATGTGATTTCTTTTTAAGGGCTTTTTTTTTTTTTTTTAAAAGTCTTGCAGAATTGCTGAGAAATGTTTTACTGAGCGATGTGGCCCACTTGAGCAAAAAGAAGGAACGAGAAGGACACTGTCCCCCTTGCTCACAGAAACACTGCCAACAAATGAGCCTGACTGAAGTGGCGGTAAAACTGGACTCGGGACGGAAAGGGAAGTGCGTGTGGAGCGAGAGATAAAGAAAGCAAAAGCATGCCAGGAATGTAGAACCAGTTTTCCAAGGACTTGAGGCCACCCCAGAGTTCTTTGAGACAGCTATGGCGACAACTGTACTGTAAGCTTACTGTCTAGGAAGTAGGGTCAGGAAATGCTTTCTTTCTCCTTGTCTGCAGAACTATTTATGAATCAGCTGGCATGCTTTGCTCTCTGGAAACGCAGATGGTGCGCGCCAGACAACGTTGCTTCCGATTTAGATACGTGTGTAAGATGCACCCTAGACAGTGAGCTAAAAAACAGGCCACTTAGTATGAAGCTGCCTGCAGCCGGAAAGCTGCTATTAAGCAAAAGATAGGGGCTGGAGTGCCTGCTTTTGCTTAGCATGCGTGAGTGAGGCTCTGGGTTCCATCTCCAGAGTTGATGGGGAGGGGTAGTCCAAAGGGCTAGGTAAGCAGAAGCGCTACCACCTTGAGTCACACAGGCTTCATGTCCAGGAGGAGCACTGAGGCAGACACTAGAACTCTGCATTTGAGAACTCCATCCACGCGGTAAGGAAGGAAATTCTCCACTACTTCATTCTGAAATTCAAAGCACTTAGGGTCGATCACTCATATCTATGGGACAGGATGTGGCTCAGTTGGCAGAGTGTTTGCTTAGCACGCATGGAGACTCGAGTTCAATCCCCAGCACTGAAATGGTAATCTGAGCAATCTGGAAGTGGATGCAAGAGGAGCAAAGCGCCATCCTCAGCTACATAGTCAATTCAAGGTCAGCCTGGGCTACATGAGACCCTGCCTTGAATAAAATCAAAATCCAACAAAACATTAACAGCAACAAAGGACTGCACGTCCATATGTGCCTGCCCGTGTGCGTATGCATATGTCAGGGGACCCACAGAAACACATTTGAACACATCTAGACATGTGTGAGTCTATGGATGGGTAGGCATATATTTAAGCATGCATCTTAGAGAGGTCACACAAGGTCAGAGGCACATGGTGGAAGAGTAAGACCAAGCCAGTACAAACGGAGAAAGCAGACGCTTACTTACGGTGTCCCACATCACGATATACACGTCTGTACTGAAGGAATTGTTAACGTGCTGGGTGATGTAGAGATTGAGGAAATCACAGAAGTGGTGATACATGTTAACACCTAGTGTCGGGAAAGAGGGAGCCGCGTTAAACAAGAGAATAATGCACAGCAGAACAATTTTTTTTTTCCATTCTCTCTGCTTACAATTTTTTTGGTTTTTTTTTTAATTTCTAGTTAAAAATCAATGAGGAAACATGTTTCTCATAAATATGGGCTAGACACCCATACTTGTTAACTTGAAGAAGTATTGAGTTCAACATCTTACTTTTAAAATTGATTATTTTGAAATCAGGAATGCATTTTCTCCTACACATCAAATCATAAGAGAGCATTAAGTTCCCAGGGTGGGGGTGGGGGAACCACATAGGTCTATTTTACACAGCACGAGGAGCTGTCCAGCCCTGATGACTAATCATTCCTTCCAATTATTCATTTTGTTTGTTTTAAATCAACCAAACAACACCTGTACACAGAAGCACAGGCAATAACCACAACCACTACCACTGCGGTGGTTTTTAATTCTTGTCTGTTTTTCTCTACTTAATCACTTCTTATATTATTCTTTTTAAAAGTTTTTTGTATATGGGTGTTTTGCCGGCAAGTGTGTCTGTGCACGACATGCATGCCTGGTACCCTTGGAGGCCAGAAGAGGACACTGGAGTCACAGACCATCCAGAGCTGTCATGTGAGTGGCACACGTCTTTAATCCCAGCGCTCTGGAGGCAGAGGCAAGTGGATCTCAGAGTTTGAGGCCAGCCTGGGCTATGGAGTGAGTGCCATGACAGCCAAGGCTACACAGAGAAGCCCTGTCTCAGAAAACAAACAATGAAGGAGGAAGAGGAAGAGGAGGAGAAGGAAAGAATGAAAGGAAGGAAGGAGGAGAGAGAGAGAGAGAGAGAGAGAGAGAGAGAGAGAGAGAGAGAGAGAGAGAGAGAGAGAAAGAAAGAAAGAAAGAAAGAAAGAAAGAAAGAAAGAAAGAAAGAAAGAAAGAAAGAAAGAAAGAAAGAAAGAAAAAGTATACTTTTGATTTATGTATATGGAACTCAGGAGTCAGCCTGGAAATTGTACAAATATAAATGGAATGACTTCCTATGAAATAACAAGTAAAATACACATTTTCAAACCAACCTTTGAATGAAAATCAGTAATTCTCAAAGGCAGAAACCATGAAATTTCCTGACTTCATTCCCACAGTAAATTATAATACAGAGTGCCTGCTGGAGGAAAGTAAGAGGAGTAGATACTCCAGTCTGTGGAAATAGCTTCCTTGGTGAACAGTTTTATACTTATTTGTGTGTGTGTGTGTGTGTGTGTGTGTGTGTGTGTGTGTGTGTGTAGAATCAGAGGACAACTGGCGGGAGCTGGCCCCCGGGATCAGAGTGAGGTGGTCACACTTGGCGGCAAGTGCCTTTACCCATTCAGCCATCTTGCCATCCCTGCCTGGAAGGAATCATTTCGTGACTCAGAAAAATCTTAGCCAAAAGCCCATTTTCAAATTCACAAGGAAAGCTTGCGTTAGTGAATGTCCCCTTTCCCTCGGTGGACACTGCAGCTTACCATAGCTCTCCCTTAGCATTTAGGGAGTCCCTAACATTTACTCCGGCATGCAGGGTACACATGACAGTGCCTGGTGTCACGAGGATTTAAAATGGGGAAGTGAACACAGGCTGCAAGCTGGAGAAGTGAGGCTTACCCAAGTTCAGTTACAATGTTCCTTGTCCTAAAAGTAAGAAAACTGGATGATGGTGTAAGTTAGAGGGAAAGGCGGCTGGGTAACAAATACAGGAAAGCAATGGCACACATCTATCTCGGCCCATTCTTTCCCACTTTACATACTTTATTGCACATAATCTGCATACAGATTTTTATTGCATATGATCTGCATAAATTTCATGCCTCACACACAACTCTTTTACAGGAAGATCACGGGTTTCCTCTGCCACTTTTTCATTTGCATATTTTAAAAAAAAACAAGTCAGAACCTTGAACAAAGCATTTTAAATTTGCCTTTATTTCAAAAAGCCAAACTTGTCTGATTTCTGAGTCTAATACTTTGTAATATAAGAATTATGACTTGAGATGGCAGAGCACATTAAAACTATGATCAATAAATTATGGTAATTCTTAAGTATCCGTGACAGAGGGCTCTCTATATTTCACTGTAGGCCGGGCCACTCATGAATTTTGATAGGACATAGCCCTGTAATCTCCATCTCTCATAATGAGAGGGATAATATAGCATGTGCTGTGTCTCTCCTCTCCAGGGCCGCTAATTGCCAGAGTTAAAGTTATGCTTGCAGGCCAAGACCTAGCGCTGAAGGCATGATGGGAAAATAATTCTGATTTTTTTTTTCAAGAATATACCGCAGTGGTAACTTCCAAAAGAGTTTTAAGTTCATTTGCTTACAGAAAGTAGGCCGTGAGAAGAGATGGGCATTTCTTTCTCACAGTATACCTGTGGCCGCTAATATAAATATAAATATGTATATATAGTGAAACATACATGTAATGAAAGTGATTAGAGAAATCAGACGAGGTAAATATTATTATAAAAAGTATACTTGGGCCACTTTCTTTCACCTTGATTTTGATGGAATAATTTCACATAAATGTGATGGTTTCTTCTAGAACAGCAAAGGTGTAAGATAACAGGAAGTAGAAACCAGTTCATCTAGGTTAGAAGAGGAAAAGCCAGTGTTTTTCACACTGCTTTCAACAAATACACAGAAAACCACTACAAGCATATCCACAACCATGTGGGGCTGAAGAGACAGCGAGGTGATTGAGAGCACCGGCCACTCTAGCTGAGGACCTGGGTCAATTCTCAGCACCGGCATGGTAGCTCACAACTATCCGAAACTCTAGTTCCTGAGGATCTGACTCCCTCTTCTGGCCTCCACGGGCACTGCATGAATGTGGAGCACAGATAAACATGCTGGCAAAATACCCATATGCATAAAATAAAAACAAATCTTTTTCTTAAAAAAAAAAAAAATAGATGCACCAATCAATACACAAGTAACATACAAAGTGACTTCTCACCCGCATCTAATTTCATGAAATATGTTGGTTTTTCAACAACGATGTCACATTTAGCATCTTCTATAGGCCTGAAATTGAGCTGGGTGTAGCCTTGCAGTTCAGCAAACCTGGAATTGTGAATTGTGACATAATTTGAAAGTGATTCTTCCAAATGCCCTGTTTCAACACCATAACTTGGAACCTGCCCCTGAGGCAGATTTTATTTCCATTATAAAGCAGTCCTACGGAGTACCTTGCCTAATTTGCTGACATTACAGACTCTGATATTAACTTTAATATTGAGACAAGAACAAAAATGCTTTCGAAATTCAGGCTAACTTGTAAGACAGTTCAATTGGAAAGCCAGCACAAAATGAGAAAGACTGATGAATTAATAGAGATTCAACAAGGTGTCCTGTCATTTGGGGGCTTAAAGGAAAAGATGTGCAGGCATTGGAAACTTGCACAGTAGACGTCTTGGATTCTGAGACAGATTATATTCCAAGACCATCTAGAGCCGCAGAAGGATAGAAGGCAAGAAAGCTTCCCTGAAGATTGAGAAACATCTGTGGAAGCCACGGGTACAATTTTCATCTGAATAAATGGCAAACCCCAGCATGTAAAGAAGAATGTCTAAGGCTAAAACTAAAGGTCACCAGCAGCCCTCTGTGAGATCGTAACTCATGTGAAATATATCAAACAGAATCACTTAGAGCACAATGTGATAACATGGCGGTGGTTTAGGACCCGTTCATGAGTCTCTCCCCCCACTTCCCCTTTTCCTGTCCCTCCTTCCTTTCTTGTATACAAATGAGCTCTCTCCCTGCATCATGCAGAGGTCAGAGGCTGATGCCAGGACGGCTTCCTCAATCACTTCTCCACCTTATTGCTTTTAGACAGGGTCTCTCTCCGAACCTGGACCTTGCAAGTTCAGCGAGACTGACCGGACAGTGAGCCATCAAGGTTACAGATGTGCACCACTGTGCCTGGGTGTTTTATGTGGGTGCTGAGGATTAGAACTCAGGGTCTCATGCTTCAGCAGCAAGCACTTAACCCATTAAGCTGCCTCCCCAGCCACAAGAGTTCCTTACTACTTCTCCCTTCAAAAGGTGGAAGTGATAAACATGATATCGTGTACCTGTAATCCCAGCACTGGGAAGCTGAGGCAGGAGGACCACAAGTTTCAGGTCATTCTGGGTTATTATTTAAAAAAAAACAAAAAACAAAAAACATTTTTTAAGAAGAAGAAAGGCTAGAGAGATGACTTAGTGGTTAAGAATGCTGACTGCTCTTCCAGAGGACCTGGGTTCAATTCCCAGCACCCACATGGCAGCTCATAACTGTCTATAACTCCAGTTCCAGAGCATCTGACACCTTCACACCAATGTACATAAAATAAATAAGCTAAATAAATTATAAAAAGAAAAGACAACAAAGAAAGAAAAGAAATAGAGATTCATGCCCCCAACCCCCAAATATGGTCATAGCTCAATGGCTTACTTCTAAGCAACAGAACACAGTAGCGTGTCACTGTTGAAGTTAGGTTACACAACACTGCAGCTTCCAAGGAAGACATGTGCTCTGGAGGAAGCTGGCTGCCACGCTGTGTGTGAGTAGCACTACCAAGAGACCCATAGAGGGAAGACCGAACCCTCCGGCCCATAGCCAGACAGAAACCCAGACTCCGAGAACAGCCTGCGCGAGCTTGGAAGTCAGGTTTTGAGGCCTAGCTGGGCCTAGAGATGGCGACAGCCCCACCCACGACAGCTTGACTGCGGCCTCATGAGGCTCTGCTGGGCTCCTCCCACTCTGACATCAGAATAGGGTGAAATCCTAAATGTCATCCGCTTTATTTGAGGGTAATTTGTAACAGCAGTAAATAATAAACGTAACTATGCCCTAGAGTATATCTTAGAATAATGTGTTACCCCACAACAAATAATATAATTATACCCTGAGGAACTGTAATATAGAATCAGATATCAAAATGAAGTGGGAATGAAAATGCCTTGCAGAATGGAAGAAGCATCTATTTGTAACAGTTTGCTAATTCCTCAGAAAAATGTCCAAGCAAACTGACAACTGCCATACTGCCATTTTGCTCAGCATGAATGACCTGAGAAATCAACTTTACATAAGAGTAGCCCAAATGATCATAAGGGAAATGCATGAGCTTTTGTGGATGGCAGAGGATTCTGCCTCTTAACGAGGATGGTGGTCACATGTCCCTAGACATGGGATATAAATTTTCTAAAGTACACATTTGGCAGGGGGTGCAAATGTAAGCGCGGGAGAAGCCCACGTATGGGTGGTTAATAAGACTGTATCAGTGACAATTTCCTGGCTTTGGTAATTGTGCTGTGGTTAAATGAGACATTATCACTCCAGGAAGCTGGAGCAATGGGACGATGGGAACTCCTGCACTATGTTTAGATTTCCATGAGCCTTAAATTGTCTAAAAATAAAAACTTTTAAAGCTCAAAATCTCATCAATGATGGTGAAAGTTGGGGCGGCATCTGGCTCAGAGAGAGGAAGGTGGGAGTGTCTAGTGCCTAAAATGCTCTGCTTTTTAAGCTGAACAGAAATTACATGGGTGGGCTCACTTTTTCACTAGCCCGATGCTGTACTTGGGGGAGGGGCAGTATGCTTTATAAAACGTGCTTCCCAAAACACATACAGAAATTGTGAGTTAATAATACTTCATGTCAAATAATTTTTTTCATTTACAAACAGCAAATTCTATAGCTGCTTTTTAAAATTTTATAAACCACTATTCAGTTCCGATTAAACTGAGGAATTCATCTGCCCCCATCATCCCTCAGAAGCTCGTGTCTGTACAAATTAGGTAACCTTTTCCATTTTAGAGTGCCTTCCAAGATCTAAAAATGCCAAAACAAACACAAATCCTTCAGAGACATATTTTTAGAGAGCAGAATCATGTTACCAAGACTGCAGGGGGCTTTTGCGCTGCCCTTCCGACATCAACGCATGACTGTCCAGTTTACAGTGTCCACCAACTTCACCACCCTGAAGAAAATCTTCCTTGAATCTATTGAGTTAAAAAAAAAAAAAAGCTGAGCTGGAAAAATTTCTCATGACTCAAGTTGCTGGGTTGGAACTAATTTCCTCACAAATTTTTCAATAGATTTCTTGTAAAAAAAATTATTTTATTTATTTCTATTTTACATGTATGGATGTTTTGCCTGCACGTATGTCTGTGCACCGTATGCATGTCTGGTGCCCATGGAGGCCAAAAGAGGGCATCATATGCCCGGGAACTAGAGTTAGAGGTGATGTGAACCACCACATGGGTGCTGGGAATCAAACCCAGATCCTCTGCAAGAACAGCTAGTGCTCTTAAAGGCTGAGCCATCTCAACAGCCACTGGGTTTATTTTATTTTATTTTGAGACAGAGTCTCATTATAACCCAGGGTGACCTTAAACTCACTGCGTAGCCAAAGAGGATCATGAATTTCTTGACCCTCCCACCTCCACCTTCTGAATGCTAGGACTGCAAGCATGTATCACCATGTCTGGTGTATGCAGTACAAGCATACTACCAACAGAGCCACATCCCCAGGCCCCTCTTTGGAATGTAACTTACAAGCATGCACTGCACACTTTTCCTTATATGTACACTATACGGAACCCAGTATACCCAGGACCCAAGTCAGCAGGGTGATCGTCAGGTAAAGGGCCTGGGTCACCCATTCCTCAACTGTTCCCTAACCCTTCAACCATTTTACTACAAAACAAACCCAAGACATAGCCCTGCACCTGGGAGTATTTCAGAACGCCATTGGCCTTGATAGCAGCCACAGCACGTTAAGTACCTGTCATGGTTTCTCTTGACGTTTCTTAAGTCCAGGTACAGACCAGTAGCTCTGCAATACTGAAGGTACCGGGAACAAAGCAGACTTGAGTCACTCTGGAATACAATGGAGATGAGGAGGACAGTCAGCTGGGAACAGGAATGGCCTGTAAGGCCTCCGTGTGCGGCCCATGCTGACAGCATGGTGTGTGGTCTCACTGCAGAGGGAGTTCCCCACTGCTTCTGTGCTGACCACACTGCAGAGGGAGTTCCCCGCTGCTTCTGTGCTGACCCCACTGCAGAGGGAGTTCCCCACTGCTTCTGTGCTGACCCCACTGCAGAGGGAGGTCCCCACTGCTTCTGTGCTCACCCCACTGCAGAGGGAGTTCCCCACTGCTTCTGTGCAGCTATCTCCTTCTACCAGTCTGGTCAAGGGAACTTCTGAATGTCTCCATACATTTATCTTACTATGATGATTTCCAAATGCTCTAGTTTATCACTTCACATATATGTATATGTGTGTGCATATAGTGTGTGTGTGTGTGTGTGTGTGTGTGTAGCTATATAACATATAGCTCAAGCTAGCCTTAGACTCAGGCTCTCCCTCCTGCTTCAGCCCCCAAGTCCTGGGAACAGAGACAAATGTCACTACATGCTGCTTCATTAAAAAAAAATATTTCTAATTTTTAAATTACATTTGTTTATTTATGCTTGTTTATATATGTTTATTTATTGATTTTTAAATTACATTATGTTTGTTTGTTTGTTTATTTATTTATTTATCGTGCCTCTGTGCACATGTGGAGAGAAGAGGACAACTTACAGAAGTCCATTCTTTCCTTCCGCCACACAGACGCCAGGGACTGAACTCCGGGGGTCAGGCTTGGAAGCGATACCTTACCCGCTGGGCCGTCTCATCAACCCTCAAGTTCTAAAGCCAAAAACTAGACATGTGATTCACTTCAGTCCACCCCCCCTCAAAAAAAAAAAAGAACAATCCCTCAGAACTATTTCTACCCCTCAGTACCGAAAAAAGCCTTTCCTAAGGAGGAACCAAAGCAAACAAGGAAGCTGTACACGTAAGAGACATTCGAATGCAGGTCCGGACACGCATCTTACCGATGTGAGTGTGAGGCACTTCTGCAAACGGTCCCATCAATTTTGGGGACTCTGTGTCAACAGCAAGGAAAGGCTGAGCTGTTCTAACTGAATGAAAAGTCAACAGCCACAGCCCATCTCTCCTTCAGCCAAACTAGTGGACGCCGGAAGAGAGGGCGCTTCAAGAACTTCTGCTCTGAGCTCCATTTGGGGATCAAGTGCCATTTGGTTTCCCTAAAATTTCCAGTGAAAGAGGGGCCTGAAGCTTGCCCTCTTTAGTGTTTGTGAATCTAGTCGGTAAAAGATCCCAATGAACTGAATGCTTGCATCCCTGAGAAGGTCACGTTGAGACCCTAACTCTTGCATGGTGAGGGGTAAAGGTGCTTGTGACCAAAGCCTGATGACCTAAGTTGTTGCCTAGAGAAAGAAAGAGAAAATCACCATGGCAGAAGTAGAGAACCAACTCCTGTAAGATGTCTGCTGACCTCCACATCTCATGAGCACACACACTAAACAAATTAGTGTAAAGATAAATCATCAATCAACCCCAGCTATCACTGTGATGGGAGTAGGTGATGGAGATTTTGGGGGTTATGAGAGGAAGTCTTCACCGTGCTGGAGTGTGACATGGATTGATGAGAAATACATACACACACACATACAGAGAGAGAGAGAGAGAGAGAGAGAGAGAGAGAGAGAGAGAGAGAGAGAGAGAGAGAGAGAGAGAGGAGAGAGAGGTGCCTTTCAATTCTAAGTATACAGTTGTGTAATTCTACAAGATAGCTGGGTAGCCTTGGAGAAGTTGCTTGCTTTCTCTGAGGGCCCTATTTGTCATTCTAGAAAAGAGGCCTCAGTCTATCTGCCCTGCTGGAATAACTATACCAGTCAAATTGAAATACACACAAGACTAAACAAATACAGATCAGTAATGGTCCAGCCACAGTACTTACCCCAAACAATTGACAAATAATCTGTAAAGGTGAGATCTGCCAACTTCTCTTCTTTGGCATGTGTTGGGGGGAGGTCTAAATCTAAAACTATTTTAACTCCCTCAAAATATAACTATCTGATATATATGTGAAGAGGAGGGTGGGCCTTTCAGAGGAAACAAAATGACCTATTTGGGAACCCTGAATACAGCCACCCTGCCAGGAATGAAGGTGTCCATTCTCTTCTTGTGCCTCTCAGATCATTGAAACAATAGTCCCCAAGGAATTGGAATTTCCTCAGGAATTTTATGTCCTGAGAAGGAAAGGGCTGAAGCCTGGTACCAGTCTGGGTTGTGGGAAGGAAGGTAGTGGGGAGGGGAGGCGGGAAGAAAGGGGGGGGGGAGGGAAGGGGGTGGGGTGGATACAGTAACTTTCTCCTAGGAAGAAATTTCCCATAGTTTTCACAACTTGTCAGACCACCCTTCAGGAAAGACTGAGATCAGCACAGCAATGGCTCAGGACCACACTGTTCCTGGGACTGCTTTGTGACACATACCTACAGCCCTCTACTCAAACCTCAAGCTCATGGAGGACCCTGAAGATGGCCTGTGTGTGTGTATGGTGGGAGGTGATATTGAGAGTCACTAAACCACTGTATTCCCCTTTCTTTCCCAGTGTGACCACACGGAATAAATCTTCCTTCTCTGTTTTTCACTAGTGCTTGCATATTTCTGTGCTATAGCCAACGAGTGGAATGAGTCTAGCTTGGTAGGGCCGTTAAGAGTCCAGGTTCTGGGGCTGGAGAGATGGCTCAGGGGTTAAGAACATTGACTGCTCTTCCAGAGGTCCTGAGTTCAATTCCCAGCAACCATGGTGGCTCACAACCATCTGTAATGAGATCTGGCGCCCTCTTCTGGCCTGCAAGCATGCATGCAGGCAGAACACTGTACACAAAATAAATAAATAAATCTAAAAAAAGAAAAAAAAGGGGGGGGGAGCAGAAAAAGGCCAGGTGGTGGTGGCACACGCCTTTAATCCCATCACTTGGGAGGCAGAGCCAGGCAGATCTCTGTGAGTTCAAGGCCCGCCTGGTCTACAGAGTGAGTTCCAGGAAAGGTGCAAAGCTACACAGAGAAACCCTGGCTCAAAAACAACAACAGCACAAAAGAGCCCAGACTCTGACTGTAACAACTCCCAACTCCACCCCTAGTTTCCACCTGTAAGTCTAGTACCAAGGATGAACCAAAAAGACCATGCCATGTCTGGAGCCAGCCTGGGCTACACAGGGAAGCTGTACAATTGGACCATCTTGTTTTTACATTACATGCTATACAATAAAACATAATATTGGTTCCACCAAGCAAGCTTACTTAAGCAGCTGGACACTCACAGTTCTCTCTGGCTGACAGAGCACGTGTATCTCCTCCAGCCGCTCCCGGGCATATCCAAAGTCAGCTTGCTTCCAGAACAAGTCCTCAGCCGACTCCAGAGTGTCTGTCCTATTTGCAAAGAAAGAGATCGTAGGACTTGTTTTTTCCTTTTTGTTTTTGGTTGGTTGGTTGGTTTTCTTTTTCTTTTTCCCCCTTTTTGTTTAAACTTTATTTTATGTGGATTAGTATTTTGCCTGTATGTATGCATGTGTGCCCCCATGTGCACCCCTGGTGCCTACAGATGTCAGAAGAAGGCATCAGATTCTCTGAAACTGGAGTTATGGGTGGCCATGAGCACCATGTGGATGCTGGGAACTGAACCCAGGACCTCTACAAAGAACAACAAGTGCTCTTAACCGCTAAGGCATCTTTCCACCTACTTTCTTTTTTCTGGTCTTGGGTTTTCTTTCTATCAATTGAGTTGCTGGAAGTCTATTTGTACCTTATTTTTTACGGTATGCCATCACAGTTCCCCCCAAAATTATCACTATACACATAAAGATACCAAAAAAATTATTCACAATTCACAGACTATTCCTTTATATTAAAAGGCACAACAGAAATCTATGAAGTTAGGGTCATCTGGAACTGAAGAAAATAAAGTGCTATTTACCATGTTGTCTTTGCCCAACAAAGACATGCACTTAGATTTACTAATTATATTTGACTTCCCCCTGAGCATAGATAGCTAGTCTTTAAGAATCTATAAGAAACTTCCTATTTATCTTTTTAGCATAAACAGGGGGCGGGGTTCTACAGTCAATGTAGTTTCTCCCTCTGATAGAAGAAAAACAGTGAGATGGATTGAATTCATGGCCTGGATAAGTAAATCAACATCTTCAGGAGTCACTATGTACCAGAGAGTCTAGTTGAGACTCAACATGCACTTCAAAGAACACAGACGCAGACGGGAGGAGGGGATTCCATGGGGAGACTTACCATCCCATGTCCACATAGCTGCAAACAGGGTAACCGAATCTAAACTCTGGTTTGCAGGATTTCTCATAACCCCAGCAGTAATTTAGATTTTCCAGATGTTTCTAGAACATAAAATGTGTACCTTTAGAATTGTCTCCCAGCTTCTGATGGTTAAAGGAGACTCTCGGGCCTTTCTTGACAGAACTTCCATATTTACATTTTACAATATATATTCATGCAACATTCTGAGATGGGTAGGCTCGAGAGTCTCCACCATCGTCTTTACTCATTCCTCCAATGTCTGCTCCATAACCAAAGCCGAGGCTCTAGTTAGACTACCACAGACAACCTGAATTAGGATTTCCTGAGGTACCTTAAGGGACTGTCTTCTGTCTTTCTCAGAAAGTAAACTCTATAATCAAGCACTAGAAGGAAAAAAAAAAAAACAAAAAAAAAAAAAAATAACCACATATCCTCTGGAATTTCTGTTACTAAAAGATTTTGTAAAAAGGATGGCTCAGTGACTTTACCCATCACTCAAGATCTGTAGCAACAGCACAAGGTCAGAGCTCTCCAGCCCCGGAGGCCAGGGCTCTTCTGCAAGGCCCAGGAGCCATGGCAGTCAGATTCCATGAGCTTCCTGTGCCAGCACCATGGGAAAGGAAGTGTCTTACAATGCCCCACTTTGATCTCCAAAGCCTCCGGAGGCGTCTTAATGGGCTCTGTCTGAGCACTTTCCAAGCTCACACAGTCTTACTTATTTGGAGCCAAGGCTGAGGTGTGACTACTGAAATGAAGTGCCAAGAAGCCTCCTAAGTGCCGAAAGGAGAGGTGTGACATTCTTTACTTTGACAAAATGTTCTTTTCTTCCTGAAATCTCATGCGCTTCATTTTTCAGAATATTCAGATAGCTTTAACTGCCCATTAATTTTCTCTACAGTTTTAATGCTGAATTCCCTTCTTGTGAGTGGGATATGATTTTAAGCTAATTTTCGTCCCTTAGGAATATTATACGAAATGAAAACAGTGGTTGACTCATGGCAAATGTTAAAAGCCCAGCTTTAGCCACGAGTTTTGAAACAGAATAACAAGCCTAAATTGCATCCTTGTATGAGTGAGAGCAAGGTATGAATGCGAGAAAACATATGCATGAAAGTGACATCATGAAACACATTGCTTTGCATGCTAACCTCAAAAATGAACCTAAACATATAAAGGTGTAAATAAAAAAAAAAAAAACTAAAAATAGCATGCTGAGCATGAGAAAATGAATGAGAAGAAGTAAGACCTACCTTATATGGACAATGGGGATCCTCTTTGCAGACAGAGGCAATATGCCTGTTATTGTGCAAGAAGAAGGGAATGTGTTTCTCTGGGAGGCGGAGGCTGGAGTAGTCACACAGGGCTTTGCCTGGCACACTATCAGTCTCAGAATGAGCCTCATCTTGGCCACTCAGTGGAACTTCATGAAGCAATACTCCAAAGACAAGCAGCATTAACATAGCAGCCTGCAGACCTAGAGATTCAATTGAAAACCTCATCACTAATGGTGATGACAGCCACCGATGGCTGTGACTAAGAAAGCCTCTTTAGACAGGAGTGGTGGTCCACACAGTTAATCCCAACACAGGCAGAGGCAGAAGGATCTCTGTGAGTTCAAAGTCAGCCAGGTCGATATCACCTTTTAGGACATGAAGTTGGGAGCAAATATGTTTGAAATAACATTGTATGCATGTGTGAAATTCACAAAGAATAAATTTAAAATAGTACCTTGTTTAAAAAATTTTGAATCCCTCTTTAAGGTTGGGCATATAGCTCAGGTGTAGAGTGCTTGCCTAGCATGCATGAGGCCCTGGGTTCAATCCCCAATTCCACACAGTAAATATATAAATCCTCTTCAAACACCAAATGGCTAAGCATGATTACTATATACTCTACTATGTTACCAAATCACGCTTCTTAGTACACCAAATATTTACTGAGCAGTTGTCATGTGCCAAGTACTGTGCTAGGAGCAAGATACACAAGTGTGGGGAAATATATCCCACTCCAACTTGGCCTGTTTCAGAGTTGATTATCCAGAGAGACCCCAGAACTCTTCAGGCCCAGGGATGGTTCCAAAATGCTGTTGTCATGTAAAAAAAAAGAAAGAAAGAAAGAAAGAAAGAAAGAAAGAAAGAAAGAAAGAAAGAAAGAAAGAAAGAAAGAAAGAAAGAAAGAAAGAAAGAAAGAAAGAGAAAGAAATTTGCATCTGTATACATTAGTAAACAATGGATACAGACATTGGTCTCCCTACCTCACATCCCCTTGGGTGCCCAGGGAAGAGGACCACAGATGGCTGTGATCTTGCAGATAGCAAGAGGACCCCAGCTAGCAGAGCCAATGCTCCCTAGTCTGAACCACCTTCCACACCACAGAAGCCCAACCATCGATATTCCATCATCAAAGCTCAGCCATCCTGCGCCTCTCCAAGCCTCACATTTATTAGGCATACAGTAAGGTTTGCGGGTCCCCTCCTGACCTCCATCAATTGTCTGTTGTCAGTTTCTCTTATGAACTAACCATCATCAGATTTCACAAGGAAAGGATTCATTTAAAATTTCCCTATACAGGTCTGAACAAAGCATTAACATTGTGAAAAACGACAATGGTCAAGAGTTCACTGGATTTCTGCTCACCTACCCTACCCAGGAAAGGATACATCTCTTGGGTTTCTCCTATATATCCCTGACCAACTCACACCATTCTGCCCCTTTTACTGGTAGCAAGGCTTCTTTTTCCCTAAGTGTCTCTTCTACAAGATAACTGAGCACAGCCTGGGCGTTTCATAGTAAAGTCTGGCCTTTACAAGGATATAAGCACAACAGCTTTCAAATCAGCCTTTGCTGATCATTACACACAGGCTGCTCTGTTCAAGTTCGAGGGCTCTGGGGTCATAAAGTCAGAACCATGTTGATTCTGGGAACAAGTCCTTTGCCAGATTGAGCAATTAACTAAAGGGGTTTCTTACTTTGAGAGTCCTGAAGAGTATGTTGTTATCCCTTGTAAGTCCAAATTAGAATTTTTAGTTGGAACTTTGACCTAACAGCGAGTTACTAGCAATTTCATAAAATTTATAAATGCATATTGATAGAAATAATAATTACTTAGTAATGAAAATACTCAACTCTTTAATCCTTGAAATCACTCAGAAGCTGTTGATGTCCTGGATAACTTAAAACCTGAAAGAAATAAAGCATATTACCTTAAAAGCATACCACAAGAGACCTTATTTAGCTACTACTTTAATGTAAAGGAACTACTAAGAAAATATTTTACCCAGAAAACCCCTAGCCAGAGGCCCTGGTTTCAGGATGCTTGATCTTCCTTATTGAATGAATACCAAATCTCTCAAAGTAAAGTCACAGGCACTGGGGCACTGGACATGGTAACCCGCAGAACAGACAGATGCTAGTGGTGAGCAGGGAGAAGGTAGCCCATTCCACACGGACATCGCTCAGTGCAGAACAACTGGATAATTACCAGAGAAAACATTCCTAAGACCAGTCTGTTCCCAGTTCTTACTGCCGTAATCCTGCTTTCTGATTCCCAGGGCTACCTGGGCTAGTGCCAACCTCAGGATCACAGCAGGCCACTCAGTCCTTGGACTCACCCTTTTGCTCATGAAGTCACAGCTATGACTAAGTCCTGAATTTCTGTTAGCCAAATCCACTGCCAGCAATGAGTTCTACCAGTTAACTAAACTCAGTCATTCATGGAGAAAAGCAGTCCTTGGCCACGGGGAAAATCTAAAGAGGCAGATCAGACAGTTGGTTTTTGCAAGGGAGGGCACGTACCCACTTGCATATGCTGGATGATGGTGGCTGTGGGGCATGAAAGTATAACCTCAGGCCCTGGCAGAAAGCCTTCCTGGAGTTGAGTCTTCTCCCAAGACTTGGCAGGGATGGGTGGATGTCCAGTTCCAGCAAATGAAAGCTTTAGTAGGTTGGGCTACTGCGTCCTTTTGCACAAAACGGCCACGCACGCTCCACCCGTGTATGGCTTGATTGGATTTCCACAGGCCTGAAAGAGGAGGAGGAAAAAGGTAAAAATCTGAACGCTGTGAAAGATGAGACCTGGGGTCACCGGGGACGACCACGTGAGTGGCTTTGGGCAATGCTCTGCAACAGAGCCGACAGTGGACTCAAAGACTAAAGTCCCAAGGCAGGTGAGCAGAGTGCTCAGACAGGGCTTGGCTGCCTGAGGCGCCGAGGTGGCTATCCCCGGCTGGCTGTCTTCGGAAAGTCAACTCCTCCCTGGTGTGGAGCGGTCAGTCTCTCGTGGCCCGCAGCAGCCAGCCCTAGCCGGGGCTGCTGTCCCGGCAGGCGCTCGGAATCCAGGTGTGCGGAGAAGATCTGGAGAGTGACTCCGCCCCAGCTTGGGGAATCTGGGCAACAGGACAGGCCTGGCCAGGCATCGCCCTTGCCCGCGGCCACCAGCAGGCTCCGGGGGACGAGCTGAAGGCCGCGGACCCGGATCGAGGCCCCAGGATCCGGCTGTGAGCCCAAGGGGGTGCAGACGCGAGTGGGGAGCAGGCGAGAACGGAGCGGCCCACCTGCAGCTGGTTTGTGGAGAAGCGGCGGCTGCTCCCGAGCAGCAAGGCGTCACCGCCGGCGGCCGTGCACCGGAAACCTCGGGCGCCCAAGCCGGGCCAGGGGGCGCCCGGGAGCAGCCGCGACACCTTGGCCTGGAGCTCCAGGGCGGAACCGAGAGACCTGGGCTACACCCAGCGGCCCGATTGTCTGGAGGGCACTGTTGGCCCATCAGCCAAGGCTACCGAGACAGCCTAGGAACCGCAGCCTAGCCCATGCGGGACATTCGCCTGAATCCACCCCGGACGCGAGACACCCGCCTACATCCCCCCGGACGCGAGGCACCCGCCTACATTCCCCCGGACGCGGGACACCCATCTCCACCTCTCCAAATGTAGGACAACAGCCTGCATCTTCCCAAATGCGGGACACCTGCCTACAAGTCCTTGGCGGCTGTTCCAGGCGCTTGCAGGCCATCAGCAACAGAGTAAGAGGGTGGATCATGGGACTGTTACATGTCACCTAGGGCTGGAATTTTACTCCTTTTTCATTCTGAGCAGAAGTTGCACTGGTTTTCAAATGAGACTGAATGTAGTGACAACACTCTTCTGGTGGGTAGTGAAGATACTGTAGATTCCACGGAGTTTTACCTGTTCATGAGCCGCCCAAGTTCATAGGCTACTGGGTTTTTGTATTTCACGATTATTTCTATTCCGATTGCTTGTTATGTGTTATTTGCATGTGTATCTCCCGCTCTTTTCTGTTCTTGGCACCTTGCAGCTCCAGCATGCCTTCTGGAGCATGCTAGAGGCAACCATTAAATTCTGATTCAAGGGCTGCCGTGTGGGTACTAGGTCTTGAACTCAATCAGTGCTCTTAACTGAACTACTAACTCACACTAGGAAACATGATTTTAACTTGCTTTGGTAAAGGCAACTGAACCGGGGGGCTTGTACATTTTACCACAGCAGTGACTTTAAAAATGTTCTTTTCAGCTTATTTGCCACCAACCTATTTTTGTTGTATCAGGAAATGCAACTTTCCTGTCAATGAAGAACAGTGTACATTTTAAACCAACTTGAAATGAGCTTATTTTGAAATGCAATAATATACAATTAAAAACACGTACGTGCAGTAGGTGAAAGGTTTCTAAACACAGATTGGTCTAATTGCAAAGTAAAAACTAATCAAACTGTATGCCATCTACATGGTGCTCTTTTAGACACCAATATATTGAGCAGTCACTAAGATTGGTAGGAAACGAGTTATGGGATTTTAAAAATGAGACAGAGTTCTGTATTGCTGGAATAGCCATTCCCAATTTCCACAAAATATATCATAAAATTTTAATTTTTGGCTCTCTTCAAACTGACACTAACATAAACTCAAATGCCACCAAGAGAAAACTGTGTGACTAAGCTAGCTGTGCTGTTAGCATTCAATAGCCACAAAAAAAAGATAATAAAATAAGTTTCTAACTCAGTTCAAGTGTTAGTTCATAGACCACAAAGATGTCTGAGTGTACTTGCTGCATGATGGAGAATCAAATGTAGAACTGAGCAAGTGCAAAAAAAAAAAAATCCATGTGTCTCTGTACACTACTCATCACTTCATGGAAAAGAACACTATCACTTACTTGAGAGGTGTACACACACACACACACACACACACACACACACACACACACACACACACGTACTTCTTCACAGATGAGAGAATATCTTAAATGTTTACTAAAAGGAAAGAATATTGCTATATGAGGACAAGTGATTTTGGAACGATGCAGAAAGATTATAAAACAAATTTAAAAAGTACGCAGCACTCCTTGAAAACCGAAATGGACCTGAATTCTCTCCAGTTGCTGTATGAAACACAAAAGAACTACCTCAAAAAACTTTGAAACACGATTTGTATCTCCTTAGAGGGAGCTCCCTTCAAGACTGGAAGAATTGAAAACAAAAAAGAACCTAGTCTGTTCTCAGTAAAGGGGAGTTTAGCGACAGTACTGGAGCTGTGATGGCCAAGCTGAAATAGTTACAATATAGCTCTTCCCACCATTCAGGTCTACGTACAAAGAAACACCGCTCTGAATTATATGAAAATGAAATACATTAGCAGACTTTCAAATCTTTATTTAAATCAGATCCATGCTTACTTACATTACCTTTCATTTGGAATTAAAATAATTTATCAGTCTATATTTAAATAATATTTTTAGCCCTTTACAAAATATGTAGCTTTTTTTTAAGTTTCAAACTGACCAAAGATAAGAAAAATTGGATCAGCTTTTTTGTATTGAAAATGAGAAGTGATCGCCTAGAATATACATGTATATAATACTAAACAAACAATAGGAAAATAAGACATTTACACTCATTCTTTAATCTGGGGGCTTTCTTTTAAATACTACAAATCAGGTGCTTTTTAGTAAGCACTCAAATAAAACGTTCAATTAATTAAATAATTGAGGGGTGGGGGAAATACTTCCTGAATATTCTTTTCATTTACTTAACTGTAAAAACTCAAATTCCTCTAAGTCAGAAATCATCCATACTTAGAATATTTTGAATTGTACTACCATGTATTTGGTACATTCTACATGCTAAATGCTATACAGTGCTCTCAAGAGAGGCCCAGCAGCAGCAGCAGCAGCAGCAGCAGCAGCCGCCTCTCCACCCAGGCTCCCAGAGGCACCAGCATCTGCCCACCAAGTGCCCGTGCCTCTTACACTCTTAATTCCAAGTATCTTCCTTGTTTCTCAGGAATGGAAACACATAATTCCAAACTATTTTATGCACTAGAATATTCTACTAGCATATGAGTAGATGATTTTCAATGATATATAAGCAAATTTAATGAAAGAGCAACCAATATTTAATAAGTGTTCTGCCACCGACTAGATTATTTATAAGAAATTTATTCAGTACCCCTTACCAAATTGAAATGTATTGAAAGGTCTAAATATATATTAGTCAAAATAAAGACAGTTTGATTATCAGCTATTAATTTGCAGATGAAGCAGACCATGTGATAGATATAAATGGTTGTGTGTCATTTTATAAATAAATAAGTTGAAAACACTTTAAGATTTTAAGTGTAGCTGATTTTATTAATAAGGACCAAGAAAAATATTTAATGTTGATATTGTAACATTTAGAGTTTAATACAGAAAATTTTAATTTCAAAATTTTTTTCTCTGCCACTTTTTAAACTATTTGTTTAAGAAGTATTTTATATTTCCCAAACTACCAGTTTCAAATGCTTGCCAAGAATTGTGAAATTGAGGTTTCCTGTCTCTTCAGACTCTACATTTTTATTGCTGTCAGACTTGTTGTCCTGCCCCTGAATGTTAAAAGTTGATTTTTTTTGTTGTTGCTGTTTTTTGCTGTTGTTTGGTTTTTTTTGAGACAGGGTCTCACTATGTAGCCCAAGCTATCCTGGAACTCGATCTGGGACCAGGCTGGCCTTGAACTCACAGAGATCCACCTGCCTCTGCCCCCTAAGAGCTGGGATTAAGGTGTGTGCCACCACCACCCGGCTTAAACATTTTAAAGCTGGAAAAAAAAGTTAAGGAGCGGTTTCCTACCACTAAAATATAGAAACTTAATTGTACGACTGTGACTTTCACCAAAAGGACATTTACTCATGCTACAAATCAGAGAGACCCAGTGACAGAAACACTGCATGGAACACAAGGACCAAAACCAAGGTCACTTGAATCACCCCCAAAATTCTCCATTCTGCAAGATGGCTACTCACAGTATTCTGTGAGTACTGTTTAAAATGTAACTAAAACGTAGAGTTTTTATTTGAAATCCTGTCTTCTCATTGTAGGGAGGATAATTTCAGACCCTCACTGAATGCCTGAAACAGTGGAAGCTACCAACCTCCAGCAAGATAGCCAACAGTGATGTTCATCTTTCTGTTAAAGGGAAGAATTCTGCCTAACCTCTCACAGCTTCTTCACTGTGGGGCCATTAAAGAACAGACGGGTTACCTGACACAAGCCCTGCCACACTATGACAGTAGACCCAGTGGCAGACATGGCTCAGTGACTAACAAGGGGGTGTGCATGTACTGGACAAATGCAGTCAAACAGTGAGATTTCAGCAGGCTACTCTGAACAGCATACACTTTGCACTTAGAAACTCCTTCTGGGATTTCCATGTATTTTTGGATTATTTTTGACATTAGCTAGAACCACAAAAAGCAAAAGAATAGATAAAGAGGGGCTATGATAAAAGCAGTTAAATAATTTTTAGTAATAAAATCAAAATATTTTACAGGCTAAAACACAACCTGATTAACTTTTAAACAAAGCAACTTTTGGAAGAGTGCATAACTATGTTCTGAAGCTATTCTACACTTTTTGTTATTTTTTTGCTTCTTGAAACTTCAATAAAAAAAGTCAAACTATGCAAAATTATAAAATTTCCAATTTAAATGTACTCCTATAACTTTTCTTTTGCTATGGAGAGTGTTTTAAAACATTCATTTTTAATGTCCTAAAATACAACTGTATAAAATTAAACAAGTAGTTTTTAAAAAGTAAATTGACTAATTTTTAAGAGTAAATTTTGTCAGTGATTTTATTATGTTAGATTTGTTTCACAGTGTAGTAAAATACTTCAAAATTACCTGCTACTGATGCTATGTCAAAATTTATTGCAAGCAAAATTTCCCACTATCCAATTATGTGTAGCTAATATTGAATATTTATAAGCTTTCTTTGGATAAGTAATAAAAAGGTAATAAAAAGGGTCTACATTTGTTCACACTTCATTGTGGAAGCCACATGGAATAAATTTTCAAAACAGACATATTTTTTAAGCTTACATTTCTCTTTATATTTTAGACATGTCAGTGTGACCTCTGCTTTTAAAGGACAGTCTTAGTTTATAATTTAGTCACAGGCTTAATTACCTTTTCACTTGAATGCTTAAAATACTTTCAAGAAATATGTTTTCAGTGTGAAAGATTTCAAAGTTTCAATGTTAACATTACTCTGTAAGTCTCTCAATATGTACAAACACATATAAATTATAGATACAATACAATTAATTATATATCCACAATATGAAAACAGCAATCTCCTTTCCTAACTGTACTGCTATGTGGGTAAAGTAATAATTCCCTGTGCTGTTCAAGGCACAAAAAAAATGCTTTAAAATTTTTTAAAGAATAGTTTCAAAAATAAAATTCAAATATTACACAAAATAATTTAACTGCAAATATAACTACATACTATAAAAGAATTTTTAAAAAAGTTTTTTTACACTTTACAGCAAATCCCATTTTCTAACTCTATAAAAGAATTTATTGGAAGTCTGCATTTATATATTAAGTGTTTACATTCAGTTTGATGGGAATACGAATTTCACAAGTTAACTGAGCCTTTGTCTTAGAAGTTCATCTATTTGAGTTTTATACATATTTTTTACATCTTCAAGATCCAGGCGAAGTTCCTCTGCTTCTTCTGCCTTTTCTCCATACATCTGCAGAATAGTGTTATATCTCTGATCCAAATCCTAAAAAATATTTGTTTATAATCCTTTAATGACCATATAAATATCTACAGTAGTTACAAGTCAATAGAAAAAACATCACGAGTTGAACAAAAATATTAATTTTAAAAAGAATAAACTTACCTTTTAAAAAATTAAACTTATACCCAGTCTATCTAGGAATACAGAGCAAAAAGAGGAACTTCTTTGGAAACCTCAATAAAGGGTTCAGTGGGTAAGAGCACTTTCTGAGCAAGCATGAGGACCTCACTTCTAACCCTCAACATTCACATAAAAAGTCACATGACCTGTAACCCCAGAACTGGGAGAAGGCTCACTGGGGCTGGTGGCTCCAGGCTGAATGTGATTCCTGTCTGAAGGGAACAGGAGGGTGAAGAGTGACAGAGTAGGACACCCACTTATCCTCATGGCCTCCTGGTGCACACATCCCAGCACATACACATGCACATACGCCACACACACCATCCCAATTTCTCCACTAAATCTATAATTCTCTCCAAATACGAATTATCAGTCTCCTCCCTATTAATTTAAGTATCCTTGATGAGATTTCTGTCTTCGTGACGAATTTGGATTAAGTATTGTTTGGCATTTATCCCACAAGACTAGTGTGAGGAAACAAACACGGAGTCAAATACTACAAAGCATGCAACGGACATGCTTACTTAGTAAGTATTGGCCAAATCAAATCTCATGTTCTTTGAGTAGTACTAAATGTTTTGTGAAAATACTTTAGATATGCAATGACACAAGCAGCAGATTCATCTTTAACCTTCTTTACTCAACTACTGACTCCTTAATTTTCAAAGAAATTACTAAGTCACACATATGCATCTGATATAAACTAAAAACTTGATATTTAATAACTGGATGAAAATATGTTCAATTCATCCTGAAGTGAAGAATACTTACTCGTAGCTGAACTCGAAGCTTGGGGATCTCTTTCACTTTCTCCTCCAGTTCATCATTTTGATTTGTTAATTTAACTAGCTCTTCAGACATTATGGATCGAGTTTTTTCTAGATTGCTAATTTCTAGCTGAGAAACAAAATCATAAAGTGGTTTCAATAAAAACGTATCTTGTTTAATGCTCTCACTAACATAAAAATATTTAATGTGTCATTTTTGAAGAAAAACATATGTCAACATATAATGCTGAGCAGTGGGGGCAAGGGGCCCAAACTTTCTTCATAAGTTATTTATTTATAAGGTTCACTATGCAAGAAAGAAAGAAGTCAAGAAAATACAGTCATCTGTCTGAAAAATGCAACCACGTCTTTCTCTAATCTAAGAAAACAGCACACATTTCCATTATTGTAAGTTACTGGAAAAAGCCAGAGCAATGAGAACATACTTCAGTGTTGTCCCTCCCAACTATGTAAGTCATATTGCTAAAAGCTTTCGATACTACCCAAGAAACTAAGCAGGACTCTCGATACACATTAATACACATCAACCCACTTCACAATTGTTCAAATGGGAACTGGAAGAGGTATTCATTTTGAGTGTATAAGTTTAATATCAAAAACTAAAAAAATACTTTACTAATTCTTACAGCAATAGTCCTTACAGCTCCCTCCTATTTGTGTTGTTTCTTCTATGTGCAGGTCTCTTTCAGTGCACTCATTCCTTGTGGGGAAGAAGAGAGACTTTTCCTGTGGCGTTTACGGGAAAAATAAAGCAAGCGTGCTGGTTCAGCACTTCCTTTTTTCTTGATGAGAAAAAGAGGCTGGGAAGGAGTGGGCTATCCCTGCTTAGATGTCCCCAGGTCTGTGGTGATATCGTGTTCCCCAAAATATTGTGCACCCTGGTAAACTTATCTGGGGTCAGAGAACAGAACAGCCAGAGGCCAGAAGATGGTGGCACACACGCCTTTAATCCTAGCATTCTGAAGGCAGAGATCCGTCTGGATCTCTGTGTGTTCAAGGCCACACTGGAAACAGCCAAGCATGGTGACTCACACCTTTAATCCCAGGAAGTGATGGCAGGAAGCAGAAAGGTATATAAGTCGTGAGGACCAGGAACTAGGCTTGGGTAAGCTTTTAGGCTTTTAACAGCAATTCAGCTGAGATTCATTCTGGATTAGGACTCAGAGGCTTCCAGTCTGAGGAAACAGGATCAGCTGAGGAATTGGCAAGGCGAGGTGACTGTGGCTTGTTCTGCTTCTCTGATCTTCCAGTGTTGACTCCAGTACCTGGCTCCAGGTTTATTTTTATAATAAGACCCTTTTAACATTTGTGCTACAAGGGTCCTTTCTAGACAGGCCATGGCACAAGGCACCTAGCATTTCCTAAGACAGAGCAGATAAATCTGCCTACTTCTGGCAGTCAGTTAGGAGGCTCACTTGGTTCCAGCATATATCATTACTATATGTGATACACTTTGGGTTTCATATATCATTCATTCATCTTATTTTCCAATGTGCTCAGAACTCAAGTGGACCCCACTATCTCATAGGCTTCTACAGCACACTTCATTTTTCCAGTACCTGTAAATGACTAATTTCCCCTTCCCTCAGCTTTAGTTGAGACTGCAGATTTTCAATAATGCTCGATCCTGCTCCCAGCCTTACAGCTTCATAAAGATTGCTTCCACTGGCTGATGCAGACATTGGTCCAAATGAATGGTCATGAGACTCATCCTATTCAGTTAAAGAACACAGACAATTATCATATGTTATGTTCTATTATCAAGTTCAAACAAAGACCTTATCAATTCAAATGTCTGAGTTTCTCAAAAGCAGAAAATCATCTGTATTTCTTTACTTCAATTATCACCAGATTCTGACGAATTTCCCCAACAAGGTTATGGAGACTGCCAACCTGACACTGCATGTTCCCTTACTCGAGGTAAGAACTAAGCACATGTAAGAGATAAGCCATTACCTGAGACAGGAAAGATGTCTGGAGCCCTGCCATATCTACTCCACTTATAGAGCTCGAGCGTGACATGGTGGGAGTACTAGAAACAGAAAAGAGTTTGTGGTCCTTGGAGAGAAAAAAAAAATCTGTAAGATTGAGAAGCAAAACATAAGGGAAGCAAGAAAAATTTCTAGAATTAATGAACACAAAGGCATTAAATTCCTCCATAAAATGTTATAAATACAATTTCTCAAAGTATAAAAAGCATCTAAAAATTAAGAGCTGAGCTGGCAAGATGAGTCAGCAGGTAAAGATGCTTTATCTGACCTGAGTTCAAGCCGAGGACTCGTATGCAAAAAGAGAGAGAGACAACTCTAGCATGGTATCTTCTGACCTCCACACATAAATCATGAGATACGCGCGCGCGCGCGCGCACCCCCCCACACACACACACTAAATTACTCATAATAAAAAAATTTTTAATTAAAATTAAAAGCCTGTATTGCCCCATTTATATTATAACACAATTAGCCAGTTTTTTTTTAAGGAAATGAGAAAGCTTTGGTTGAAGCTAACTATTTCATGTTCTGTAACACATTGTCAATTACTTGTAAAAGTGCTGAAATTTCTGACTCACTTATCTTATTTTAATATATTCAAAACAAAACAAAAAACCCAACAAAACACTTGGGGGATGGAGAGATGGCTCAGCAATTAAGAGCACTGGCTTAGTTCCCAGCAGGAACAGAGTGTATACAACTCCTGTAACTTGTCAGGGATTTGGATGCCCTCTTGTGGCTTCCAAGGACACTGCATGCATGTGGAACAGACTTATGTGCAGACAAACATCCACACAAACAAAATAAAACTAAAATTTA
This sequence comes from Peromyscus leucopus, assembly GCF_004664715.2. NCBI lineage: Eukaryota > Metazoa > Chordata > Mammalia > Rodentia > Cricetidae > Peromyscus > Peromyscus leucopus. The sequence goes on from NC_051065.1 coordinate 113,139,851, forward strand.
AAAACCCCAATTACAATGAAAAAGTAATTTCCATTTTTGTGTACTATCTGAACATATTATGCTAACTCTTAGTATGCTACACTACTTCAAGTACAGGAAACCCATTTTGTAAAAATTACCTTGCGGAGCTAAGGAGGTGGCTTAGTGCATAAAGCATGGAGACCAGAGTTCGAATCCCTAGAACCCACAGACAAGTCAGGCAAATGTGATGGCTGCCTGTAATTCCAGCACTCAGGAGGCAGAGACAGGATTCCTAGCACAAGCAAGCTAGTTAGACTAGCCAGAATCAGCTAGCCCCAGGTTCAGCAAGAGGCTTGTCTCAACAAAACAAGCAGGGAAGTAATCAAGGAAGATACCCAATGTCAACTTTGGGCCTCCACATGCATGTGGACACAGACACACCTGCACATATGCAGATATGCATACACATATTCATGTGCAACAAACACATGCAAAATAAAAACAAAACAAAACAACCTCACTACATTTACTAATCACAAAGACAGAACAAGCCAGTTCTATTCTGAAGTTGCCTATGGGCCATTTGCTACATTAGTTGCCGTGAGAAATCACAAAATTCATTTGAAAGTGTAAAGTATCTAATTCAAAGCCAATGACAGGCCGATCTGAATGCACTCCAACGACTCCGTTCTACACAGAGCACTGACAGTGCTACTCCACCTTATCAGTGTAGTCATTCTGAAGATATGAGTACAAGTAAACCCAGATCAATCCATGTCACCCACACCAGCTCAGCTACACACACCAACTCAAACCAACACAGTTCAGTACCTTGTCTTTAGCTGCTTCTTGAGTGAAAATGGCTTTCTTCCTTTCTTGTTCGACTTTCATTTTTTCCATTTCTAACTGACTGCACAACAGTGTCTAATGGAGAGAGATACAGTCAGGTAGTTTTGAGACACTACTACACGGCACCAGAGGAAGTAGTCAACTGCAAAGCTCAGTGTAAAACGCAAGCAGCCATTCCACCACCAAAGACAAGGGTCCGTATCACCCTTCTCATCTCCTCAGCAGGCTGCTACCATCCCCATCCATCTCTAATGCCAGCCCTGGGGGAGCGAACACTAAGAAAAATACCTTTTCTTTCCTTGTCTCTTCAAGTGTTCTTACATATTCATCTTTTAAGTTTTCTAACTCAACCTGGTACCTAGTAAACCAGAGGGAATTAAAACAAAAAGGTGACAGTAAAGACTATTAAAAACTCCAGTTCCACATTCACGAGTCATCGTACCAGCAGCTCCGCCCCGCAGACTTCCCAACTGACTGTGCCAGCTCCCTGGGATTCCACTCATTAGCTGAAGCACAAGGGGAAAGTTCTACTCCCCCCCCCATTTTTTTTCTTTTCTTTCTATTAGGAGATTTTCTATTCGTTTTACATATCAACCACGAATTCCCCTGTCCTCCCTCCTCCCACCCACCCCCTTTTTTAAACCAGTACTCTGAGATTTAAAATGAGACATTTAAGCAGTAATTTCAAGTGCTACCATTCCAAGTTCAAAGGTGGCAAAAAAAAAAAAAAAAAAAAAAAAAAGCAGGCGTTCTATGGAATGTTTATAGAAGTGCAGACATTTCATTTTTACTTAACTACTTTTCTCTCTGGAAGTCAAGGGCAAAAACATACCCACTATAACCTTATATAATTTCAGATGAACGATTTTATACCCTGTGGTTGCAGAAGAATCCAAATACTTATTTAGAAAAACCTGGAAGACTACTATAAAAACAAGTTCCATGAACAATAATCACTTCTTCCCTTCTTCCTTCCCACCTCCCTTCCTTTCTGTTGATGGCATTAGACCCTTTAAAAACAAAACAAAACAAAAAAAAACCACATTAATGGGACAAATCTTTCCCTAGAAAAAAATTAAATACATGTAGAACATAACATATAACTTCAAAAGAAGTACAATGGATCCTAGCACTAGCTTAATGCATGCCACTAATGACCCTGACTTTAAATACTGCAAGGTTTTCACTTCTAGTTCTCATTGCAATGAGGCTAAAACCCAACAAACATACTTCCCAACAGTGATTTAAAATGTCATGGAACCACAGAGAATACCACACAAATACACTCACCGACTATTTTCGTCTTCCAGTTTTCGTAGTTTATTCTTCTCTGACTCTAGCTGGGCCTGAAGTCTACTGTTTTCCTGCCGTAAGAGAGCATTCTGTGACTCCACTGAAGACATCTGGATTTTGTTGGCAAGGAGTTCTTCTGTAGCTGCTCGTTCTCTTTCAACTGCTGCAGCCAGCAAAGTCTGAGATTCACCTGATTATAGAGGAATAAAAATCATACACACATAACCCAGGGAAATATTAGACACCAGGCTGGTTCTGACTTCAAACTTCTAATGACTCAAATTTCCAAACTAGGACAGGACTACCAACTGAGACAAGCAAGCCAACGTCAGTTAATGCACAAGTTGACACTCTCTCCTCATGAGACATAGGACATTATCCATAATAGTCAAAAACTGAAACCAGCCAGGATATCCTTCCCCAAGCAAATGGCTAAACTATGGAAACAGACATTTCAGAGACTAACACTCAACAATCAAAACACTAAAGTTTTCAAACACTGATGACTTTTTAAATTTTTATTTTATTTATTTGTGTAGACTAGAAGTATATGAATAGAGTAATACTCTCTATTCAGTCATTGCCCCAAGTCAATTTCAATGTCCCAAAGTTTAATTAACAGAACAGGGAAGCTGCCCTGAACTGAACTCAACACTTTGGAGTGATAACTTCCATGTGCATTTCAGGAGGACCTGTTTGCATCAGGTCAGTCTGGAGGAGCCCTGCACCTATTTATTAAGCTTCTCTGTCAACAAAATAGCAGCCCCAGAGGCTTCCAATGGTCTACTAAGTAACACTTGAAAGCCAAGAATCTAGTTTGCCAGTAGTCTATTGTGGAGGTATCTTTGTGGATTTCTGGGGACCTCTTTAGCACAATAGACTACTGGCAACGGTCGAGAGAAAGCCCGAGCTGACCTACTCTGGTGACCCGATGGCCAAACACCCTAACTGTCATGATAGAACTCTCATCCAGTGACTGATGGAAGCAGATGCAGAGATCCATGCCCAAGCCCCAGGTGGAGCTCCAGGAGTCCAATCGGCGAGAGAGAGAGGAGGGATTATATGAGCAAGAGATATTGAGAGCACGATTGGAAAAAGCACAGGGACAAATATCGGAAATGCATGAACTGTGAACCAATAGCTGAGGAGCCCCCATGGAACTGGACCAGGCCCTCTGGATAAGTGAGACAGGTGATTAGCTTGGACTATTTCGGAGGCCCCCAGGCAGTGGGACTGGACCTGTCCTTAGTGCATGAGCTGGCTTTTTGGAACATAGGGCCTATGCTGAGACATTTTGCTCAGCCTTGGTGTAGGGAGGAGGGGACTGGACCTGTCTCAACTGAATCTACTAGGTTGAGCTGAATACCCAGGGAAGACCTTGTCTTGGAGGAGGTGGGAATGGGGGTGGATTGGGGGAAAAGGCTGGGGGGGGGGAGAAGGGAGGACAGGGGAATCCATGGCTAATTTATAAAATTAAATTCATTATAAAATTAAAAAAAAAGAATCTAGTTGCCACCCCGGGACTGACAAGGAGTCACTCAAAGACAGAGTCTGGAGTAAACTAAGTGACTTGCTGTTGACTGAAAAGCCAAACACAATATTACACCAAACACTTATCTCCTGACCCCTCACTCATATGCTTTGTCACAAGAACATGATATCTCTCCAATTATACATAGGATTCTTGAGAACCAGAAGGTATGCATCAACTTTTCATGAGTCTGTTAGCATCTGGACATCCAGGGTATACACACACCACTTGCCTGTGACTAAAGAGAAACACCGTGACATTGTCTTCTTTATTAAGAGCAGTGAGGAAATAGCTCAAGGAGTGTCTATAAGGAAGCAGAAGATGCAGTCTTAAGACTCCATCATATCTCTCTTCTAGGATTTCATCTTGATCCTTTTCAGACTTGCCTCAGCTCCTGGAATTCTACCACTATCTGGAACTGTATCTGATCCCTGTCACTTACATTCTTGTAGACAAGCTAGAAAGAGGTCAGAGGCAGCAATGGATGAGGGACAAGAAAAGAGTTGTCTAGCCATCTATAAAAATAAGTGAAAGAATCAGGCCTGGGGAGATAGCTTAGTAAAGTGCTTGATATGTGAGCACAGGGACGAGCTGGGAGTCCCAGCACCATATCAAAGGCAAGTGCAGTAAAGTATGCAATCCCACAGCCAGGCAGGCAGACACAGGAGAGGATGCATGCAGCTTGCTAGCCAGCCAATCTAGCCAAATCAATTAGCTCCAGGTTCAGGGAAAAAATAAGGGAGAGAAGCAATTGGTCTCCACACACATGAACATAGTATGTGCACATGAATTTTCACACAGACTTGCGCGCGCGCGCGCGCACACACGCACACACACGCGCACACACGCACACACACACACACACAACACCCCACAAATGAAATGTCATGCAGTAAAGTATATGACCACTGTGTAAGGAAAACTAACTGCTTTAGAAGAGTTATGATTGAGGTATTGATATAAGAATGAAAAAGGGGAAGACAAATCTATACATATTAGACACCAAATGTCACCATGAGATCAGATGAATTTCAATGCCATACCACTATCCTACTTCGGCACACAAGACAGAAAGTCTCCTGAACCAAACATAAAATACTGAAGAGATTACCAAGCCTATCAGAAAGATTCTTCTCTAGCGTTTCCCACGAGGAAGTCTGAGACCCTAGAGTTGCTTGCAAATTTTCTATCTGTCGAAGCAATGGTCTTGTTGTTGTTGAAACGCTTTGACTCAGTTCTTGATTTCGATTCTCTGCTTCTTGGAGTCTCTGAATCAAAAAATCCTCAGGTTATTACCACTGACAGAAACAAAAGCACTAAAAACACCAGCAAACCTAAACTGTAGTTAGATTTCCGGAAAAAGAAATTTTTCCAGAGAAAAATTATTAGCTTTCTTACTAAAAAAAAAAATACATTATATATACACATATGTGTGTGTGTGTGTGTGTGTGTACATATATATACTCAATAGACAGTACAAAATCGTGATAAAATTACTTCCTTTAAGACAAAATTAAAGATTTTCCTTTTTTCCCCCCAGGAGATCAGCTTGGTTCACCTAAGCTATAAAAATACATCCAATTGCAGGCACAATAAGAATACAGTAATAATGCTTTCAATCCAGGAATGTTACTTCCAGAAGACACGCGTGTGACCTTGTGCTTGGGAAAGCTGTGACCTACCTGCTGAAGTTCACTGATCTCGTGGCGTAAATAATCCTCTCTCCTGGCAGCTGCCTGCTCTGCCCGTTGCAATGTGAGCCTAAGGTCCCCCACCTGCGAGGCAAACAACACTTATTGTCAGAACACTGACTGCAACTTCCTGCTGGTGACATTTGTGTTGACTTTTTATGTAGGACACTTCACACTAAACAATGAGACCACATCCCACTCCTTAAGCAATGCCAGAGCTATAAATATATTCACTATCTACTTAAGAAAGCACTCTGTTATCCAAAAAAAAAAGCCTGCAAATATGTACAGCTCTGACATACAATGAAATAGAGGGGAGATAATGTATGCATAAACATTTGCCACAACGCAGGGTGTGACAAGAACTAGATGAGCTATAAAGAAGTAGGTAAATAAATAAAACCTAGGCACTAAACTAGGTGTGGTGGCATACACCTGTGATTTCAGTCTGAGCATTTTGAGTTCCAGGGCAGCCCAGGTTACATAGAGAGTTCCAGAAAGGTCTGTGCTACATAGTAGGCCTTATCTAAATACCCCAAAACTAAAACTAAAAGAGAAATGTGTTAGCAAAGTATAATGGTGTGTGTTTGCAGTCACAGCTATTAGGGAGAGGCTGAGACAAGAGTTGAGGGTCATTTGCATAACATGGCTAGACACTGACTCAGAAAAAAATAAGGAAGAAGGTGTCACTCATACACAGTTGCATACTTTATAACTGGCTACTGTGGCAATAATTTAAATAATAAAAAAAAATTATGTCAGGCCTCTATCTGGTTACTGTAGTCCTGAAGACTTATTCTATGGAGCACACAGAGATGCTCTACAGCATTAGCAAGCCCGGCAACGACAAAATGAAACCAGAACTCTAAACAGCCATCAGTTTTGTAATCTGTTTTCAAATGTTCATACATGAACATAAGCGTTAAAAAGTATAATCAATGCAGAAAATATTTACTCATCCTAAATGAAAAAAAAGACTATAATATCTATGGTTATCAATTGTAGAAAAAAACTAGATGGAAATGTTAACAAAGCAACCCACAAAATTAGCAATCCTTATATACCACGGTGGTTTTAAGAATGACAGTCCCATACCCTATTCCTCACTTCCTCAATTTTTCTTAATTATAGTAATGTATTTTTAATTTGAAAGAATTTTTCAAAATTGGGGTGTGTGTGTGTCTAAAAGTATGCATGTGTACTACATGTATACAAGGACCCGTGGAGGTCAGAAGAGGTCGCTAGACCACTTGGAACTGAAGTTATGGGCATTTCTAAGCTGCCATGTGAGATCTTGGAACCAACCTAGGTCTGCAAGAGCAGTAAGTGCTCCTAACTGCTGAGCCACGGCTCCAGTCCAATAATTTAAAATAGTAATATTCTGTATCTTTTCTTGATAGGGTGGCAGAAACACATGGATATATGGAACATGGCATGATTTACAACAGCAAAACATTGAAAACAATCCAAACCCATCAAAAATATAGCTGAAAATTACATCGCAAAGTGGTATAAAACTAAACTCTAAGTTCAACTATTATGCAACCATCAGAATAGTCTGAAAGGATGGCTCAATCGTTAAAGGCAAGATTCCTAACCAAAAAGGTAACAGCCTACTAAGTCCATAATGCCAGTTGTAAAACATGTAAGTGTGGTCTTTAATGGAAGAGGAGGGAAGGAGACACACGTGTACCTGGTGAATTGATTAAAAAGCAGACATTCGTACTGCCTGCATTTATAACAGGAACACTGAAAAGATAAAACAAACACGGATAAAGTGGCTGATGTTTAGACAAAGAGGAGCAAGAAGGAGGGGATAAATTAGAAGCAAATGCTGTCTGACTGTATTTTGTTATATAGCTTTCAACGTAAGTAATTTATCCACCAAAAATGTAAAACAAAACCAAAAGCTAATTGAGGTTGCTGAGAATAGTTTCGTGTGTTTGTTTTGTTTTTTTACAGTGCTGGGAAAACTAGATATCTGTATACATAAGACCTATTGTGGAATGAAGCAATAGCTAAGTAGGGCAGCACTTGCCTAGCACACAAAAGGCTGGTCAGACCCCCTACACTGGAAAAAAAAAAAAAAATCAAACAAAAAAAAAGTGTAATGAATGTTTACAGCAGCATCATTAACAACAGCCAAATGATGTAAGTATCCCAGATGTTCAATATTGAACGATTTTTTTTTTCTTTTTTCTTTTGATTTTTCAAGATAGGGCTTCTCTGTGTTAACAGCCCTGGCTGTCCTGGAAGTTGCTCTATAAACCAGGCTGGTCTTGAACTCACAGAGATCCACCTGCCTATGCCTCCTGAGTGCTGGGGTTAAAGGCATGCACCATAACCACCCAACAATATCTGATGATTTTGAAAACAATGTGTTTCATTTTTTTTTCTTCATCAGGCTCATGAATTGCCAGAGATGTTACAAATATGTCAAAAGTCAACTATATAATGTAGTCTCTTGAAACTGTATGTTTTAATTATACATACATACATTACTCTGACAACAGGATACCTAGTTTCATAAAATTCTCCTTCCTCTAGCAGTGCTGGGCCCTCCGAATACTGGAGGCAGAGGCTCTACCAGTGAGCTACATCCCCCGTACTATATACTCATAAATATATAGAAACCTCACAGAAAACCAAGCAATAACAGCAAGGTATATGCATCACACTAAGGCAGTGGTTCTCAACCTTACTAATGCTGAGACCCTTTAATACACTTCCTCATGTTGTGCTGACCCAAGTCATAAAATTATTTTCACTGCTACTTCATAACTTTAATGTTGCTACTGTTATGAACTGTAACATAAATATCTGTGTTTTCCGATGCTCTAGGCAACCCCTGTGAAAGGGTTGTTCAACCCCCAAAGAGGTTGTGGCCCACAGGTTGAGAACCACTGCACTAAGGACATTTCTAAAGACACACAAGTAAGGTTTGTAGAATCCATTACTCTAAAATGCCAGTAACATGATCACAGAAGCCTACCAGATGTACCTCATCTAAGAACAGATTCACACTTGCTAGTCAACTGTTTCACTTTGCAGAAACATGCACAAATACATAAAAGGTGGCTTTAACCACCCACTGCCTACCTGAAGCGCTAAGGCCTCTTGCTGCTGACGGGCTTCTTCCTGGGCCTTCTCCAGTGCTGCAGAAAGTTTTTCCTTAGCCTTCATCTCACGCCTCAAAGCAGCTTCCTGCACCTCACTGTCCTTAGCAGCATTGGCTTTGTGAAGATCAGTAAGTTCTCTTTCAAAAGTAGATTGATATTTTTCATTTACTCCAATGCAAAAGTAAACACATATCCACACTAATTCAATTTCTATGGACCACAGAAACCTCAAAATAACAGTAAGCACACCTTACAATAACACTAGCCACTATGAGGACTCTGCTGGACTTGCTTTGTCTAATAACAAACTCACTCATAGATAAATCTATAAATGTTGCTAATAATCAATAATAGAAAAGAGACTAGCAGGAGAGATGGCTCAGTATTTAAAGAGCACTGACCATTCTTCTAGAGGACCTAAGTTCAATTCCTAGCACCCACATGGCACCTGACAACTGCTGTACTCCAGTTCTAAGGATCCACTAACCTCTTCTGGACTCTTTGGCCATGTGGTACACAGATATACAAGCAGGAAAAGTACAAAGCATATAAAGTAATTTTAAAAAATTAAAGAAAAGAGACTTTTTCAACCTCCCACTGTGATAACAGATTCTATACACACTGCGTATTTCATACCTGTACGCACTATCTAGGGCAGCCTGAGTACTTCGGTTCTTTTCTTCAAGTTCATCCATGTCTACTTGAAGTCGGCCAAGATCTTTCTCCTGGCGTTCTACCACAGAATTTAATTTTTTAATATTTTCTCTATGTTGTTTCTCAACTTCTTCTTTGCCATCAAGGACCTATGTTATCAAACCAGACAAGAACACCTTTCAGTAAATGATGCTGTGGTAGATAATGCCAGGAATCTCCTAATACTGGTTACAGCTGGAATAGAAATGGCCCACCAGTGCATGTGTCTGAACATGTGCTCTGCTGGGGGTGTTTTGGAAAGCCATGGAACCTCTGGCTGGAGGAAATGATCACTGGAGAACAGGCCTTCAGGGTTGACTCTTCCCCATTTCCAGCCTCACCTCTCTCTACTCCCTGGTTTGCACCACGTAACAAACAATTGCACACACTTATGTCACCACATACCAAGCCCCCTGTCACACCTTCCCACTACCGGAATCTCATCCTCTGAAATCTGGAGTCAAAGGAAACCTCTTCTCCTTCAAGTTGTTCATGTCATGTCAAGTATTTGGTCCCAGTGATGTTAGGTAACGTATTAGCTATTCATTTATCTATTGGACTAAAACGTTTTTCTTGCATGAAATCCCATGAAGTCGATCTGAATGCTCCACAAGCCATGACCAATTACAGGAAGAAAAACAATGCACAGACAGAGAACACTGACTGCTGCTCACCTGTCTTAAATGTTGTAACTCCTCTTCCAGCTCCTTAGTTTTCCTGTTCAGCTTCGCAATAACATTTTCACTGTCTTTGTCTTTAGTTCTTAATTTCTTAATGATGTTAGAATTATGTAGCTGCTGTTTTGAAAGTTTTTCTCCTGGTGATTATAAAAAAAGAAAAGCATAAATGCCAAAAACAATGTTTGTTTAAGAATCTACATAAAGAGCTTTATTTAACCAGTAGCATACATGAGTTCTTTTTTTTTAATGCCATAAAAATTTTAAACTCCAGTGTTAAAATTCACTTGGACCTGAGTTATCAATGAATACTAAAATTATTACGTGAAAGGATTCTAGGAAACAAGATACTAACAGTCTTCATTTGATTTTTAGCTTCAAATTCAGGGTACCTCAACCTCCCAAATGCTGGGATGACAGATATGTACCACCATACCCAGCTTACAGCTGTATTTTAAAATTGTCTATGTACCTATGTTTTCTGCTGGCTAAACTAGGTTCTTAAAAAGACAGGAAGTATGTCATATCTAGTATTATATCAAATAATATACAATATATTCATTATTCAAAAGAATTCTTATGTAAATAAAAAGTTGGGTAATAATAATTTCAAATGAAGTGAATGCTTCCAAATGTCCTCAAATTCTATAAATGCTCTAAACACATTTATATTTAACAACTTAAGTTAGAAATGTTCGCCCAACATTTGTAATATGAACATTTTAATAATTAAAGATCCAACATTAACAATCCTTAAAATAATTGCAATACCCCCATACAATGGACTTTATACAGCCATCAGTAATGATATACAAAGCATTTAATAGTATAGTGATATATAAAGAAAGCTGCACATGGAATATACAATCTAAACTGTGAGAGAAAGATGCAGAGAAAGATACACTGAAGAAAAACCAGACCTCCAAGTCATCAAATGCTAAAACCACAGCTCACTGTACTAAAACTAAGGATTCAGAGACCTTATAGACCTTAGAATTTCAACCTTTGGATATCTTTGTTTAAAGATGGGCTCTTTCATATCAAGCACAAATTCTGCCTTGTTTTTGGAGAGTTAACAAAAGGCTACACAACACATATTTCTTTCACTACATCTGACCCCATTCTTCCATAAACCGTCACAAGCCACTTCTGTGGTTTAAGCCCACCCCCCCCTCGCTTTCATTTCCTGTCCCCCTCTCCTTTTCTTCTTCTTCCTCCTGTTCTGGCTCTCATGTCCTCCCCTCTTCTTTTCTTTCTCTTTCTGAGGACAGTTTCTGTGGTACTCAAGTTTATCTTCACTCCCTGGGCTCAACAGATCCTCCAGTCTCCTATGTAGCTAGGACTACAGGTGTATACATCATACCCAGCTCACTATTTGTTCTTAGAAAATATGTACTATCTATTATATAATATTTTCCCTCTTCTTAGACTATTTTTAATAATCAACAGAAAGCTCACCTTCTTCCATTAACCCTTGAATCTGTTCATCTTTCTCCTTCAAGAGGTCTGCAGTCTGACTACTGTTTAATCTAGTGGCAAGTTCTTCTTTTATGGTTTTCACTTCCTAATTAAAAAAAAAACAAAAACAAAAAACTGTGGTTATCATAAAGGATTTTTCATTCTAGGTATGTTTTTCTCAGCTTTCCCATTTGAAGAAGCCACCCATAATCACATTCCCATAATAAATCTGTCAGCTGAGTCAACCCACTTACCTAGTTAACTAAGACAAAGAAACAGCTTTGATTACCACCCTAAAGCCTACACTCATCAGTTATAAAAGCAAGTTTTAATATGGAAATGTGAGTAAAACAACTTCCTATATTGTCCTTCAGTATATCTCTAGTTATGATTTGCATATGGAACAACATGGCAGCATACGATAAGAAGAGGTTTGTTGGTTAAGTGTCTCAAGTTATTGTCAGTATCTGAAATGAGCTAGCTAACTAAAGCAACCAAGCAGGTAGAAGTATGAGACTGTGTAAGAGTTCACATAGAAAAACAATAAATTACCATTTACATTAGTCAGGAAGTAGGACGGGCCCTGTGAGATGGCTTGGTGGTTAAAAGCACTTAATACAAACTGTACTCAATGTACATGACCCACATACTTTGTTATGTGTCCTGCAGTGTGCCAAGCAAGTGACCTGGACACACCCAGACACTTACACACACACCCACACACAGAAATTAAAATGTATAAGATTAAAAAATAAATAAAGTGGGAAAGCAGCCTAAGCTCAAAAAGTTAAATACATATACTAAATTGTTAGTAACAGTTAGGACTTGTTCAGTAATTAACAGCCATAATTGTTAACAATGGAAGTCTGTAAGTACTCCAGATTGGGAGCACAAGAGCTCCTGAATAGGCATAGCTTTGCACCCAAAAGGCATTTGGCAATCCCCAGCAACTAAACAGGGAAGGCACTACTAAAATGACATGGAGAAGCCAGGGATGCTGTTAAGCGCCCAAATAGAATAGCCCCCATAACAAAATTAGCCTCCTAAATGTCAACAGCATCAAAGATGAGGAATGTCAGAACAAGCCAAAATTTACATATGCCAGCCAAAAAAGAGTCATTAACCATTAACTATAAATTACACTTTTAACTCATACTTAGGAGTATAAATCTCTGAAGTGGTAAGAAAATAATCCATAGGACTAATATTTTTTTTTTTTTTGGTTTTTTGAGACAGGGTTTCTCTGTGTAGCTTTGCGCCTTTCCTGGAACTCACTTGGTAGCCCAGGCTGGCCTCGAACTCACAGAGATCCGTCTGCCTCTGCCTCCCGAGTGCTGGGATTAAAGGCGTGCACCACCACCGCCCGACTAATAATTACTTTTTAAAATGTACATAGCATCATTTATGTTTGCTACTTATTCTAAAGGAATTATCATTTTTAGATATCTTAATGATCTTTGCTATATATCTTGCAAGGAATCATTCATAAATTACATAGGTACCCATTCAAAGAAAATTTGTGTGTGTGCATGTGTACATCTGTATGCACGACTGTGGAAGGTGACTTCTCTGATTACTGTTCCACATTATTTTTGGAGACATGGTCTGAACCTGGAGCTCATCAATTTGTCAAGGCTGGCTAATGAGCTTTTTAAGGCTCCACCTACATCTCAGCCCTTGCTCCCAGCACTGGGGTTAGAGACACATGCCATTATGCCTGGCTTTTACGAGTTCTGGAGATCCACACTCAAGTCCTCGTGTTTGCTCAACGGGTATTTCAAAGTCTACTGAGCCAATTCTCCAGTGCCTAGATTTCTTTAAAGTATTAAAATCTACCAATTTTAATAGAACAAAAATCTATAATTTACTTGTTAATATAGTATATATGTTTTTAATATTTAATGTTTTTCTAATACCAAAATATGAGTTCATTCATGAAGTTCTACAGTTTAATTTAAATTACCTTCTTAGCAGCATCTCTCTCTTTGCAGGCTAGTTGAACTTTCTTTTCTGCTTCTGCAATTCTTTGGGTAAATTCATCTTTCAGGGAAGAAATGCTACTACTTTCTTCTTTTACTCTAAACATTTCACTAGATTTAAAATACATGAGAATGAAGATACTGTTTATACAGTTCAGAGGTAATGAGGCCCATTCCCAAAATGCAGACACATTTTTCTCCAATATATACCATACTAAAATAGAACTGTGTGAGTTCTAGTAACTTTTATTCTGTTTTGTTTTTAAGACAAGGTCCTACAATATAGTACAAGAAGCCCCTCTAACTCATCCCCCTGCTTCTGCTTCTCTGCTGGGATTACAGATATGTGCCATCATATCTGGCCAGCCAATTACTTTCTCAAAGAAAATTTACTTGCTAAATTTCCTTTATATATTTATTGGTATTGCTCAAGATTGAACCCAGGGCTGTACAGGCTAAGAAAATGCTCTATCACAGACCTGTATCCTCAACCCTATAAATTAATTTTAAGAAACTTCAAACAAAACCAACTGGTGGAAATGTCACCAATATTAGATGTGCAAAACTAAGACAAAAGCAATGTTTGCAATGAATCTTCTGGGTCACACTTCCTCAGTCATCTCAAAGTAAACCAGTTCAGTGTTTTTAACTTCAGGATTTCAATTTTCACTAAATATATGTTCTAAATTTCTAATACTAAAAGAAGAATAAGGAGAAATACATATATATACACACATATGTATTTTTATGAAACAATTTTCAATGCCAAAGATATGGTAAAGATAATTTGAGAAAAAAAATCTTTAAATATGGTAATAACTGGAAGACTAAGCAATTTTCAGTGACTATAAACAATTTCAACTGCAAAACATTCTGTAAAGATTTGGTTAATGAGTGTTTGCATGCATGTATGTACATATACCACATATGAACCTGGTACCCTTGGAGTTATGAAGGTGCTGGGAACCAAACACAGGTCCTCTGCAAAAGCAGCAAGTGTTCTTAACCACTAAACCATCTCTCCAGCCCCAAATTGTGAAACATTTTAATTTCAAAACATCAAAGTACATTAGCCTGCATATACTGTGAGAAACCACTCACGTGCTTTGAATACTTACTCCTTCAAGTTATCATAAGCTTCTTCTAGAAGTGCTTTTTCCTTACTAAGAGATAATAACTGAGCCTCCCTCTTCTCTAGTTTCTCATTCAGAAATTCAACTGTCTGGATAAAGAGAACAAACACAAGTCAATCATTTGACTTTGCAAAGTCCATCTGTTTTGCCAGTAAAGAGCTATAAGGGCACGCCATTCACAAATCAAAACCCAATGTTGTGGTCACAGCAGACACAGAACAGCTGTCGGGAGAGCACAAAGCAGAGCAAGCACATGACTGGTGGGAGAGCACACAAAACAATTAGGCAGTACTAGCTCATCAGCTACCTATCTGAGGATGCAGAAAATTCCACCTCTAGGTATACCTTAGAGGAAGCTCGTGGTGAATATACTAGGTGATATGCATGAGGACATTTAAAGCATTTTGTTTCTAACAGAAAAATCTAGGATTTATTTATTTGTATAACCACTAAGGAAGGAATATAGATACATTTTTTTTATAAAAAAAAAAAAAAAAGGTCAAGAAAGGGTTCAAAATTTCTGGTAAGGTTTCAGATCTTCGTTTAGTGGTATCTAGATATCCCTCTGTGTTCTTATTATTCTTTAACCCAAACACATTTTTTTTTACTATTATCCACTGTACTTAAAAATAAAAATACTTAAAAAAACATTAGCATGTAATTTGAATTTTTTAGGATATATCGCACAAAGCTAACAGAAGTAATTCTATGAATCACATTCCTTAGGTCTTGCTAAAGCAGTGATAAACTTATCTGTAAAGGGAGAAAGGGTGCCTTTCCAGCTTCCAAAGAGTCTTGTCTGAGCCAGGGCAGACTAAAAATCACTTACCTTCATAAAGACACTGAAAACAGGAACAGTAACTAGTGCTGGCTTTCAGCGACTCAAAGTATCAGCATATACTGCAAGGTCACTACCACCCACTCAAAAGTATAGCATGGCATTTTGTTTCTGAATAATATTAAACCCAGCAAACAGAATCAGCTCCTTTCAGAAATGGTAGGTAAGGCAACACTGAGCACTTACAGTACACTTCTCCACTTATGTTATCTATACATTTTCGAAGCCTATGAAAGATGCCAGCGGCCGGGCGTTGGTGGCGCACGCCTTTAATCCCAGCACTTGGGAAGCAGAGGCAGGCGATCTCTGTGAGTTCGAGGCAGCTGGCTACAAGTACTCAGAAAGCGCAAGCACACAGAGAAACCCTGTCTCGAAAAAAAAAAAAAAAAAAAGAAAGATGCCAGCTCCTGTTTAATTTCTAAAAATCAAGAAAAAGCAGAGCTCTGGTTTAGCATTAAAGAATCGACACATTTTCTCTTGTATGTATTAGGAAGAAGTCATTTGTCACCCTAAGTTTCACTTTTGTTCCCTGGGCATTTCCTTTTCTCATTCACGTAAGATAGCTATTAACAGCAGATATCAAAAATAGCATAAGGAGAAACCAAGCCAAAAGATTTCAGGAAGTATACGAGTTATGTCAACAAAACATCAACATTAGAATATTAATCACAGGAAAGCATCAATAGTATTCATATAAGTATTCATTTAGACAAAATCTAAAATTCCCCATAAATAGTATAAACATGCAAAATACTCTAAGAAAAAATAGTAACATTTGAGTTGCTTTAACATGTATATCTTTAGAAGAGTTAAAGATACATGTGACATAAACAAGTCCTTTGCAAACTGACATAAGGATATATGGAGCATAAAGGAATTTTAAAGTGACAGGGATTCAACAATAAAAATGTAAAACGGAAACGTTAAGCTTTTTATAATATCTACTTATTCTATCATAGTTGCTTTGCAGACATTTCAAATAACTTAATATCAACATTATCCATTTTAAGGTCCTTATTGCTACAATTAAATGACCAGAGATCTACGTTTTCAAATCATCACATGTCCATGAGAATGTTTTCATGACACATCCCAAGCCCAAACACTGTAGTTACCTTGCAAATGTCTTCTTTCTCGGGCAGTGCTTCCGGCTGACTGTCAGCAGCTTCACACTGCTCGGCGGCCGGGCCGGAGACAAGCTGCCCTTCGTTTACTGGCGTAGGGGAAGCCAACGAATCTGGCTGTTCACAGTTAACAGGAGTAGCACTTCGGCCACTTTCCTCTAACTCTGCTTCTTCAGAAGGTGCAATCAACGTTTCGTTTCCCTCCTCTTCTTCAGCTTTTTCTCCAGGGGATTCTACTACTGCAGACTTTGGGGTCGAAGGATTCACTACAATAGGCACTAAAGCATAGCCCTTGCCTGGCAGCTCATCATCTGAGTTGATTTCGCTCACACTCCGGCTATCTAGAGACTGCACACTAAACGAGTCTATTCTTTCAAAAGCATCCGACGAGCAGCAACTCTCGTTGAGCTTTTGGAACTCATCTAAGCGGCCATACTCAGGACAAGCGGATGCAGAGAGCAGCTGAAAGGATGTCTGCATGAGGTGCAGACTTGATTTCGCATCTGAAGTCTCCTGCCTTGAGCTGGCCGAGCTCTCACTTATTACACTCTCGTGATCTAAAACTTCAATGTCACTAGTGGTCGAAGTGCCCGACGAGAAGGAGCTAACAGGAGGAGAAGGGGTATTGCTCTGTCTGTCTTCGTGTTTTTGTTCCTTAGGTTCCAAAGCCGTATCCTTAGTGTCTGCGGGGAGAGACTGGGCGGATGTGGTCGATACGTCTTCTGTTGTTGTGTTTACATTCACCACATTTTCAGACGCCTTCAATCGCACAGTGGGCACCTCCACCTCAGACTCCTGACTAGCAGTTTCTGCATGCTTGCCTTCAGGCACAGGGGATGGAGTGCCCACAGCCGGAGTTTCTCCCGAGACACACACAGAGTCTCTCACTTCTGACTCAGCGGTTTCAGAAGTTCTGGACTGGCCAGGGGATGATGATTCATGTAAACTGCTCTTCACTTCTTCTTCTGGACGCTGTGATTTAGCGGGAGGTTTGGATACCACTGGACTCTTCGGAATGGTCTGGACATCCGATGGGGGGAGAAAGGCACTGAAGAAATTTTCAGACTCATCTACTACAGTCCTTCGAACTGGCTTTGTAATTGCTTTAGGAGCGGCTGTTGGTGGACTCTGAGGTTCAGTGCTTGAGTTCAATCCCCAGGTTGAAGTATCCCATCCTCCACTCACAGGGGGACTTATTCCTTTGACAAAAAAAAAATAAATTAATTCACTAAAGAAAACATATCTAGCATTAATATTTCAATCATCATCAGAGGATTCATATGAGAGAAAGAGAAAGCCTATGAAATGCACCCTGTAACTGGGAGCAGTTAAACTCTTTGCTTACAGTATCACTAATTAGGTTCCAGATTAACTTTGGGCCTAAAAGAATAAAACCAGTGTGGGCTGACCTGAGAGGGTCTATGAACAAGTACAAGACCAGGCTTGGCTTTTCCTAGCCAGAGCAAGTATGCTGTTCCCCTCCCAGAACATGCTTAAAGTAATGATGTAGGTTTCATAGCCCATCCCAGATATGTGACTCATCTCACAAAAACAGTCTAAATCCTCACTAACAGGCCACATATAGTCACAGAACTATTTAGGCACACAATCATTTTATTCTTGTAACATTAGATAAAACTTGATTATAAGCTAAACAGACAACAGCACTCAAAACTGAACCTGAGATCATCGAGATGTTCTTTTTTGAAAATCATAATTAAACTGATGAGAACAGTAAGTTCTAGTGAATAAATTTACTTTTATGTACTTAATGACCAGTCTGCCAGTGCCTCTCTCTTCAAACCCAAAGTATTTCTTTATATTTTTTATTGCAAATTAAAAAGTAGACAAGCAAAATCACCAAAATTTTGTGTGCAATTAGAAGTTGTTAGAGAGGGTACACATTAACTGGAGACTTTTTAAGAAAAATCAAGAAGCTCTTTAACAAAGTCCACCCTCGACTAAGGGTCCAACACTACCTAGAATGAAGTGCTAATGAAACTCTGAATTGGAGACAGAGTTTTCCAGTCACCTGTTCAATGTGAAAACAGAAAACAAAGCTTAAAGCAAGATTAGGTGTGCGAGTTAGCTTAGGTCTGCTAGTTAGGTCTGCTAGTTAGCCTAGGTCTAAAAGGTAGGTAATTGTCATCCTCATGGGTGGGTTTAAATTCGCCTCTTGGAAAATGTGGTATGAAACTGCAGTTACATTGCCTAAATTCCCATTCTTCAGACCTATGTTGTTTTGTAATCCAAAACACAACCGGTGATGAAAATCAATGAAAACAGCATTTATGAAAACTTGGCTCCGTTCCAGATAACCTGCCCTTAGAAATAAATTATACAGCACTATTCATGCCTCAGATTTCAGGGGGGTAAAGAAAGATTATATTTGAAACTGATTTGATCTCCAGTTTAGTATCTCAAACTCTGGGGTCCAACCACAAAAAAGCAGGGTGAGCTATTCCATAGCAAGGTCATGTAACACACGTAAAAAAGTAAGATCATGACATACCTACATACACACATACACTAAGACATCAATGATTCAGACTTGGGCCCTGAGTCTTTAACAGTGTACAGCTAAAACCAGAAGCCGGAGAGTGATCAAGTATTGTTTTCATCCAAAGGTTTGTACTCCTGTGTCAGTTGCTACACACGTAAAAATGCTCAAGAACCCCTCAGACTTAAAGACACAAGTAACTGGACCCTCGAAAGACCAATTTCGGCCAATCTGAAAGGCCTGGGTCTGCCGAAAAGGAGTTACACTTGGGAACTCTTGGAACAAGCACACAGCCCCCGGGTACTATCCCCAGTACATTCTGTGCCTCACCTGGAGCAAGTTACTTATGCATTCAGAGTTTCGTTTAGCTCTTTCTGTAGAACACGGGTACTACCAGCCCTGACTCGGGTTGTTCTGAAGAGGAGGAAGCGTTTTGTAAAGTCTGCGCTACCAAGCATGAAGTGTTCATTAAGTGCTACCCGCGGGGCTCCCTGACTCCGTGAATTTACATAGTTCGGACCTAGGACGCAAACTGCGGAAGACGCGCCGCAATTAGGGGATCGGAGGCTGTTCTCAGGACCCTGCAGGAAGGACCTGGGGCCAGGGGCAGACTGAGAGCTGACACCTGAGGTCAGCGGGACCCGCACCGGGGCCGAGGCAGGCGGGCCGCGGGGCTGGGGTCTGACGGCGAGCAGGCAACGACTCCCCGGGACCCGCTTACCCGGCTCGCCGTACGGGATGGCCTCGGCCCAGGCGCTCGGCTCCTCCTCCTGGATGTCTAGGACCCTGTCGATGGACTTCTGGGCCTGAGACAGGGCCTGCTTGGCGAAGCTGGACAACTGTGAGGCGTTGAACCAGCTCATGGCCCCTCCTCAGCGCCGGCTCCGGCCGGCTCCGGGGGCCTCCGCGGTGGCCAGGGCCCACCGCCTCCCGGGGCCGCGCGGCAGGCAGCTCGCAGCCTCCGGCCCAGCTGAGCCCGGCCCCGCCGCGCATGCGCTGGCCTTCCACGTACACAACTACCAGATCCGGGAGCCGAGCCCCGCCCAGACGGAAGGAAGGGGCGGTGGCGTGACGCCACATCCGGGAGCGGAGGGTTGCCCTTAGTTACGGTTCCTGGAGCCGAGACTTTGTAGGTTTGTACCGGCTCTCTGCTGACCGATGCGGTCGGCGCCGAGACCTGGACCTCCGAGCCGGGACCTGGATCTCCGAGTAGAGCCGCATGCGCCTCGCAGTAAAATCGGCGGTTAGGCCTCGCATTTCTCTTGGCCCTCGAAAAATAGCTGACCAGTTCTCGCCGGGCCTGGTTATCTTTCCTTTGCCTGCCTGACTTTTCCGGGCACTGTCCCCAAATCCTGGAGCATTTGCAAACGAAACAACCTTCCTTAAAACTGAGTTCTGTAATCTGAATGCCGTTCGTCAGCACACTCCTGTGTCAAGAGGTGACGCCAGAAGACAAATGCCCATTAAAAGGTCTCAGACTGTCTTTGCCCTCTCAGGCAAGACGTACCAAAGCCATGACAGCCATGAACCGGAAAGAGGCGCCCTCATCAGAACAAGAGCTGTGTTGATCTTGGACCTCCCAGGCTTAGGAACTGTAAATACTAAGTTCCTGTTGTCTGTGAACCGGCTACTTTATGGCGATTTGTAATAGCAGTTTGGAGGGACTAAGACACTTGGGAAGCAATAAAATATAACCCATCAGTATATATTGTGCACACTGCTTAAAAGATACAGCTTGAATGCACTTTTTGCACACTTGGTCATGGAAGGAAACTTAAAGTCAATGGCCTCCTTTTGTCTAGTCAGCAGTTGTTTGGTCTAATAATACTAAAGAAAAAAAAATCTACCAGCATTTAAAAGTTAAAGTTCATTCAGACATCCAGAGTTTCAGCCCCTTGTGTAAAGAGAATCCAGTCCTACACAAAGGCAACTAAGGAATGCTGACGCTAGAAATAGGAGAAATAGTCCTCCCCAGGGAAGATCACACCACTTGGTTATCTAATACCAAATGGTCAGCCCTGAAAACATTCACAAGCAACATTATACAGATTAATCAGGCTGTATTTATGTATTTAAAAATACATATGTATATACATACATATAGGTATGCAACAAATAATGAAAAAAGAGGCCGTTAATTTGAAAGAGAGCAAGGATATATGAGAGGGTTTGGAGGGAGGAAAGAAAAAGGAGAAATGATGTAATTATAATTCCCCAAAACATTCCCTAGGACTATAGTAACAACGATCAATGGGGTGGCTTAAAATTACACAAATACTTTCATGATTTGGAGCCCTAGGTCTGAACTTGATTCAACAGTGCTGTCTTTTCTTCTAGAAGCTTCAGGAAGAACACATCCTACTTTGATGAATGAATCTCCTAGCTTTACAT
This sequence comes from Peromyscus leucopus, assembly GCF_004664715.2. Lineage (NCBI taxonomy): Eukaryota > Metazoa > Chordata > Mammalia > Rodentia > Cricetidae > Peromyscus > Peromyscus leucopus. The sequence continues at coordinate 113,161,088 of NC_051065.1, forward strand.
CTTTGCAGGCAGTCCTTTTCCTTGGTTACAGATACATCACTCCGTCTCTCTCACCTCTTCTAATCGGGATGCCTACCATAGCAGGTTAATGCCCCCATATTTGAGAATGAGCACACCCTACTTAATTATATCTGTAAAGGCCCTATTCAAAAAAAATCACATTCTTAAGGGCTCAAGGGCCCTATTCTGGTTCATGGCTGGCATATGAGCCAGTATGTCATGCTTTAGAGGGCAAAGGTACTCTGAGACCTTTTACTAGGCACTAATTCTTTTTCCAAGGGTGTCAACTCATGACATTGAATGAATGAATGAACATGGTAATGGTGAGCTAGAATGGTCACTCCTTTTGATAACTATTTTCACACACTTCAACTGTCCATATATCTGAAAACTCATTCTAAGAACTGTTTAATAAAAGTATCTGCCTGCCCTTCATACCTGAGTATTTGCCTTACACTGCAAGGAACTATGCTATAAAGGGACTTTTTCTTTAAAATACAAAACGAACAAAACGTATCCTGGCAAGTTATATTTCAATAATTTTATCCGACTGCATTACATTTTTGACTGTGTCAGAAGCCCTGGTGGCAGGCTAGTGGCTAGAGGGCTCTTACTGAAACACAGGTCCTAGCTCTTGACAGGCCTGTGCATCTGAACAGCAACCTGCCCAGTCCCCGAAAAACAGAAGGGACGTGGGAAGAGGGGTGCTGACACAGAAACACTCTACAATGAAGATGATGGGAAACCAGGGACAGACAGAAGACAAAGCTAAGCCTGAGGATGAAGGAAAAAGCCGATGCCAGAGGGAAACTGGCCCTTGAGGAAGAGCTGGATGATAAAGTACAAACAACAAACGAGGAGCCAGAGAGCAGGGAAGTCACAAGATGAGGGCACATCAGAATCCCAGCAAGCTGAAAAGACTTATGCAATGTCATAGCTGAGGAGTATCTGGGGAAAAAGAGGAGGTTTTCACTGGACGAAAAGAAATGTACAGGGATGTGTTGCCATAGGAGGCAAAGTGCCAGAAGAGGCTTATACCCTGTACCATTATGCTTTCGGCCTTGGATTCTGACCTCTCTGAGGAGAGGATCACAGGCCTGGCTTGCTTTGGTAGAGTTCTGCATGCCCTGTGTTTTACCATTAATTTTGCTTTTCACTATCCTTCCTGACCAGAAGCCTCTGATCTGAACAGCACTCTTAGAGCACAGGGTTTTGACTCATGTGCATGTACATTATGAAACATAAAAGCATTTGCGGATCCAAAGGAAAAAAGTCTTAGTGTGTACTAATACTTCAGTTAATTACACAAGTTTGTACTAAATAACACAATCCATTCCAAAGAGCTTAGAGGAGTACCTAAGGAGAATCGAGGCCTAGACTCCTTGTCCCAATACTTGCAAGGGCACAGCACTGGGCAAGTGACATCAACCATCTAAAGTTATTGTCTGAGTTCTATGATGAAAATAGTGTTGCCTTTTTATAAAAATTACTACAGCATCTTTATGAAAGAGGTACTAAGGATTAAGAATCTTTATCTTGGGCTGGAGAGATGGCTCAGAGGTTAAGAGCACCGACTGCTCTTCCACAGAGGTCCTGAGTTCAATTCCCAGCAACCACATGGTGGCTCACAACCATCTGTAATGAGATCTGGTGCCCTCCTCTGTATACATAATAAATAAATAAATCTTTAAAAAAAAAAAGAATATCTTTTAAAAAAAACTCGGCTATTGGGAAGCAGAGGCATGCTGTGGGATGTTCTGTATGTCCTGTGGGAGCCCGTTCTTGGGTTCCTCGTGGCTTTACCCAGCAGGTCCGCATAGAAAATGATTAGGACCACGGGCCTGAGTGCAGGTGTCTGAGATGGTCTGCACTTGGCTGTGCTGGGGGATGGTCTGTATGTCAAGTTGCTCTGATTGGTCAATAAATAAATAAAACACTGATTGGCCCGTGGCTAGGCAGGAAGTATAGGCAGGACTAACAGAGAAGAGAAATAAAAGAACAGGAAGGCAGGAGTCACAGCCTGCAGCAGCCATCAGGACAAAGAAGATGTAAAGTACCTCTTGGGCATATATCCAAGAAATGCTCAATCATACCACAAGAGCACTTGCTCAGCTATGTTCATATCAGCATTGTTTGTAATAGCCAAAACCTGGAAACAACCTAGATGCCCTTCAACTGAAGAATGGATAAATTGTGGCACATATACACAATGGAATACTACTCAGCAGAGAAAAACAATGACATCATGAGGTTTGCAGGCAAATGGATGGATCTAGAAAAAATCATCCTGAGTGAGGTAACCCAGACTCAGAAAGACAAATATGGTATGTACTCACTCATAGGAGGATACTAGATGTGGAACAAGGATGACTATAAACTGCTACTCACATCACCAGTGAGGCTACCTGGAAAACAGGACCCCAAGAAAGACACGGGGATCACCCAATGATGGAGAAGTGGATGAGATCTACATGAACAACCTGGACATGAGTGGGAGCAATGAAGGGCGAGGGTCGAGGGAAAGAGAGCGGGAGATCCCAGCTGGATCAAGAACAGAGAGGGAGAACAAGGAATAGGAGACCATGGTAAATGAAGACCACATGAGAAAAGGAAGAAACAAAGTGCTAAAGAGGCCCACAGAAATCCACAAAGATACCCCCACAAAAGACTGCTGGCAATGGTCGAGAGACAGCCGGGACTGACCTACTCTAGTGATGGGATGGCCAAACACCCTAATAGTTGTGCCAGAAACCCCATCCAAGGACTGAGGAATCTGGATGCAGACATCCATGGCTCGGCCCCGAGTGGAGCGCTGGGAGTCTAATTAGCCAGAAAGAGGGGGGTTTATATGAGCGAGAATTGTTGAAACCAAGGTTGGATAAAGCACAGGGACAAATAGCCAAACGAATGGAAACATGTGAACTATGAACTAAAGGCTGAGGGGCCCCCAACTGGATCAGGCCCTCTGAATAGGTGAGATAGTTGATTGGCTTGATCTGTTTGGGAGGCATCTAGGCAGTGGTACCAGGTCCTGGGCTCGCTGCATGAGATAGCTGTTTGAAACCTGGGACTTATACAGGGATGCTTGGCTCAATCTGGGAGGAGGGGACTGGACCTGCCTGGACTGAGTCTATCAGGTCGATCTCAGTCCTCGGGGGTGGCCTTGATCTGGAGGTGGTGGGAATGGAGGGGTGAGCTGGGGGGAAGGGGAGGGGGGCAGGAAAGGGGAGAACAAGGGAATCTGTGGCTGTTATGTACAACTGAATGGTATTGTAAAATAAAATAAAATTAAATTAAAAAAAAAAAAAAGATTTAAAGTACCAGTAAGCCACGAGCCACGTGGCAAGGTATAGATTTATAGGAATTGATTAATTTAAGATATAAGAACAGTTAGCAAGAAGCCTGCCACGGCCATAGAGTTTGTAAGCAATATAAGTCTCTGTGTTTACTTGGTTGGGTCTGAGCGACTGTGGGACTGGTGGGTGACAAAGATTTTTCCTGACTGTGGACAAGGCAGGAAAACTCTAGCTACAGAGGCAGGTGTATCTGTGTGAGTTCAAAGCCAGCCTGATCTACACAGTGAGTTCCAAGTCAGCTAGAGCTACATAGTGAGACCCCGTCTTGAAAAAAAACAAAAAAAGGGTTTGCTTTGTGACACATCCCTATAATCCTAGTACAGAAGGAGACAGTAAGAGGAGGGTCACAAGTTAAAAGCCTGTTTAGACTACACAATCAAATCTTCTCTTAATTAAAAAAAAAAAAAAAAAAAAAAAAAAAAAAAGACTTGCTAGGGGATAGTTTAGTGATGGAATACTAGCCTAGCAATGTGCAAGGCCCTAAGTCTGATCTCAGAAACAACCACAAATAAAAACTGTGTTAACTCTACCATTTTGGGTAAAGATTATAAATGTACTATGTGGTTTATTTATTTGTTTGTTTTGGAGGACAGGGTTTCTCTGTGTAATAGCTCTGGCTGTCCTGGAACTCGTTTTATAGACCAGGCCTACCTCTGCCTCCCAAGTGCTGTGATTAAAGGTGTGAGCCACCATTGCCCAGTGATCCTACTGTTTTTTTAAGTACATGCTTTTTTAAAAATATTCTATTTATTTATTTTATTTTATGTGTACATTTGTCTGTGTGAAGGTATTGGATCCCATGGAACTGGAGTTATAGACAGTTGTGAGCTGCCATGTAATTGAACCTGGGTCCTCTGGAAGAGCAGCCAGTGCTCTTACTGCGGAGCCATCTCTCCAGCCCTCCGTGTGATTTTATAATGAAACTAAATTTGCTAACATGGAGCTAGAAAGAAGAATAAATGGAGTATTGTTCAGTGATGGAGCACTTGAATAGGTGAGAGGTGCTAGGTTCTATCCCTGCATCATAACCACATTAGAAAGAAGACAGACTGACTTCATCCACTAACATTCCACAAATCTTATGAATAAAAAAAGTGCAACCTAACAATTAAAAAGCAAACAAAAAAAGAAAGCACTATAAACTAAGTAACACACAGGTACTATTTGTTCCCACATTAAAATATTACAACAGTATTTTTTTCAGCATTTGTGCTCCACTTTGATTTTAGTATTTTTTAAGAAAACAGGCATTTACTATAAAAATTTAGTCATCCCATTTCATTTATCAGTTTGAGCCAGCTGACCTGGTAGGTTTATACTATGGAAATCACTACAGCAAAATTTTAACTGAGGTGTAATAAAAATCTGATAATAAATTTAAAAATTACTCTTACATCACTATGTAACTATTTACTAATATGAATATACTTCAAAAATTTCAATAAAAAAGTAGACAATGTACAATTTTATTAATAAATAGTGCAAAAGCATCAGTGATAACTGTTTAAACATTAATTTTCCTTGAACAGCCATTGTCTTGGTTTAAGTTTGTGCATAGTGACCTCTATGGCATTGCAAATAAACACATGAAAATACTTCATATTTTCATGCACAGGTATTAATCTGTAATACTGTTTACAAATTATTATGGACAAAATAACTACAATAATTAATACACATTTGGATAGCCACAGTTCCATGAGCAGTAATGAAGAAACAGCCTATGTCTGATATATTCTAGATGTCAGGTGTAATATTTAATGTTCTTAAGACATAGTTCCTCATTTCCATTCAAGGACACATTTCTATACATGTGGACACTCAAAGACGAGCTGAGGAATATGTTCTTTGACCATAATAACAAACTTACACAAAAGACAGTGTTTGTCCTGCTTTAAAGAAGCAATACATTTGTTCATAATCTTTCTCTCCAGGCATTGTTTTCCATATTACTAATGAAAATGCTTACTAGCCCAACCCCAAAGTTCAATCTTCAAGAGAAACTTATAAAGTTAGAAAAGAGTCATTCATTATATATATATATATGCCAAATTCTAGCAACACTAATGCTAAAAATGACATCAATTAAACTTCCTTTCTTGGGTGTCCCCTCTGCCTCTTTTTACTGCTCTTCAATTAAATTCCTTAGCATTCACAAAGTATATTACTTCTATGAATTTTCTATTAGGTATAGATTTATTTTCCTTAAGTAAAATGAAGTTTGAATAGTACAGTCTGTGGTGTGGTAACATCAGCAACAGCCAGTTCTTGTCCATCAACGAGTCCCAATTCTAAAATAGAAAGGAATGTCAGTAGCCCAAACAAAAATAAATATCTCAACAAAAAGAATAACATATACATACACACAAATTATAGTTTTATAGTTCAGATGTCTCAAAATCCAATTCTTTTTTAAGATAAAATTTGATTTCTTAGAATTTTAAATTTTTTTCTATTAAAAGAGCCATCAATTCTATTATTTTTGTAGATATAAGTAATTATGACTTGCTCATATTTAATAAAGAGCAAATCTAATTTCAAAGCCAGCCTGAGCTACAAGCAAGTTCAATGCCAGCTAAAGCGAAAGCAAGGCATCCTATCTCCAAACATCTTATCTCCAAGGGCTTCGGACAGATCAGTGATAAGGCACCTTCCTAGCAAGTCAAGCGGTACCTAATTGTGATCCCTGGCACTGGGGACAACCAGAGAGAGACAGACACAGACACACAGACAACAGACAGACAGACAGACAAACAGACACACACACACACACACACACACACACACACACACACACACACACACACACACCACACACAGAGCACAGACATTACTATTACTTTTTTTTGGTTTTTCAATACAAGATTTCTCTGTGTAACAGCCTGGCTGTCCTGGAACTTGCTTTGTAGACCAGGCTGGCCTCAAACCCACAAAGATCCACCTGCCTCTGCCTCCTAAGTGCTGGGATTAAAGACGTGCACCACCACCAAAAGAAACAATTAATATACACATTTACTTAAAATACCTTTTAACGTCTTGGAAAGATTGGGCCTTGTTCGTTCTTCAATAGATGTTACTGACTGGAAAACAATATTATTTTAATGTATAGCACACGAAGAGACAAAAAAACAATTTTCCTGAAAACTCTAACACTGAGTACTGCTGACCTGTAAGTACAGTGTCCTGTTCTTTCCCTCTAATGTAGCTGTGATAGCTGGAGACTTCATTTGCCTAAATAAAGTAGCAAACATCATTTTAGTTAAATAAATAGTTCTTACTCCTCTTAAAAAAGTGATTTTACAGTAACAAAAACTCTGAACACTTACAGAGAAGCACTAGTGGTCAGATAGTCTAAAACTTCCTGGAGTTTAGCTGATGGGGAAAACTGGATGTTTTGAGGAAGCTGGCTACATGCCGGACAATTTTCCTACAAATAAAAGAATAATTTAGAGGCACACAAACGAATGTCAGTCTTTTTAAGCAAAGATATGGAAGTCAAATTTTCTTTCAATCATGTATATTTCCAATGAAAATATTTTCTGCTTTAAAGCCTGTCTTTGTAATAGAGCATTCCCTCTAAATTATTTTGCTTTACAATTTAAGCTAGCCAATAAAAATACATATGATTAGCTTTAGTAGCTCAGAACATGAATATTTACCTTTAAATTCCGAATTAATAATAAATAAAAGCAAGGCTGTACTGAAAAACATTTCCATTAGTGTAGCACTACTAACCTTTCTCTCTGCTTCAAACGTGTATGTGTACAGTCCATCTACATCATTGAACACCAAGTAATTATTAAGGGGAATGTATGCACTGTAATGAAAAATATCCATGTTTATCTAATTGAGCAAGGTTATAACACGGAGTTCAACTCAAGTTAAAAATAAAACTCATTACCTTGTGGCTATCTTAAAAACCTCAGTAGCACACACAGCTAGAGAAAAACAAAGGCATTTTAACTTAGTAAAAATTAAATACTTTGAAAGTCAGTGATAAATCAGATAAACTTGTAATATCTATAGGGAAAATAAATTTTAAAATATATAATTTAAAAACCATAGGAAGGAACAAGTTTCATATTTGTTTCACCTTTTCCTTTGTCTTCATTCGATCAATGAAAAGCTAAGCCTATGAGTAAAAAGACATGCTAAGCCACCCTTCCCTGTGAGCACTTGGTCTAGGAGAGATACAATGTCTTTTAAGACATAATGATATGAGGAGGTGCGGGGGGCTTGGAGGAGCAGAGGTAAGGAAAACTGGTCAGCATGTAACGTATGTAAAGAATAAAAATTTCTAAAAAAAGATATACAAGATATATATGTACAGAGGATACAGTAACATATTTGGTTTGGGTAGCTCACTCAAGAAGATATCAAATTCCTAGAACACAAGTAACTATAGAAGTATCAATTTAGATATTAAGTCAAAAATTAAAGAAAAAGTAAAACTGAGAAAGTCTTTTTTCTTTACCTGCAATGACTGCATTTGTAGAAGCTACTGCAGGAATGATTCGTTTTACTACCCCTGGAAAAAATTATGAAATAAAATATGGTCACTTCTTTTCTTTTTTTTCCTTTCAAGATTTATTTTCAATTATGTGTAGGGGCGGGGGTGCGGGCGTGAGTGCATACACATGTATATGCAGGTATATGAACATGTCCTCAGAGTCCAAAAGAGTTTGTCCGATTCCCTGGAGCTGGAGTTAGAAGTGATTGTGGAGAGTAAGCAACTCTTGACAGGTAAGCCATCTCCAGCTCCATTTAAAGAAGTAGTCACCTTAAGTTAAAGTAATATAATTAAATCATCTGAAGTCTGATTGTTAAATACCATTTCTGAAACTTGATTTTTCAGGTTTTCAAATCAAGAAATGAAATTGAGAATAGCCAGGCTCAGTGACATGGGCCTATTCCCAGCACCTGGGAAGTTGGGGCAGAAGAACCATGAATATGAAGTGAGTCTGGGCTACACAGAAAAACACTATCTCAAACAAACAAACAAACACATTAAAAAAAAACAAAAACAAAAACAAAACCCTGAAAAGGTTAAACATGAACTATCTTCTTTCCCATTCCCAACATTCTGTAGTGTGTTGAAAACCTTAAGCAACAGTACTGAAATAAAGGCTTTGTAGTTTTACATGACAAAGCAGTAACGCAATAACAAGTGTTTCCTTCTACGCCAGGTTTAGAGTGAAATGTGACTAGTAAATAGTATTCAGTGTTGCTGACATGCTGATTCTAGTTACACCATCCTTGTTCTAAAAAGAAAAGGAAGGCTGAGAAAGTAAATGTCATATCTACAACATTATCTCTAGTAAATGTAGGAATGCCCACCCCATATTAGTCTTATCCATTGATACACTGTACTAGACTCAGAAATGCCTAATAAGTAAGTGTAAAGGAAGTTACCTAATTATTCTTGATATATTTAGTTCAAGTCATTCCATTCACAAAATATCACAATTTTAAAAAAAAAAATTTAAAAGTATCTTTCTTTTACACTACAGTCCTGACCACACAAAATGACATATAGCTCTCTATTTTGACTATGATTTTCAGTTCCGTATTCATGTAAGCAATGTCTCCCTTAGTAACAAAAGAAAGAGTCTCTCTTCTAACTGCACTTGAAGTGCTTGCTCTAGAAGAAACCACATGATCCTAGAGGGAGAGGAAGCACACCGCAAGATGTGTTCCCAGCATCCCAGCAAGAGGAGCACAAAGCAGGCTTCTCTAGGGGAAGGTAAGAAAATAGACAGCAGGCAAGACCTGAACTTTCACGTGACAATTCTAGAACATGAGTAAATAAGAGAAAACAATCATAGAAGAGAAATGATAAATTTGCAAAAAGAATACAAAGCTCTCCCTGGAGAATTCGGCAAAGCTGCAGAAGGGATGAACTGTAATAGGACTGGAACACTGGTCACCAAGGCTGAACAGGAGGACTGCTCATTGCGAGCCCATGCTAGAAGAGACACATTCAGTGACTGTGACTGACCCAGCACTCAGGAAATGGGAAAACAGAACACCCAGGCTTCTGTAGAGCATCTGGAAAGATCATTCATGGCTTCCTTGTGAAGACAGTGAAGAAATCTGAGAGACTCAAGAAGATCTGAGAACAGACTGAGACAAATCTAAAAGGCTGCTAAGGCCCTGGGTTGATCTCCAAGACCAATAAAAAATTTAATAAACAACTCCAGAATACCAATTCTTCCAGAGAGGGAGATGCGGAGGGAAGAAAGGGGAAGAGAAGGTTTTAGCAACTGCCCTGGTGAAAAGATATGCAGATTTTAACGAACAGCAGCATCAAAGAATAGAATCAGAACACCAATGCAAACAACAAAAGTAAACATCAGCTCTCCTTTAAGACTGTACCCATCTTCAGAGGTAAGGCTAGCCCTAGAACGCTGCACTCAGGACTAGGAGATTCAAGAAGGATGGACAACTGGGCACTGGTCAGGGAAGAACACCAAGACTTGAAGCTTGTGACACTTAAATCAGGAAGACTTAAGAGTGGTACAAACAAATGTGGAGAACATGTGATTGCTATGGTCAATAGAAACTACTATTAAAATGGGAATTAGGAACTGGAGAGATGGCTCATGGTTAAGAGCACTCACTGCTCTTCCTGAACACCCCGGTTCAGTTCCCAGCACCCACATACAGCTCACATTTTTTTGTAACTCCAATTCCAGGGGATCCAATGCCCTCTTCTGTCCACTGCAGGCACCGGGCATGCATGAAATGCACATACATACAAGTAGGCAAAACACGTTTAACATTAAAATTTAAAAATAAAAATAAATAAATAAAAAGTAACTAGATTGGGTAAGATACTGAACAAAACTCAAACCAAAAAAAAGACATAGATTTCTGCTCAACATACAGAGTAACCGTGTTGTGACTGCTCCCAGGAGGGAATGAATTCCTCTTCAGTGAAAGATGAAGTAGACAGACTTTGAAGGTAAGGCCTCTTTCAATTGTATGTAAATACGAGTCAGTGATACCATTCAATCCCCAATAGCTGAGTAGTATATATTCTGCTGAACTTAGTTCCCTCCTACCTTGGGAAACTGGGAAACCACTGCTCCTATAGTTCCTTAATTGAACTTCAAGTAGGTGGTGATCTCTAATGACTCTCCCATCAAGCATCCTCCCCATAGAGCATCCCCACCAATGCCATGACAATGACAGTTCACTAACTCACCTTGAGTGAGTCTATAGGTAACACCTCTAATATTATATTGTGATGCTCTCTCTACAGACTTTTGGAAAATCCACTGAATATGTTCAGGGTCATCTCCATCTAAAGGAACCCCATCTGTTGAGGGGAAGACAGACATATGACCATAAGGCAATTTTTAAACAAAATTTCGAAATTAATAATATATCAAATACTTTCTAAGTCTAGATTGTTGAATTACCTCCAAACGGCTGCTCTTTAGGCCATTGTAACATCCTTACATACTCGATACAGTGTTCTGGGAGCCTGGGCATAGATGCAATGGTGCACATGGGGAAATTGACCTAAAACCACAGTTTGTCTTTCTTAGTAAAATTTAAGTAACACATTATTTTAAAATGCAACTTCCAGGTCTGGTTTAGTTCATAACATTCATTTCAGCTCTTGATTTACATAAGCAAAACACTATAAGGCATTAAAACTGCTAGACTAATAGAAGGCATCAAAATCTCTTTAGGTTGAGCTGCCTATAAAGATTTGTCCTACATTTTTAGAGCATACTCACTCAAGCTCTGTTGGCAACGAGAAGAAAAATATTAAATAAACTCTGAAATGTGAATGATTTAGTTTTACTTGTGTTTAATGTGAAGGTATAACACACACCAACACAAAAGCACAATCAGAGTTAATCAATTATGAATTAATATTCATAGGGCTGCTGTCATTTATAAATCAAAATTGCAACTGTTCTTAAAAAAGGAGTATGTAAAGAAACCCACCTTTGAAAAGATCATTTTAATACTATATTTCGATTTGTATTACATTTATTTTGCATGTATCCATGTGGAGCACATGCTACAATGTACATGTGAAGATTAGAAGGAAACTTTCAGCTCTCTTCTTCTGCCATGGGGTGCTAGGACTGAACTCAGTCCCTTTATCTGCAGAGACAGCTCACCAGCCCTTTTCCTAGTATTTTTGGTCTCTGAAATAATCACAGTAGACCTTTCTTATTCATGAAAGATATGTCCCAAGACCCCAACAAATGTCTGAACCCCTGTGTACACGCACTTTATCTTAAGATCATACAAATTACATACAATAGAAAATGTAAAAAAAAAAAAACACTAATAAAAAAGAATTCAAGGACTGGAGAAAGAATGTTAACAGCTCTTGCACAGGAGCCAAGTTAGGTTCCTAGCACCCACATCAAGTGAATCCCAACATCCTGAACCTCTAGCTCCAGGGGATCCAATGCTTCCAGCTTCTTAAGCGCCTGCACCCATGTGTATACATATTCATTGGTTTATTCACAGAAATAAACATAATTAAAATAAATTTAAAATACAGAGTAACTCAAGTATACTCAACAAGATGACTCAAAAGTTCATATTATCCAGAAATGGATGCAACTTAAAATGGAGGGGGAGGGGACCAATTTCAATCTTATAAATCATTTATTTCTGGAATCTTCTGTTTAATATTCCTAGCCTATAGGCAGCTAGAACTATGGATAATAAAACTACAGATTAAGGGCAGGTATATGGGGAAAACCGACAGAATATAACTTATCCCAATATATAACTTTGTAATTCCTCTTAAATAAAAAATTAAGGGGCTGGAAAGATGGTGAAGAGTATATGCTCCTCTTTCAGAAGAACTGAGTTCAGGTCCCAGCACCCACATTAGGCAGCTCATAACCTATAACTCCAGCTACAGAGGGATCTGTCACCTCTGGCCTCCAGGGACACTACATTCACATACCTACATACTCACACATATACACATACATAATTAAAATAAAAAACCCAACAAGTATGAAACTATAAAAACACAAGACCTGATAGACAGTCTCTCACAGTAGATTGTCACAATTTATCCTTCTTAGCAAATTTTGTTTTAAATTTTGCTTTTGTTTTAATGCTGAAGTGTACAAGTTTGAGCTCGTGCCCTCATTATGGCAAATACTAACCTACACTCCCATTATGGTAAACACTAACCTATACTCCCAGGCCTTAGCATATCTTTAAAAATATGTTTATCCCCGAACACTGACGAGATGTACTAATTAGTACTAACTCCAACCCAAGATGCTAAGAAAGCAATGCAGGTGCTTTTCCGATTACCTGCGGGGGATAGAGTTCCAGGGTGCACTCAACACAAGCAGTCATTCCAGGCAAGATCACCCGGGCATTTCCTTTAAAGCCTTCTGTCCCCCCATCTATCAAAGGGACAATGGAGCTTGGATCCAACACACCATCTTCATAATTTAGAAGAGATATCTAGAAAAATGTTTTAAAGGGTTTAAAAGAGGGTATAGGAAATGGAAAAAAAGCAGCAACATGCTTCCAACAAATTCCAGAAATCAGTCTGGAACTCAGTAGCAACACATCTGAACAAAAGAATTATATTCCTTACAATAAACATGTTCTCACTGAACCAATGACGGGCAGTAACAGTGGTATATATCTACTTAATTTAAAATTGAACAAATTCATATTTACAAAAATATGACAATTTTGATCTGGGCTATGTCAAAAACAAGAGCAAAGTTCTTCAGAGAACCCCAACACTGAAGTGTTTACCAGCATTCCATTGATCCATCTTCTGGCTATGATAGAGTCCAAGCCACATACAATAATATGAAATTCTATGAGGAAATAAAATCCACGTTAAATTTTTGATTACAGTCTCACTTTGTAGTCCTAGGCTGGTTTCAAATTCTCTGTCCTCTTGCCTCAGACTGCCTAGTGCTGGCCCCAGCACATCCACTAAGCCTGGTGCTTACAAGTGCACTAATGTAACAGTGGTCTAGCACCAGCTCATGGATCACTGTGGACGGAAAATGCTAGGAGAGCTCTCTACCTTCCATCCAACTTTGCTGTGTCTCCAAAACTGCTTTGAACACAGTTATGCAAAGTACATCACGTTGTAAGACGAAAAACAAAGAATAATTTTATTAGAATCTCCCCACCCCTCTAATGTTTCAGTAATTCTCATTTGAATGAGCAGCTAGTGGTATCTACCAAGGATCAGGACAGTGATATTTCAGTTAGTCAACAAGCTTACTCCAAATACAGCAGAGAGAACCATGACAGGACAGCCAAGCAGCCAGAATGGGGGGCGGGGGAGAGAACAGCAGCAAACTGTAAGAATCAACAAGAATTTAGTTTCAAGTGAACAACTTACGTCGGTAGAAAGTGTCGTTAAAATCTTGAATCTTGTTGAAATGTCTGAATCCAAGTAAAGGAACTTAAGATGCCAAGTTTCAAATGTCTGAGGTGATTGTAACAATACCATAAGGAACAAACTGTGTTTATTTAAAACAGTAGGTAATCAAGGTGCAATTCAAGAAATCTGATAAATTGAACACAACCTTACTTTCTGACAAAACGATTTTAAATTACTTATGTATGTACGTATATGCCACAGTGCACAAGTGAAGGCAGATTTCCTTCCCTCCCTCTCTTCACACACACACACAAAATAAATAAATGTGTAAAAAAAATCAGAGTTATGGTATTTTTGTGAACTTGTTCCATTTTGCTTTATTTTGGCATTTTTATTGGTCTTTTGCTTGTTTGATTTATATTTTAGTGGGGGGTAGGTGTTTGTTTCTTGGGCTTTGGGGTCTTTTTTTTTTCAGCTGGGATCTCCCGCTCCCCCAAGCTCTCTTTCCCTTGACCCTCGCCCTTCATTACCCCCACTGGGGTCTTTTTTTTTTTTTTTTTTTTTTTTTTTTTTTTAAGAGAGAGAAAAAGAATAATGTTGGATGGATAAGGAGGTGAAAAGGATCTGGGAATTGAGAGAGGGGAATAAACATGATGAAAATATATTGTGTGAAAAAATTATTTTCAATAAAAAATAGACTACTAGAAAATGACAAACTACTGGAAGCTTTATATACAAACAACACAGAGAATTTCGACCGCTTTTTCAGTTGCTAGTAGTACAGTTGGGTTTGCCGTTTTAAGAGGCTGGGGGGCCTTGGAGTAAAGTATGGGTATTTTGTGCCCCTCATAAAATTCAGCTGTGGGTCTTTATACTCAGTCAGCAACAGCTGGTCATCAAATGGCCTGTGCTTGCAGGCTACTCATGAGTCCCCATTCTGTTCTACTAGCTGTGAGAACGAGTCAGTCACAGCACCTAAGGTTTTAAAAGCATAAGAACTACACACTTTAATCTCAGCATTTGGGAGACAGAGGCCAGCCTGGTCTAGTCAAGAAATTGCTGAACAGCCAGGGCTACATAGAAAGACCATCTCAAAAAACAAAAACAAAAACAAAAAATCACGAGCCTGTACAAAATGTTTAATTTTTCTAATAAAGGAACGTTTAATACAAATGATACTGCTCTACAATGCACCCTGTTTTTAACAGTAACACAAGGAGGTACAGCTTCTCTGTACTGCCTTTACAGATTCTGCTGAATATATGTCATTCTGAAGTAAATGTTTCAAGATGGAAATATAGGCCACTTTGTAAGGAAACGGAATTAAAAGGGGGGATATTCATGTCCCATCTAGCCCCATGCTGAGTCCTGGGAACTTGTTTTATAGGCCTCCACCCAGGAGAATGTCTTGGGCAGCCTCCTGGCTTCTCTGTCGCCTCTCCTCCACCGCTTTCAACCTAGTTCCCAGTGCACCTTCAGTCCCTGCTTGCCCAGCATTCAAAGGGAAGAGTTCTGAATGAGTGAGGGTTAGAAATGAGTTGATTTTTTTTTTTTTTTAAATGCCTGCATTAGTAAGTATAAAAGTCTAGAGAAGTACTTTTTCTGTTGAAAGGATACGGGACGACATTGCAGTTAGGAACTCGGTCATTTAGAAATTCTGCAGCAACTTCAGCCTTGGGTCTTCCAACATCTTTAGGCCTACAGAAAACATTAAATTGTCACCCACAGCCAGGCAGTGGTGGCACACACCTTTAATCCCAATAATCAGGAGGCAGAGGCAGGCTGATCTACAGAGCTAGTTCCAAGACAGCCAGGGCCACACAGAGAAACCCTGCCTTAAAAAAATGAATGAATGAATGAATAAATGTCTAAATTATCACCCATAATATGAATTTAGATGGTCTACATAAATAGCTTCCAAACATAAAAATGAACAGCTTATTTATAACATAACTTAGAAAAAAATATTTTAACTACATTATTTTTATTTTTTTTTAAATTGTATGTATGCATGTGCATCTGTGTGTGAGTATGTACATGTGAGTGCCAATGCCTGTGGAGGCTAGAGTCCTCAGATTCCCTGAAGCTGGAATTATAGGGATATGTGAACCACCTGATATTGATGCTGTGAACAGAATCTAAGTCCTCTGTAAGAATAATATGTGTTCTTAACTGATAAGCCAACTCTTCATCAACCCCTAAGTATATTTATATATGTAATAAATTAAATGCATACTTACTAAACCCTTCCTGATAGTACAAATAAATATGACAAGTCTGATTGTATTTCATAACTGAAAATATAAACTATTGAACAGTAGCCCCGCCGCCCCAGGTAAAGCATAATAACAGCATGTTTAGTGGCCACTCCAACCATGACACTTCCTAATATAGAAATACCCTATACCCAGAGCCTTCCAAGTATACTGCCTGAATCCCAGAATCTCAATGGTTCAGTTTTCTGGGGCAGGATCTCACTCTTAGCTTGGGCTAGCCTCACGGTTACTATTGAGCCCAGCATGACAACCTCAAACTCTAAACAATCCTCCTGCTTTGGCCACCCAAATGCTAGGATTACAACTGGGAGCCAGCATGCCTGCTTCACTGTGCTTATATGCTGGTCTTAGTAAAATACACACAAAGAGATTCACTCTATGAAAGGAATACCCTCTAAGTATCACCTCCATTCTGTGTGTGCTACTTAAGTAGGAATCAGAGGTCCCTAAAGCATGGTGGGGTTTGATACTTCTTGCTTGTTTGGCCTGGATCCTATCTCAGCTTCCTAAGTGTTAAGATTACAGGTATGCACTACTAGGCCCAGCTTCTTTTGTTTATTTGTTTTTGCTTTTTGTTTTTCCAAGACAGGGCTTCTCTGTGTAGCTTTGGAACCTGTCCTGGAACTCACTCTGTAGCCCAGGCTGGTCTCGAACTCACAGAGATCTGCTTGCCTCTGTCTCCCGAGCACTGGGATTAAAGGTGTGCCCCACCAACTGGCCAGGCCCAGCTTCTTTAACCATGTTTTCAAAGAAAGAATAAATTTCAAAGACATTATCAGCATTTACAACAAACTAAGTCTGGAAGCATCACTCTGGTAATTACCAGATGTTGAGTACAAAAGGACACAAAGTGTCTCTTCAAGCATGTGAATATTTTCTTTTTACTATTTCCTCAAAATTCTCATGGAAATGAGTCATCCTTCACATGTGAGAGTAAGCACTTCACTACAACTTCCTATAACACACACATATCCCTAGACATTGAACCCTTAATCCTTGTATCATTCATAACGGGCAGTGTAAATATTTTTAAAAAGTAAAAATAACAAATCAAAATTTTATTTAAAATTAGAATTTCAAAGGAAACATTTAATTGGGTCAATTTTTCTCTTCTCCAATAAAAAATTATTCTTTTCCTATTTGAAGTTGTCAAAAATTTTATTCTTCGTCCTTACTTACATAGAAAAGTACTATAAATTAGAAATCTTGATTTGAGTACTACATTCAAGCACTCTGCACACAGCTCTTCACATATGGAAAAGCAAAACAGTGGAGTGCCAAGATTCTTCTAAAATGTATTTTTGTGCTTTTACAAGTCTCACACAAAAAACCTCCAGTGTGGTTTTAGTGAAGACTGTTATAAAATTTATAAGATCAGGGGACTGTTCAACTGTCGCAATGAAGACAGTGTCATAATTAAAATGGCAAGTCACCCTTCCTGGCACCATGCCCAAATCAGTTACCTCTGTAAGTATCATTATTGTTGCAATCATGTTAGTTACAAATTAAAGGGTGTAGCTTGATATCAATAACCAATCATCTCAGTCTATTTCAAAGCAGCAATAAACTAAAAACTTGTCAGAATGGAAAAGGCACACAAAATGTATACATGTGCTCATAAAACAATCATCCCCTGAATACTCAGGTTATGGTTTTGAGTATCTACCTAAAGTGTAAAAGTAGTTCTTCCTGATTTTTAAGATCCATGTTAGACCCTCAGCAGTTATTAAATTACAATGAACAAAAATTCAAATGTTTATCACAAATTTTAAAATATCAAAACTTACCTAAATAAAAACTGCCTATTTAGATTGGAAACATCTATAGTGTCCATGTCTATAACATGAATCTGTCTAAAACCAGACAATGCCTGTAGAAAGAAAAGCAATCTAATTAGGCAAGAACTTCCTTTCTTATAAAACATAACAGATTTTCAAAAATCTATGTCCTAAGTCCATACATTTACAGTAATAAATTCTGCGTAACTGTATTCTTTGGCTTAAAAAAAAGTCTGTACAAGGCATAAAAAAATTCAAGAATCTTGTCAAAGGCCAAAAAACACACAAGCACTCAGGTTTAAATCATGTACAAAACTTACTCTCTACCGAGTTCCATCTGCTGCCCCCTTGCTGAGAACCCTTCCTTCCCACATTGCTCACTGCTCACCCCTTGCTCCAACTGCACCTTTTGAAAACCCTTCCCTCACCACCAGGCTGCCTATCCTCATTCACCCTTCCTGTCTTCATGCATTTACCACCATCTGACATTCCACATTCTCTCTATCTCCTCAGCAAAAATCTAAGTCCCAGAAACAATCCCTTGCCTATGCTGCTCCATCTGAGTCTTTATCACCTAAAATGGTGCTTGGCATTTACAAGAGGCTCAATAAACATTTGGTTAATCAGTGATATTAATGTCATAGTCTCTCTCTTTTTTTAAGAATGTGCCTTTAGGGGGCTTACAATCAGTGAAAAGTAAGAGAAAAAAATCACCCATGTCCTCTATGCTTATATCTAAAACAAGCAAAGTAACAAATGATAAAGTAAAAGGCCAAGGTTCTGTGTATGAGCTTAAAAGATCAGAATATAGTAAATTAACAACAGAACCACTCCCTAAAATTGCTTGACAAATAATCCTCAGATCTAATCTTTAATGACAGTAATTTAAAAGTCAATATACACTGCAACAGTAAATCATGGCTTCAAAATGAAAAAAGTTAAGTTTTAAAGAACGTGTACATGCCTAATGCCTAAACAAAAAACAATGGCCAACTCCACAAACCCTTCCTTTCTACAAGTTTTAGGTTTTCATACTACAAGTCTGAGAGGGTGCTGCCATTTTGGGACACCACATTATTCCATAAACACTGTTATTTATTTCAATAAGACTTATCTCCCCAAACTTCAAATTCACTGAAGACACAGATCACAGTGACCTACAATCCCCATAGATGTAAAATAGCACTAAACGAAGTGAGTGTATTTCATTTTAAAACTTTAGTACAGCGATACTACTGTTTCCTAGCAAATCAAGCTGGCTGTGTTGACATCTAAAATTTAACTGTCAGGATTAAAGAGACAGCTTAGCAGTTAAGAGCACTGCTGCTCCTGCAGAGGACCTGTGTTAGTTCTCAGAATCCGCATGGTGGCTCACAGGTCTCTAACTCCAATTTCAGTGAGACACCCTCCCTGGGCAGCAAGTACCCATGTGGTATACATACATGTAGGGAAAACACTCATACAGGTAAAATAAAAATAAACCTTGTAAAATAAGTAAATTTAACTCTTGGCAGGTTATTGGTGTCCTCTATTTGGCTATGAGCTGCTTAATCTTCTAACTTTCCACTTTCTACCCAGTGAGAAGTCAAGGATACAGCTGCTCTACATTAATTCTCTCCTTCCTCAAGCTATTAAACCGAGAAAAACTTACACAAAGTTACTTCATGGTTATAAGAACTCTATGAAAGCAATTACAACACCACTACGTATTTCTAAACAGTACACAGAAATAGTTTTACTAAAGGCTCAGCTGTCACAAACCCTAGGTATTTACTAGCATATGGTCATCAAAAACAACCATCTTAGGTCATGCAATACTTCAGTGAAAAAACACTGTACTTTAAAGAACTGATGGCCTGAATCAGATCTTAGGAACCTCACCATAATGGGGGGGGAGGGGGGGGAGATGAGTCTTTTATTTGCTGAGCCTCAATGTATCCTTTTGGATAAAATGATACAAAACCTCACCTGAGTTATTTGGAGAAGCAAGAGAAATAATAAATTATATGAAATTACACTTTAAAAGATGAACTATTCTGTTATTTACTTCAATGAAATGAAGTTAGCACTAGGCAAAAGGAAACAACAACAAACAGGGCGGAGAAGAAACAAATGACTTTAAGACTTTTAGAGTTCCAAAGTAATATTATGTATTTTTATTACTGTACAGAATTTGACCTGCTAAACTTACCCAATAAATGTTAAAGAGAAAAATTAAGAATCATGAAATGAAGACATTCCTCATATGATAGAAAAGCAAAAGGACTTACTCATCTCTAAGAGAATAGTAATTTATTTATGATATATTACCAGATTTTTCAGGAGCTCGCATCCTAAGCCACCAGCTCCAATGACTAGAATTTTACATGTATCTAATAGGAACTGGAGCGACTGCAAAGAATGGAAAGGCAAATTAAAATTTAGGCAATCACCACAAGAACCATGAAGAAGGCAACAAACTACACAGCGGTTGTTAATGCAGGCATAAAAAGGGCAATTATTCATAAGAAACACACCTAGCATATCATCAATTATTTCAAATTACGAAAGAGATGTCATTATAAATTTTGAAATCCTAATGATTTCTGAGTTGCAATTTTAACACTTGATTGACTTTTAGTATATGAAATTAAAAGTCTCCTTCTAACCGGAAAAACTGCCCCTAGGGCCAGATGACTCAGCAGATAAGGGCACTTGTCATCCTTGCAGAGGATCCAGGTTTGGTTTCCAGCACATACATGGTGGCTCACAACCACCCATAACTCAAGTTCCAGAGGTACAGATGCCCTCTTCTGATCTTTGAGTGCTCTTGGCACACACAGTGCACATACATACATGAAGGCAAAATTACTCATACACATAAAAATAAATCTAAAAGAAATTTTAAAACCTATTCCTAGTTGTTTTTATCTTTTTTTCCAAAGGGTTGGTTTATCATATCATAGGTAATGTAACAACTTTGCTACAGTATTCTCTATTTTCCTTCTCCTATTCTTTTTTCTTTAATTTTTAAACTGTAGGGTAGACATCAGTTACTTAACCGATTTCTAAAAACAGAAAAAAATTAAAATATCAAAACCAGAAGGTAAAGAAAGGGTCATCAGTGTTTGAAGATCTAACAAAAATGAGGTAAGTAAGAATAGTTACAGCTTCCTTTGAACAGTGAATGAAACTCATAGAAGATGAGAAATTCAAGAAATTCCAGATCAGCAGAAATACAACTTAAAAACATTGCTTAACAGAAGTGACAGTCTTAAGCTATTGTGTAGAAACACTTTCAAAGTACAAAAAAAAGATGTATTATGTAACTATGTTATCCAAAGAATGAATACTAACCATTCTGCTCACCATTAAAGGAGGAAGAGATTCATTCACATAGGCTACTGAGCCAAATTCAAGAGTTTACATAACAATTTTATAAGTAGCTTTTCTATTTCAAAATCTCTTCATGAGCACAAAGGACATAAAACACACTATAGTGAATATGGTTTTTCCTACTTCATAAGAAGCATATTTTATCTAATTAAATATTTGCTTTAAGCAAGACACAGTTCAAAATATGTACCTATTATATTGAAAGCACATTTTAAACATTCAATTAACTATAGTCAATGCTAAATAAAGATTTCCAACTAAGTAAGCATACCTTAGTCTTAGAAGAATTAATTTATCACAGTAGGACTACAAAAGGGGAAATGAGTCTTAGAAATCCTTTTAAACTAGATTTTAAGCATACCAAAATATGAAGTCATCAAGTTTTTCTACTCTTGAAAATTTTAAACTTACATGAAAATGTAAAATGCATTCCTGGTCATTTACATAAAATCAGTTGTAAAGATTTAGTTCAATACTCACTATAACTTAATTTCACAAAAGAATTTTACTTATTCGCATTATAACAGCAAATTAAAAAGGAAACATTTTATTATTTTTGAAATGTAAAACTATTAAAGCAGTTATTTAAAAATAAATGTTTCTCACTTCAGTGCTTGGTTCGAAATCAGGGTGTGTGAAGGGTCCAGATCGCTCGAGGAACTTCTTTACATGGTTCCAGCGACCTTCCCAGTCTCCAGTGTCCCCACACCCACCATCAACAGCCATTCTGCATAGAACATAGTAAATTCAGCTGCAAAGATCAGTATGAAAAAGTCACACCTACAACTATTAGGTTTCCCCAGATGTAAAGGTAACTACACCAGACCTGCTCAAATAAAAAGGAAAACTTGAGTTGTCATAGTATTTCTCCAATTTTAACTTGTCTGCTACGGAAAAGCACTTTTCACCTACTTGACGAAATGAGTCAGTCTCTGCGTTTCTAGCTTCCTCAGCACTCAAAGATCAAAGTTGGAACACTAATGTCTCAGTGAGAAAAGGACTTCCCTATGTTTAGTATTTACAGTCACCACGAACTTCCATAATCTGTTCCTTCATTACACTTGGATAGGGAAATAACAGATGCAGGGGTGAGAGGGGCTTAGAGAGCTATGGTGCTTCACATCTAATACTATCTATGGCTCCTCCCAAGCTGGGAAGGTGGGAATCCACTGAGCCTTTTGGATAAAAGCAACTCTCAACATTTCTTTCCTTAGAGAGGTCCCAGTATTTTCTTAAAGCCCTCTGTTAAACTCAGGTGCATTTGTTGTCACGAAATACACAAGAGAAAATGTTTTGGTTAAGATTATGCCACAGATAGGCATTACCATCAAGAAATCTTTGAGAATATGCAACAAAATAAAGTGGACTCCTCTTTTAAAAAAAAAAAAAAAAACATGCACTTTATAATTACAGATTCATGTTTGGTTGTGATAACTTTCCTGTAACTCTGCAATTTCTACCTTCAAACATAACAGTGTTATAAAATTCTTGCAAAAAGGACCAACACGTATTTAACAGCAAGAGAAGAGGAGGTTCTGATGCATAGTTGGGTTTCAATCCACAACCAAGCACATTGTAACCTTGAGAAGATTACTCAACTGTCAGAAACCTCAACAGTAGATTGCAACTACTTCTGATGGTCACGAGATAAAGATATAATTACACAGAAGGCTTAGGGAAGCTCTTGGCATATAGCAAGCATTCAAACTCTGTCATGTCATGCAAAAAGAAAAAAAAAAGAAAGAAAAAGAAGCAGGAAATTAGGTGGGAAAGAAATGTGAACTCGTGCATTTGAAATTCAACCATGAGGGAAGTATGGAAAAGAGACCAAGGTACTACTGAGAAGTGACAAAGACATTATTAATTCACCACACCCATTACAGGAGTACTTTTTTCCCTTCCACAGAGGGAGGGGACTCATGTAGGGTTGGCCATATGAAAAGAACTATAAATCTGTGGCATCAAAAACTTAAGTAGCTGATACAGGTTATGTGGTAAATGAAGGAGCAAGTGCTGGGGTCGACATATCCTTTCAGATCCAATTACTTTGCAAAACTGACAAGTTTTAACGCGATTCTTGATGCACAGTGTTCAGAAAAAGTTTATAATGTGTACTATTATCTCGGTGTTTACCAGGGGCCCAAACCAGGCCTCGTGTCCATTTAGATTTAGATTGGATTCACTTGCCACAAGGTCCCAGCTCTGACAATTTGGGTTGGAGGAAGAAGGGGACACCGGGCGGCTTTTGCAGGAGCACAGCCGGGGGGAGCGGCCGGCCGGTGGCCCGGGATGGGGACGGGGTTAGGGGTGAGGCCGAGCGGCCT
This sequence comes from Peromyscus leucopus, assembly GCF_004664715.2. Lineage (NCBI taxonomy): Eukaryota > Metazoa > Chordata > Mammalia > Rodentia > Cricetidae > Peromyscus > Peromyscus leucopus. The sequence continues at coordinate 113,184,551 of NC_051065.1, forward strand.
GCTCCGGGTGCCCCCCTCCCAGTCCCCCGGGCCTGCTGCGGCTGTTCCCCTAGGCCTGGGGTTGAGGGGAGGCGGGGGTCTCCGGAGAGGACCCCGGCCTCCCGGCAGCACTAACTTCTCAGCCAGCAGCTCCTCTATTCTCCTTCTTTTCTTCTCCCTAAAAGAAAGAGAGAATAAAAGAAGGGTCAGCATCAAGCTCCACAGAGGGCGCCGCAAGGGTATGGGGGACGAGGGGACGGGACGGGGGTTGGGGGACCCCCGGGGGGCAGCGGTGGCCGCCCACTGCCGCGCTCTCTCACAACCCAGCCCAGCCCGGCGCTCCAGCAAAACCCCGATACTTACGGCTCCTCGCCATCCGCCATATTGTTCCCCGCCTCTTCCCAGAAGCCCTCGCGGCGTGTGGGCCCGCCCGGGAGGGGCGGGACTGCAAGTAAATGGAAAGAGTGGAGGGCGGAGCCAGCGCGGAAGGGAGGAGCTTCAGGTGAGGAAATGAGGGGGCGGGGCCGGGGCGGGGCTTCAAGCGAAGGGGCGGAGCTGGCATTTGGGGACGGGGGCTTTATGGAGGGAAAAAAGCCGAAGCAGGCGCGGATGGGCGGGATCAGTGCCTTGAGATGGGGCTAGTAGGAAGGGGAGCGAGGGGCGGGGCCAGCACAGGGGGCGGGACTTCAGGGAAAGGGAGGGAAGGCAGGGCTGGCTGAAATGCCAGCTGAATCCAGGGTAGCCTTGGGCAAGGTGGCTGCTAAGGCTCCCTTGGGCTTTTTAAGCATTTCACACTGTAATTAAAATCTTGATTCATTTTACCTACTTAATGTTTTGTCATCTATGGTGTTGCCATGCCTCATGAACTTAGATATGTGATTTATTTATACACATATGTTGACAAGTAATTGCTTAAAATGTTGATGTATTCTATTTAAAAACTGAAAGAACCACCCTAATATGCCAGTGCTTTTCTCTGGGAAAAATGGTGAGAGGAATTTCCGTTTTCCATACTTCTGGAAGATTCAAAACCCTTGTCTTTATAGGCAGGCAATTTAAAACATTAAATAGAAGTAGGGCAGGGAGTCTTATTTTCTTTGTGAAAATTCATATTAAAATGTTAGTTTCACACCATTCTATCAGAAAACTATTCTGTTATATATAAATATATCCAGATATATAATAGATAGATAAATGAATGACTGATAGATGAGATAGATGACAGATATGAAAAATATAGAGATACATAATTCACTACCTAATGATGGCAATAAATGCCAATGAAGTTTTTGTCTCTTTTCTTCACAATCACATACTGTCTGCAAATGAGAGAGTCTGGTAGACAAAAGAGGGAAAAATAATTATGTTCCTGTGTTTCAAATATGTATCTACACAAACATATCTCTTTTACTGAGGTGAGATAGAAATTTAATATGGAGTCAGAACTGAATTTAAATGGTTACCACCCAGCTACTAACTATGAGGCTTTGGGTATTTCCAAACCCTCATTTGTAAAGTGAGAATAACAATATTTACTAATTAAGATTGAAAATTAAATGAAATCTTGAGTGATTCTCATATGCGGTCCTTGATCAGAATTGCTTGAGTGTTACAAAGGCCAGTTTGTTGAGTTTTACAATAGGTGGTTTTGTGGGCGTGATGATTGAAAACCAATGAAGTACAGCAAATAAAGCTTTCAGGGTGCTCATTAAAGTAGGGGCTGTTACTCGATTGTGGCATTTAATCTATTCCTTGTCCTGTGCTCTATTGAACCTTAAGGAAGACTTGTCTGTTATAAACCCCCAACTATGTTTATCAATGGCATTCATTGAGCTAAAAAAATCATTCAGAGCCAGGCAGCGAGTGGGAGAATAGAATTCATGGGCCATACTAGGAGATACCCACCTCTTCCCAGGTCACATGTCTCAAGATCAACTCAGAAATCTTTTTTTTTTTTTTTTTTTTTCGACATTTCTCTGTGTACTTTGCGCCTTTCTGGAGCTCACTGGTGCCAGGCTGGCCTCGAACTCACAAAGATCCGTCTGCCTCTGCCTCCCGAGTGCTGGGATTAAAGGCATGCGCCACCACGCCCGGCAAGAAATCTCTTTTTATTGCCCAGACAGTTTCACATGTGGACCTCACTAAGATGAAATCATTTCTGATCAAGATGGGTTTTCTGTGGGCTGAGCCTTTGGTTCATGTCAGCAAATACTTTGGCCTCCTCAGAGAATGAAAACTAACAGAGATTGTCCACCTATGTCACAGAGGAAGAGACTGAGCCTTAGAGATAGGACAGAAATGGCTAAAAAAGAAGTCTGGAGAGAGAGAGAGCACTTAAGAGCATTGCTGCTCTTCCAGGGGACTCTGATTCAATTCAGAGTATCCACACCATAACTGACAATAGCCCATAACTCTGTGAGCACTCAGCACACAAGTGATACCGATGTACATGCAGACAAAACACCCCAAATAAGCCTACAAAGGTGTTAGTCTTGCATCATCGTGTCTTGGGTGACACCATGACTCTCATGTTGACAGCTGACACCAACATCTATTAGATCAGCTGATTAGAAATTGCCTTCTCCATTGTTCACACTAGCGGTGTGTGAGAAAAATCTTCAGTGGATTGATTTCATTTACAAAGGAGCAATCATAGACTATTAGACATCTGCTACAGTCTGTGGCCAGACAGAAGAATATTCAGGGTGGTGCTTACTAAAGCTTAAGTCCCTTTGGAATAGCCCCGAGAGATTTCTTTAAAAAAAAAAAAAAAAAAAAAGTTGTATTTATGTGTATGTATGTCATGTCTGTGCCCACAGAGGCTAGAAAGAAAGCACCAGATGTCCTGGAGCTGGAGTTGCAGGTAATTGATGTGGGTGCTGGGAAATGACCTCTAGTCCTCTGGAGGAACAGCAAGCACTCTTAACCTCAAAGCTGTCTCTCCAGAATTTCTTGTAAGAGACTTCTACAATGAATATGTTTACTCCTACTCCCCCCCCCACACACACCTAAAAACAGTGACAAAGAGCTGCTAGTAGTCACTTTTAAATAGAGACCAGAGTAAAGCTGATTCAATGTGTGGTCATTCTCATTTAAAATGGTTGGATGACAAGGTATAACTATATATAGGAAAAAACAACAAGCAAACAAACAAAAACCTACCCAGAATCCAACCAGAGACAGAAGCATACTCAATATTTTCAGAGAGAGAGAGAGAGAGAGAGAGAGAAAAAAAAAAAAAAGAGAGAGAGAGAGAGAAGAGAGAGAGAGAGAGAGAGAGAGAGAGAGAGAGAGAGAGAAGGGGACTCATGCTATAACTAGAAAAACAAACAAAAAACCCTTTGGACCCTTTTGGATTCTATTTCTCTTTTGTAGTAATGAGGCATGAACCTGGGGACCTGTGCATGCTAGAAAAACTACCATTGAGCTACATCCATACCCATTTTCTTTTTATTTTGAAACAGAGTCTCGCTAAGTTATTCAAACAGGCCTTGAACTTGTAATCCTCCCGCCTCAGTCTTCCAAGAAGCTGAGGATAGAGGCTTGCACCACTCTGCTCAACTGTCTTTGGAGGCCTAAGCAAATAAATAAAAATATAGCCAACTCATGTTTATCGACTATGTATTGCCTGTGATGGAGTAGTTATGATGTTACTAGTACATTTTTGATAGCCTTTGTTCATGCAGTTCTGAGGAGCTGGAAGGAAAAAGCTCTTCCTTGTAGTTCCCAATGCTCACAGATTTCTCTGACAGGTGTTGCACTCTATGTTCCCTCCCCATCATTTATTCAGTTTACCCACACTGCTGACTCTTAAAATTCTTATGCTCCAGGAGCTCCACACCCTCTGATTTCTTGGAACCAAACAGAAACCTGGCACATCTCTATTAGCACTCTTCTCACTGTCTCCTAGTTGAGCATTTCCTGCATTGCCGGCCCTCTGAAGGCAGAGTAGGGCAGGAGCTTCCCCTTTTTGACTTCCCACAGTGCTTTCACAGAGCTTGAAAAGGACTTAGAATATCTGTTGGATTGGTATTAAGCAGTCTCAACATTTTCCTCCCATCCTATCCAGACACAGCCATAATGTCAATGGCAACATAATAATAAAAGTCAGTAGATGTTTACTCTAAAAGTATAGAAACAGGTTAAAACTATAAATATCAACCAGGTAAATCACACATTATACTAGCTTTTTGTTTTATTTTTGTTGCAATAGTGGTGACTGAACACAGGACTGATGTTGTTCCATGCTAGGCAAGTGTTGATCACTGAACTACATATTTCTAGCCCTCTTCTTGCTTTTTATGTTGAGATAGAGTCTCACCAAGTTGTTCAGGGTGGCCTTGAATTCATTTCACTGGCAAGCACTGAACTTGAAATCCTCCTGCCTCGGCCTCTGGAATAGCTGGGCTTCCAGGTCTGCCTTACCAGGCCAAGTTTGTACTGTTATTGATAACTGTAAAAATCTATGAATATGTATATTTACTAAGCACGTCCCAAACATCCCTCATTTAGCCTCACCTCTGTGGCAGATTTTCTACTAACCCCAGTTTACATATGAAGAAAGTAAGAAGGCTGGAGGAATTTAAGAAATATCTCCAAGCCAGGCGATGGTGGCACACGTCTTTCATCCCAGCACTTAGGAGGCAGAGGCAGGCAGATCTCTGTGAGTTCAAGGCCTGCCTGGGCTACAGAGTGAGTTTCAGGAAAGGTGCAAAACTACACAGAGAAACCCTATCTTAAAAAAAAAAAAAAAGAAAGAGGAAAAAAAGAAAGAAAGAAATGTCTCCATGGGGCTGGATGCTGCAAACTGCAGAAATATGAAGTAGAAATTCAGCTGACTGTGACAAAAGCTATTACCTGGAAGAGTTAATAACTCTTTCAGAGAATAAAGCCAAGACTCAAGGAGTTTTGGTGATATTGGCTTTTGAATGTCTTAGCTGTGTCCTACAATGAATTTCTTGTGTGCCATTGCAGCTTTTCCATTGGATTCTTTCCCCCAAGAACTTCTGACAGTGTGGCTGATCATTCATTGGGCACAATGTCCAATGTCCGCTATACAATTAGAATATTTGGATAACATCCCCCCAACTGTGCTGACAGCAGTCACACAGTCAAGACCCCAAATATCAGGCCTTTCTGTAATTATTGTCATTAGCAACATCCAGCCAGGACCATCTCCGGATGAAAGTATTTTATCTGAGATACTTCCCAGGCTTTCTAAGAACAGACTGCAGATAGACAAGCATCCAGACTATCTGTTAGGTCCTGAGAGAAGATAAAAATTTACAATTAGACAACTGCCAAGGCCAGGAGGATGTGCTAATTAAACTTAACTCTCCCTCTTCCAAGTGCTATCTTTAGTTCTAGATCTCCCTTTAACAATTAACTCGCTGGGACCCAGGCGGCGGCGGTGGCGGCGGCGGCGGCAGCGGCGGCGGCGGCGGCGGCGGCGGCGGCGGCGGCGCACGCCTTTAATCCCAGCACTTGGGAGGCGGAGGCAGGCAGATCTCTGTGAGTTCGAGGCCAGCCTGGGCTACCAAGTGAGTTCCAGGAAAGGCGTAAAGCTACACAGAGAAACCCTGTCTCGGGGAAAAAAAAGGGAAAAAAAAAAAAAAAAACAAAACAATTAACTCAGAACAAAGGGCTTTTACGTACCAGGTACATCAAGCTGTGATGCAGGTTGCCTAGTGACCAAGCTACACTTCTCCCGCCCTGCCAGAAAATGGCACAACCTGGACAGATCTCAGCACCAAAAGGGGGGAGGGGGAAAGGCAGTTTTATTTTCACTCATTACTTAGTGACTCATGGAGTCCTAACATTTTTACCTAACCATTTCTAAGAGTATAGCTTGAGCACATAAATTCCCTTTTCAATCTATTAAGCGAATTTAGCCCTTAGTTGATTCATTCCCCATTAGTCACTTCCCTTTTGGGTTGCTTGCTAATGACGGCTGACAATTACTACTCTTTGTGTGGGTCTTTTGTTGTTGTTGTTTTGTTTTGTTTTTCGAGACAGGGTTTCTCTGTGTAGCTTTGCACCTTTCTTGGAACTCACTCTGTAGTCCGGGCTGGCCTCGAACTCACAGAGATCCACCTGCCTCTGCCTCCCAAGTGCTGGGATTAAAGGCATGCACCACCACCGCCCAGCCTTTGTGTGGTTCTTATCACTCCTTCTTTTGGCCCTGTAAGAATTCAACCCTGGTGACCTTGCCTTGGCCAGAGCATTGCTGATTGCATGGGTATATAACTGAAACCTCAGAGACTTGAGAAGAATTAAGATGGGGAAGAATTAAGTTAGGAAGAACAACATGGAAAGATCTAGATGGGAAAGAACTAAGATGGGAAGGAATAAGATGGGAGAATTGAGACAGAACTTAGAACAACAGGAAAATGTTGAATCAGGCAAGAAAGGAGCTAAGTATGAGAGCAGAAAAGAAGCTGTGTAGAGAAAGAACTGACTCAGAAGAATAAAGTGAATGGACTAAAGAGTTGTGTGTATGTAGATTCATTTGGCATCCCTCAGATTATTTAATTTGCTGCTGGTAGTGTCTCTTCTGGAACTCTGGGAAAAGACTGTAAGGGTCTGGACTCCAACAGTCTTTGTTAGCTCAGGAGATGACTCAATGGTTAAGAGCACTTACTATTCTTTCAGGGGACCCAGATTCAAGTCCCAGTACCCACATGGCATCTTACAACCATCTATAACTCCCATCCCAAGAGATCTGACATCCTCTTCTTACCTCAGGGCTCATAGGAACTCAGAGAAACTGAAGGGGCAAACATAGATATGGGTCTGTGCTGCACAAATCCTAAATAGTCTTATAATAAAAACCCAGAGCCAGATATCAGGGTGAAAGCTGAAAGATCAGAGAAGCAGAGTAAGCCACAGTCACCACCTCTTACCTCACCAAGTCTTCAGCCTGAAAGAGCTGTCTCCTCCTGCCTTATATTCCTTTCTCTGCCCAGCATATCCTCTCACCTTATATTCCTTTCTCTGCCCAGCCATATCACTCCTTGTTTCATCCTTCCTAGTGCTGGGATTAAAGGTGTGTGATCTCAAGTACTGGAATTAAAGGTGTGTGCTATCGGTTCTCTATTAGACTGGATTAATCTCATGTAGCCCAGTGTGGGCTTGAACTCACAGAAATCCAGACAGATCTCTGCCTCTGCCTCCCGAGTGCTAGGATTAAAGGTGTGTGCCACCACTGCCTGACCTCTATGGCCAACTCTGTGCTAGCTCTGTCCTTTGATCTTTAGGAAAGCTTTATTTCCTAGATTACAAACATTGTATCACCACAGGTCTGAGCTAGATGCTCTGCCAATATGCTAGGGTTGTGTAGCTTGGTATTCTTGTGGGACTCGAAACAATGGTGTCCTTCCTCCTCCTCCTGGGTTGCCTCATGCAGCCTTGATATGAGGGTTTGTGCCCAGTCTTATTGCATCTTGTTATACCATGTTCAGTTCATATCCCTGGGTGGCTGCTCTTTTCTGAAGGGAAACAGAGGAGTAGATGGGGGGGGGAGCTGCCGGAGGTGGGAGGAGTGGAAGGAGGGAGGCTGTGGTCAGAATGTAGTGTATAAGAGAATAATTAAAAAAAAAAAAAGTCTGCCTTCCACCTTAGGAACTAACTAAAATATAGCCATTAGCTACCTTTCCATCCACTGCCATTCACAGATTAAACCAACCACCTGTGTAAAGTAGTTTGTTTTATTTTTTATGAACATGTACATATTTTTCTTTCCATTTTTAACTAAGTAACACAACACAGTTATTTGCATCTCACTCAAGTGGCATTGGGTATTATCAGAACCTGGAGGTGCTCTAAAGTACAGGGCTTGTGTGTAAATACTATAGCATTTAAAATAAGAACTGGAGTATCCAGGGAGGGTCCCAATGAATATGAAGAACATTGTACCTTGTTCTCATGTATTTGATATGAAAAGCTCATTGATGTGATGATGCATACCTTTAGTCTCAGCACTTACTTGGGTGGCTAATGCAGGAGGATCTCTTGTTAGTTCAAGGCCAGCCTGGTCTACATTGAGAGTTCCAGGCCAGCTAGGGCTACATAGTGAGATCTTGTGTTTTTTGTTTTTTTTTTTTTTTTGGGGGGGGGGGAGTTATCCTACCAACAATTACCTTACCTGGGGAAAAAAAAACAAAACAAAACATAAGCCTTTGGAGAAAAACAGCGGTCACCAATATAGCTTTGGGTATAAAGGGTAGGATAAAAATGTCTCCTTATCTATTAAGATCTGTGCTTGGGCTGAGAGATGGCTTAGTTAAGGTCCTATGGGGCTCCTGCAGAGTACCTGAGTTCAGTTCCCAGCACATTCACTGGGTGGTTAAAGCCACCCATAACTCCAGCTCCAGGGGGTCCAATGGCCTTTTCTGGACTCTAAGAGCACCCCCATTCATAATAGCACATACCCACACACATAATTTTTAAAATAAAATATACCTTTTAAAAAAAGACATTGTTTTCTTTAGTAAATGTTATTGGCTTGATATTGGAATACAACTAAGAAAGCTTTTTGGTGTGGAATCCATGAATCTGCCCAGAAACGTGGAGCACAGCAGGCAGCTGTTTGCTTTGAAGCTAAGAGCACTCTCAGCCAAAAGTGAAGCCGTCCAGTACCTATTTGATCATCTATCTATTACGATGGCACAGCAGTTCAGTAATTTTGCCACAAGACAGCAGACATGGAGAGCAAAGAAAAAGGCGAAGCCACAGTCAGCCGTTCATTTCAATCCAACCCTCACTCACATTTTTCCAGGCTGATTTCACACCAAGTGACTCACGAGAATTGCATGCATATGTGGGGAGCTTAGCAATACTGGACTTCGAGCAGCACTGAGGTCGTCTTCCATTCCATTCCACTTAGACTGACATCTGAACAGCTGCCTTTTTGCTTCCCCCAAGGCAGAGAATCCACAGTCCTACATTTAACACTCACAAAACGTGTCTAAAAAGAGATGGTTTATATTCAAACTGCCAGAGAGAGAATTGACACCACTTTTAGGCAGGGGATATCCTCTGGCTACTTTCTGTCAGTGCTCTGTTCTACATTTGTTCCTTTGCTCAGTAGAAGAAGGCCCCTGTTTTCTGTCACTAACCACTTCCAGCCAATCACGGGACAGGCAAACACACCCGCCCGAACCCGATTTCCTGGGCCCTGCGGTGCGCTAACCTCAGAGCCAATCCAAAGGAGCCGGCTGTCATCTTTCACCCAGCTGGGTTGCCGCCGCCGCCGCCTCCAGATTCCGGAGGCGAAGCACGCGAAGCCGAGGAACATGGACGTGAACCTCGCCCCGCTCCGTGCCTGGGACGATTTCTTCCCGGGCTCTGATCGCTTCGCCCGACCGGACTTCAGGGACATTTCCAAATGGAACAACCGTGTAGTGAGCAATCTGCTCTATTACCAGACCAACTACCTAGTGGTGGCTGCCATGATGATTTCGGTCGTGGGGTAAGTGGGGTCTCAAGCACCTGTCCGCGGTCGGGACGCAGGGACTCCGGGGACAAGGCCATGAGATGCAAGACAGGGGCCACGCAGAGCGCCTGCCCCGCGGTCTCGGGAAGTGGCCAACCCAGTGGAAACTTGTTCTCAGGGCGAGGCCGCGTCTCTCTGGGGTCCCGGTTCTCTTTCTCCTTCTGCTCCGGTGGCTGAGACTTCACAAGGACCCTGGGAGGGAAAAGCTAAGGGGAGTGCTGAGAACTTGGGGCAATAAAAGTTACCCCCTTCTGCGTCCCCCATGCTGAGGTCAGGTGCCTGTCAGATGTTTGTAGCACGCTGGGTGTTTCAAAAATAAGAAAAAAAAAATGTAGTGTTGTAACCTTGTCTTGGGGCTGCCTAGAGGAGCCTGGAGTGACAGGGTGTGGACCCAGGGCGGTGTTGAAGTGAATCCTCCGCCTAATTTCCGCCACACTGTACAAGAGAGCTGAGCTTGGGCTCAAGAGGGTGCGCGTCTCCTGGTGGCGCATCTTCCCGTGTGAGGTGACTCTGGGAACGAGGCCCCTGACATATTTTTACCCCAGAAGTTGCCAGACATGGTCCCTTTAGCTTTGCTCTTTAGCCTGGGGTCTTATCCATAAATGAAAGCTTTTTCAATGCTTGATAGTTAAATGCCGTGTGTTAATTAAGGTTCTACGTGGGCATGTGGACACACACACACACACACACACACACACACACACGTACACATTTCTGCACCTGTTTCCTTAGAAGCTGCCTTATCCTTTAAAAATGATTCTCTCACCTTTTACAAAATAAGTGGTTATATTTACCATCTTGTTTATTATCTCTTACTTGGATTTAAAGAAAAGGCTTTTCCTTGAACTCGCTTGTTGGGGTGGGGGTGGGGGAGAAGAAGAAAGAAAGAAAAAAAGAAAAAAAATTCCTTGTCTAAGGCTTCTTTTTCAGAACAAACTCAAAGAGAAAGAAAGCTGCCAAGAAAAGGAAAAGGAGAGATTCATACTTGGAGGGGGTAGGAAGGAGTGAGTGAGGAAGAGGCCTTAACTTGGCCTGAGGTTAGCTGGCTTTATTTACTCAGCTACCTCTGGGCACCAGAGTTCATGCCAAGTTCCGAGCACACCAAGATGAATCAGACTTGACTTCTGGCCCAGGGACACATGGTATTTGCTGAGCCTCAAAAGGAGCAAACTCTCACAGCACCGGAGACTGGCAGAATTTCCTATTCCGGGCGTGGTTCAGAGTGGGCGCCAGTTCCCAAATGCAAGTTCCATGTGGGATCCTTGCTGTGTGTGACTGAGGAACTGCCAACTCTAGGGATGGCCGAGTGTGCAGAGGACACCGGCCCTGGTGGACTCTGACTAAACTGGCAGCTGAGGAACCGTTAGTCAGGGTAAGAAGGCCTAGGAGTTGTACCTAAAGCTGCCCCAGACTCTCTGCTTCTTCCTGGAGAAAAACTGCGTGAAAAAGTATCTTTAAAATAAAATAGCTAATAAATGGGTCTACATATCTTTTCTTCCTCTTTTGTTGTTATGTAGTTATGGGGGAATTTTCTTATCTTAAATAGAAAGAAATATTTGACAAACCAATCAAATATACAATAAAAACACATCCTCCTCCCCCTAAAGCAGTATGTGCCCAGACTCTAGCATAAGCCCTGGCCATCTTGTGGCCTTCCTAGAATCCATTTTTCATAGTCAGCTCTTTAATTAAATATGGCTCTTTCCTTATGGTCTCAAGCCACTAAATCAGGCAGTCTGGGAGTCTTAATCCTTCTCATTCCTATTCCACATAGAAGTCTCAGTTGTTAGTGGCATCTTTGAAGGATAAAGAGAAAAGTACCTGTTATTGTTGTTGTTACAAATTTGCAAAGAGCCAGGCAAGGCATGATGGCTCATAACTAGCACTCAATTGTCTGAGGCAGGAGGATTGCCATGAGTTCCAGGCCAGCCAGAGCTAGAGTGTGAGACTCTGCAACAGTTGTTTCAAAACCATGAGTGTGTGTAAAATATAAAATTTTCTTTATACCCCAGCATAAATTTGGTCATGTAACTTTTAGTTGTTTTTTTCTATGCATCTCTAAACACTTTATAGCTTTCCCCACAAATTCTTATTTTCCTTCTTTATAATTGATAATAATAAACATTTATTGAGGGCTCTGTGATAAGTACTGTGTGCTAAGTAAGTTCCTGCATTGTGTCATACAGCTCCATAACTGAACTATTATTATTTTCATTACTAAATCAGATGCTCAGAGAAGCTGAATGACGTACTTAGAACCCCAGACCTGGGCTTGTCCCCTTAACTACTCTGCCGTCTTCCTAGGAGTCAGGAAGTTTAGAATTATAGTGCCTGAAAGGCGGAAGAAATCCAATACCTTTGGGATCATGGAGCATGGCTGATTCTGGAACATTCCCCATTCTGAATAGAACTGTCCTCTTTGGGTGCTGCAGTGGATGGGTGGGTCTGGACACTGCTGGAAGCTGCTTATCAGGACTCTCTGCTAGTGGATGATAGTTTCTCATGATGAAATGTGCAAATAAGACACATTACCTGGGGGGAAGACTGTCCAGTGACTCCATCCCTGTGGCCAGGAGGCCCCTTGGGGACCATGGGTGGCTATTGAGGTCCTCTAGTGTTTCAAGTGTGCTTGGCTGAGGACAGACAGGGCTGTTTTTTCCCCAGATTTCAGCATGAGGGGAGGGGAGATTGGAGGATGTGATGTAGTTTCAGAAGCACGAAGAAGCCTAAGATGGAGAATAAGAGAAGTAAGATAGAGACAGAGTTCCGTACTGGGTCCTGAACAGGAAGGGCTTGGCCGTCAGAAGTTAGGTCTTCAGTGAGGCATGGAGGTCCATGTTTTTTGTTTTTGTTTTTTTTTTATCCCATTAATAGGGAGGATGAGGCAGGAGGATAGTGAGTTTGAGGCCAGCCTGAGTTAAATAGTGAGTTTGATGCTGGATAACAAGACTTTCTCTCCAAAAGAAGAGGATTTTCCCCTTTCCTCTTCCTCCTTTTCTTCCTCTGTTCTTCTTTTCCTCTCCTCTTGTCTCCTTTCTCCACCCTCCTTCTGCTCTCTACTTCTCATCCCACCCTCTCTGTTTTTTTGTTTTGTTGTTTTAAGCATGGTTTCACTGTGTACCTCTTGGTTGGCTTGGACCTCAAGCTCCTCCTGCTCTGGAGTCCCAGGTGCCAGGATCATAGGCATGTATGGCTCAGCCCTGTAGCCCTCCCCACAGACAGTTTTTATTTTTGCCGGTCTCTTTGAGTAGTATAAGTTAGTAGTTACAAGCCAGATGAAGTGGGTTGGAATCCCAGCTGCCAGCCACTGGCTGTCTGACCACACTGCCTCATCTTCGCCATCTATAGAGTGACAGTAAGGACAGTGCCCACCTCACAGGCCTAACCAGTGTCACACAGGTACAGCTTTCAGAACAGAGCCCACCTCCTCAGTTTGCTCCATGAAGTGTTACTTCTTTCTTATCACTGTTAGTGTAGAAACGCAGCATCTTTAGACCAGTGACTTTCTCTGCCAAAGTCCAGCCCGGATCTGTTTTCCCACTTCTGCAAGACTCAGTTTTGGTGTCACCCCATGGGAGAAATCCTGTCCCAGTGTCTCTCATTGCCAGTGTTAACTGGATTCCACATCTGTCCTTGCAGTTTTCCTGTTACCTTGAAAGCCTTTTGTGTATACATGTCCACAAGAAAAGAAAGATGTTTAAGATCAAAGATCAGAAACAGTCCTTCCATCCATGACAGGAGCCATGAATGCATTAAGATGTTATGTTTACATCACACATATCAACTGAAGTTGTCTTAGCCAATGTTCTATTGCTATGAGGAGACACCATGACCAAGGCAACGCTTGTAAAAGAAAGCATTTCATTGGGGGCTGGCTTACAGTCCATTAACATCGCAGTGGGGGACAGGGAGGCACGCATGGTCCTGGAACAGTAGCTGAGAGCTGCATCCTGACCCACAAGCTAACAGACAGAAGGAGGGAGGGACAGACAGAGAGACAGAGACTGGGCTTAGCATGGCTTTTGACACCTCAAAGTCTGTTCCCCCCCCTCCAGTAACATACTTCCTCCAACAAGGTCACACCTCCTAATCCTTCTAATCCTTTCAAAGATTTCCACTCCCTGGTAACTAAGCATTCAACTATATGAGACTATAAGAGCCTCTCTCATTCAAACCACCACAGAAGTCTTTGCTTTTTTTTTTTTTTTTCAAAGTAAAAAATACAGTCAACAGTTAATTGCACTTGACCTTAGTACCATGCCTGTGATACATTCTAGCTGTGGGTAAGGATTTCTGAGTGCTTGATGGAGTGCCTACAGATACGAACTAGAGAAATCTATTCAAAATACTGAGCCAAGGAGCAATAGCAATCTGCATCTGGCAGCTTATCACAAATGAAGACCCTCTGGACCATTTCCAACCTCTGGGCTCTATATTTTAATAAGGGTCTCAGAGGATTCATCCTCACATTAAAACTTTTTCTAGTCTGACTCAAAAGAAACACTGACAGAACTTAAAAATTAATACACCACATGCCAGTGTCACTTTTAGAAATTCTAATTGTATTTTTTTTTTCTAGATCCAGGAATCTGTTGATTTCCCCCCTCTGACTCCCCAAATGATTGCAATATGTATACCCAAATCTGAATAAGAGCTAGTAATCCTGCTGAGCGACCATCGGTTTGACCAAGCATGAAGGCTGGAGGTCATGCAGCTAATTGGAACCCAAACTGCTAATAGTAGCTGGGTTGATTACTAGCAGGTGAAATAGCTTTTCAATCAAACCGCATGGTAAATTTGCTAAAGTTCCTGCTTAATCGGATTTAACTGAATATTTGAAAATTACGTTTTTACTGCTTATGCTAACTTACCTTTTTCATTCCTGACATCAGAACTCATGTTTTCTATTTTCCTGGTGTGGCCTCAGAGTCACCAACCACACGCAGTCTTTGCAACTTGTAAATGCTTCCCCTTGCCTGCAAGGCACATGCACACATCCCCCACCCCCCACCTTATACAGAGTGGCGTCACGGCTAGGTGAATGAGCCCAGGTTTTCTTGGCAGGAGTCACTCTGTGTCCTGATGGTTTGGCCTGTGGAAGTGTTAAAAGAAGGTGGGATCCACAGCTGCTACTTTATGCTGCTGGCTTGCCAGGTCAGAAGTTTCTAGAAGGCTAGTAATTATAGACTTGAAAAAAAGGTATTAGACTAATTCTTTTCAAAAGAACTAGGACTCTGTACAAGCCCAAAGCATATGGCTGTCAGCATCTGGTATTAAGAATGCTCACACTGTTTGTGCTTTTAAAATGCTATAAGGAGAAAGAACTGGTTGCCAGTTGGTGAGAGAAGAAAGAGCTAAGAAAGTTCCGGGTGCTCTGCACGGGGATATATTTAAACATTTGTGGGAAGAAAAGACTTGACATCTGGGTCCTCCCCCCTGCTGGCCTCTAAATAGCCCTAGAGGTGCATTTTTTAAGTTCTTGCTCCCTTGTAACTACTGTCCTTTCCCCTGGCTTTGTTGAGGCAAACCTGATCATCTTAGGGTTTTGTTTGTTTGTTTGTTTTTGTTCTGTTTTGTTTTGCTTTTTGTTTTTATTGTGAAAGGTAGACCGTAAGACAAAAGATTGTTGGAATTTTTTCAGACTGTCTGTTGCCATTTATCAGTGAACCCTTCACAAGCCCATCCCTGTTTTGCCTGTATACTGGCCCTGTTTGTAAATTTATGCTGGCAGGTGTATTGCTTATGGATTTGTTTATGTTTTTTTTTTTTTTTTTTTTTTTTTTTCGAGACAGGTTTCTCTGTGTAGCTTTGCGCTTTCTGAATCACTTGGTAGAGCTGCTCGAACTACGAGATCGCTGCTCTGCTGATGCTATTAAAGCTGCGCACAACGCCGCTTTGTTTATGTTTTTTTAACTATTTTTTAGACTATTAGTGTAAGTAATGCTAAGAATAATATGAAATGGAAACTACTAGCAATTCTTTTTTATTTATTTTTTTAAAAAATTTACTTATTTATTATGTGTACAGTGTTCTGTTTGCATGTATCCCTGAAGGCCAGAAGAGGGAGCCAGATCTCATTACAAATGGTTGTGAGCTACCATGTGGGTGCTGGGAATTGAACTCAGAACCTCTGGAAGAACAGCCAGTGCTCTTAACCTCTGAGGATCTCTCCAGCCCCTAGCAATTCTTTTTATAGTCATTTGCAAATAGAATAAATTGCAGTCTGCTTACAATTTAAGATGAGTCAGAGTCTGGGGCTGGAGAGATGGCTCAGCAGTTAAGAGCACTGACTGCTCTTCCAGAGGACCCAGGTTCAATTCCCAGCACCCACATGGCAGCTCACAACTGTCTATTACCCCAAGATCTGACCCCCTCACACAGACATACATGCAGGCAAAACACTAATGTATATAAAATAAAAATAAAGAAATTATTTTAAGAAACGATTAGTCAGAGTGAGCAGTTTTACAGTGGGATTCTTGTGTCCCTTCATTTATTCACTCCACAGAGTGGGAGGCATTCACCAGCCTTTCAGGTACTGCTGGGAGGAAGTGGAGAATAGGAATTATGATTCCTTTATCGAGCTGGAGGTCTAGAGGGGTAGTCAGACAATGCTGAAAAGCTCAGAATTAATTTTTATACAAGGCAACCAAGCCTACAGAAATACACAACTACATTTGGGAGGGAGAGACAGGTGGATCCCTGAGTTTGAGGCCAACCTGGTCTTACAAAGCAAGTTCCAGGGCAGAGAAACCAAAAAAAAAAACAAAACAAAACAAAACAAAACAAAACAAAAAAAACAAGAAGAAAGAAAAGAAAAGAAATACACAACCCTATGGGCATATGTCTTTCCTAACTGACTTACATGGTCTTTCCTAAACAATTCCACTTAGAAAATTCTCCAGTGTTAGCAACAGAGGAAACACTGTTATGTGGATGGGGGATAGTGGAGAGGGTTATTACGTTCTCATAATATTCACTCACGATTCACATCACTTCTCCATTGAACAAATATTAAGTGTGTGTCTAGCCGCAGCCCTGAGAATACAGCAAGACATACCACGTCCACACCTGCCCGATCCCCCCAGACTCCACCCGCCCCGCAGTGCTTTTTTAAGTACACTTCATCCAGGAAAGACAGTGCAGGTGGATGGAGTTTTCTTCTGATGGGTCTTGAGTTTTTTTCTGTGTGCAGACCTTTAAGAGATCTGTCAACATTCAGATGTTTGATCTAAAGATCCTTCATCTGAACTGAGGATGTAGCTCAATGGGAGAGCAAGCTTTGCATGCACAAGGCCATGGGTTCAATCCCTTGCAGGCAGAATTACCTCTCATTTAAATATCCTTAGCATCATGTATCTCACTTGTACCCCCTGGCTTCTCTCTGTCACCGTCACATGCTTTTTATTAGAATAATTGATTTTTCCACCCTGCCTCTGTCAACTAGTTGGTGTTTCGGTTTCTTTTTATTAGGGAAAGATTTACAATTTCTAGATAAAGGGAAATATTGTGTGTAGTCTGGATTCCTGGCCCCTGTCTTAGAAATTGGAGTTGTGAATCAATTTAGGGCTGCAGAACTCTGGACAATGTTGGGATTGTATCATTTAGTATTATATTGTATTATATTATTTTCCTTTTGGACAGGTGAGTTTTATCCTTTATCATTCATCTTTAGAAGGCTTACCCTGGATGTCGCCTCTGATCAGGGAATGCTTTTGCAGCTTTGGTCAGAGATAAAACCTGCAGTTTGGCTCCCATTCAGCAGCCATTTACTGTAAATAGATAAGATTTTAGGTCCTTGCGATGAATAGGCACATGTCTGGGCCTTCCCTTCCATAAGCATTCACTGGCAGGCAGAAAGGCCATTTAATGTAGAAAACAGCATTTTGGTTGCTCCTTCTGCTAACCGGATTAGTAGCCTATTGATTCAATGTATAGGTTGGAGGTTAGTGTGAGATAAATAAGACACTCTTATGGGAAGAGAACTTAGTGTCATCAATCTTATTAGCATGTGTCAATTCCAACTTCTCTCCCTTGCCACGTGACAATAGTTCAACAATTCTCAAGTTTTTCTTGTCTAAAATTACACCACTGAAATCATTCAGGAGGACCAGTTTGTCAACAAGCAAGTGTCTTCTATCACTTCCAAAGAGTTCCTGGGAAGGACCATGAGCCAAGGTAGTGATGAGTATGTGAGCATCATTATGCCACGCTCTCTAACATTGGTGATGGTGTTTCATCATACAATTGACATCTCAATGTATTCCCAGCAAGGAATGCCAATTGGTGATGAAAGCTCTCCATCATAAAAAGTTTAAAAGGACTCACTACTGTCTAATTCCAGTTCTGTCACCATTTGACATGCCGACACTCCGGGGAGGGTTAGAGTTATGATTCCTAACTCAGGTCCAATGGATTGTCTATGAAAAGTAAACTTACCAGTCCTGGGTGTGGGGAATGGCCCAGTGGGTGAAGTGCTTGCTGTGGGAACATGAGGATCTGAGTTTGGACCGTAGCAACCACATGAAAACAGCCTGGGAAAGCTGAGACATGAGAATCCCTGGAGCTCACTGGCTGGCCAGTCTGGTCGAGCTGCCAGTCACTAAGATATCTTGTCTCAAAAGATAAGATAGAAGCTGAGTGGTGGTAGTGCACGCCTTTAATCCCAGCATTTGGGAGGCAGAGGCAGATGGATCTCTGTGAGTTCAAGGCCAGCCTGGTCTACAAAGTAAGCTCTGGGACAGCCAGGGGTGCAGAGAACCCCTGTCTCGAAACACGCCCCCTCAAAAAAAATAAGATAGAGAGCAATGGAGAAAGACACATGACGTCAACCTTTCCCCTCCATGTATACATACGTGTGCACACAAATATGCATACACATAAATAATAAATACATTCATACATAAGCAAATAGTTTAGTAAATGCCAGACAAAACACAAGAGGCTAACAAAGTATGCCTTGCTAGGAATACATTGAGATGTCAATTGTATGAACTAGTGGGGGAGAGTTCTCAGTTCGCTGGTGCAATGTATGCAGGATACAGTGACTTCTGTGGCCCTTGCTAATTCAGCCAGCTAGGGAAGTCCCAAGGTTATGTTACTTTGACCTTCTGTGACAAAATAGACAGGCTCCTCTGCCATCTAAACTTTCCTTTGTCCCATCTAAACTTTTTTGAAGTCTCCTTTACCATGGTGCTCCTTGGGTCCAGGAGATGAGGGTTATATACACTGGAGGTTAATTTGTGTCTAAAGTCCATAGTTACACTTTACAGTGAGATATAGTTCTTGCATGCTGGCAGGATTGCTCGGTGATAATGGCACCTGCAGACAAACCTAATAGCCTTAAGTTGGATATCTGGGTAGGAGGAGAGAACTGACTCCTGAACGTTGCCTCCTGACCTCCACATCGGCACCATGGTGAATGTATACACTAAATAAATAAATGTAATTTTTAAAATTAAAAAGAAAAAAATAAAAGAGTTCTTGCCAGGACGGAAGTCATATTAGGAAATGGGGGGGGGGGGGGGAGACCAAAACCACCGAACACTGTTAGGGTGATCACAGGAAGCAGAAAGGACCCTCAAAGGAGAGGTCAGCAGTATGTTAATCTCCCTCCTTTGTCCCTGCTGTCCCTTCAGCCTGTGCTGGTCACACAGCCTGCAGAGGTGCCTTGCAGAAAGCCTACTGCTTTTCTTCCTTGTCCATTCATCTCCTCATACAGAAGCATGAATTTTTTTCCCAGTGATACTTTTCTCACTTGTCCCTTTAACAAGCTCTGTGAAGAAACAAAGGCTGGGACTATTTCCCTGTCCTGTTTAGTATACAATAGGAATAATAGTGGCTTGTCTATATTAATCTCATGCTCCTTAGTTGATGGCCACAGAAATACACTGAACTTAATGAAATGGTATGAAAATGCACCAATCTCTTACTTTTTTTCTTTTATTGGACACATTTATCAAGTATGCCGTGCTAAGTGCTGGGGCCAAAACTGTGATGTCTCCGTACGTTATGGAACTCTCTGTGTGTTCAGCACTCACCCACACAAACGTAAAGCCACCACTGTGGTAAGCACTGTGGCAAGAGGCATATGGTGTTATGTGCTGTTCGGAGGGGCTGAGAAAAGGCTGCTGAACTGAGCCTTAGAGAAGGTTGGAGTGAATCAAGCAGACAGAACAACTCCTGCGTGGGTCTGTGACTCCCCAGCAAGCAGCAAGTGAGCTCTAGCAACCACCAGAAACCTGGGCACAAGTGCAGAATCAGGACGTGGTAGCAGGAAGCTGGTAGAGAGGGCTGCTGCATGCCAGGTGCCCCTTAGTACAAGCAGCCTAAGCTAAACACCAAGGTTGGTGAGCAGAGCATGGATCTCACCCTGTAGCCAAGCTCCCTGTCCCAGGTACCCACTCCTGGTACAACTATGTTCAGTACTAGGGGCTACAGAGGCAGGCAGGCCTTGTAGAATGGATAAAGGGTGCTGATTTTACAGGGGCCATGAGAAAAAAGTGGATGGGTATGTCCATAATTGCCAGGAGCCCCTGGCTGTGGAAAGATCACAGGAAAACCTCTACTTCTCAGAGAAGTGCCCTGTGAGCACACACCCCCTCTGTTCCCCTTCCCTGTGAGCCAGGCTCCTCTGGAAACCACTCTTCAAACACAGCGTCCAAGTTAGAAGTCAGTGTGAGTCTGTGTCTGCTGAGGAACTATTTCTCTGCCCTCTGGGTTCCGCTTGGTGTGAGAGAATTTCCCGAATGGTCCTTGGGCGCTGCTCTGAATCCTCCACTGTCGTTAATTGCACTGGTAGCTCTGCCGTTGGTGGCCTTGGACACATTCACCGACTGCCTAGATTCCTTAGCTCACTTCTTTGTGAACTGAGGGGGTTTTCAAGATCCCCCTAGCCCTAGAACACTGTGATTAGATAGGGTCTTCCCTCCTGCCGGCAGTTTATGCTGACTCTGCAGATCCCGTCAGCAGCCTCACAGTGGCAAGCCTGGGGCACATTTCACCACAAAGCCACCTTCCTCCAGCCCTCTCTCTCTCTCTCCCTTCCCCCTCCACGTACACATGCTGGGCAAGTGCTGAACCACTGAGCTACCCCTCAGCCTCTGCTACCTTCTCTCGGAGAGAAATAACCCTGTGGAGGGATTCCTTAGTAGTTGACTTCAAGTGGAAGGAAGAACAGAGCAGCTGGGAATGGAAGGGTTAAGTCCTTGCGTGCTTTAAGATGCTTAACCACACAGGATGACTATATTGTGACCCCCACCTCCACCATCCTTCCTCCCTCAAATCCGGTGGCTGCTTTTTCCCTTCTTTGGACCTCAGTTTTGTCTTATACTGCATAATGGGATGGTATTGATTCAGAAATTCACAGTGGCATTCTGAATGATTTTTACAACCAAGAACAACCCCACTGCAGTAGAGGGTTTGTTAATTAGTAGAGTGGGGTAGTTTATATGAATATGTTTATCTCAAAATTGAAAACATGTTTCATATTTTTAACTTGCATAATTAGGTTGTGTTCTACAAAGAACAGAATCTCAAACGTTCGGTCTCTCCTCCACTCCTCCATCATCTTCTAGTGCTTTCTCTCTCTTTTCTTCCCTGCTTCTCATTATTCATGGTAACCAGCAATAAACTTGCTCCCCGCAGAGCCTCGTAAGAGATGACCTGTTTATGGAAACCACTCTTCCAAAAGCTCCTGGATTTTATCTTGACTGGTGTGACTTAACAGCCCAATGGTTGGCATCGAAGACAACAACTGCTTCCCAGATTCTTGTGCTCATCAGAAAATGCAGTTAGTTAGTCTGGTGTCTGGGTGTGTGTGTGTGTGTGTGTGTGTGTGTGTGTGTGTTTCATGTGTGCCTGTGTGTCATTTTGTTACAAGGATAAGTGGCTACCAGGGCATCTTCACGGCACATACTTTATTGATTTTCAGAATGGAATTGCATGTCCTCAGAATATGGAAGGGAATCATTTCTCCTCCCAGTGACTTTGTTCTTTTTCCCCGTCAGTTTGGAGTTGGACTGCCTTCTAATTATAGTTTGTGGTTGGGCATGTTGCAAGCTGAAACTAGTTCTATAGGAGTGCTTGCTTCTTTTCTCCTGAGCTTGAGCTACAGGAACAGGTGAACAGCAAATGTGCAATGGCTTGAATCAGCCCTGGGTTTTCCATTCTTCATCCCAGGCTTTATTTAGACGTTTGGTTTAGAGATCTGCTTTACTTGTCAAAAGTAAAAATAGAAAAGAAAAAAAAAACTTTATGGGAATTTCGTTGTATGCCCCATAAATTATTATCTTAATGAGTATTCTAGAAAGATCTTTGGTACTTTGCTGCAGACTGACCTGCTCCCCTTTGCAGTTTAGTTTGCAAGAGTATTCTTAAGTTTCAGACTTTCCCCATGACTCACCTTGTTTTTGAGACAAGGTCTCTCAGTGAGACCTGGGCCTTGCCAAATACATGAAGGTCATTGAGTCCCCGGGCTCTGCCTGTGCCTACTCCCCCAGTTCCGGGATTACAAGTGCACAGCTCCACACATGGCTTTTTTTGTGGTGCTGGGGACCAAGCTCATTTCCTCAAGCTCGCGTAGCAAGCATGCTGTTTCCTGGCGCTCCCTTCTAGCTCTTTCTGTTAATGTTGTTCTTTGCTTTACAGTCCAGACACATTTGAGTGGGTCCTAGATTAAAAGAATGGCTTCGTGAGGGTCTATGTTTCTTATTTTAAAATGTCGGACATTTTCATTTATTCAAGTAGCATAAAGTAATTGAGAAATATAAAAACAAATGCTAGACTTGGTAGTCCATGCTCGAATCCCAGCATTTGGAAGGCTAAGGCTGGAGGATTGCCATGAATTCAAGGCCAGCTAGGCTGTGTAGCAAGACCCTTTCACAAACACACACATACACATACACACACACACATGAAGAAAGAGAGGAAGATGAGGAAAAGAGAGAGAGAAACAACCCATGATGCCCCTACCCACCATGAGTACTGAAGTCTTTTGCCTTCATTTCTCTCAGACTTTCTCTTTAGGAGTGAGATTTTGTTCATCTGTGCAAGTTCCTAGTCCTCTAATACAAGGCAGCCCCAAAGCTTGTTCAAGGAGATATACTTTTTGCATTACCTGATTCTGCCTTTCTTCCAGCCTGTAAAACTTTTGTCTTTCCCACATTAGGTATTGGGGCATGGTGTCATGTGCTCTTAATCCCATCTCTGGGGAGGTAGAGGCAGGAGCATCAGGAACTTAAGGTCTTCCTCAGCTACACAGTGAGCTCCAATTTACCTATGCTATATGAGACCCTGTCTCCAACAACAACAACAAAATCAAACAAAACAAAAATCAAACAAATATCAAATCTGAGGTTGTTGATGAAGTAGCAGATGAAAATATAAACTAAAATAATAATAAATGACAGAGGCTGAGTCACTCTGGGTGACTTGGAATTGAAAGGGAGGGCAGGCAAGGCAGAACAGCCTGTGAGCTGGGTGTTGAGAGCTTGGAGGAGGTCAGATGGTACAAACTGGCACACAGAGTACAGACAGCAGGAAGCCAAGGTTGAGGTAAAAAAAACCCTCAAGGTGGTGTATGAACTCAAGTCCCAGTAATGCTATTAGATACCAAGAGAGCACTAAGCCTGGGCTGTGGACAGAGAAGCAGCTGATTTCATATTTTTGTATTTTCTTTTTTGTGTGTAGTTATTTTGTTTTTGATTAGAAAATAATACACAAATGATAAGCCAGAGCTGGTAGTGCAAATCTGTAATCCCGGCTACTAGAGAAGCTAAGATAGGAAGACAGAGTTCAAGGTTAGCCTGGGCAACTTGGTAAGATGCTAAGACTCCCCTCCTACCCAAAAGAAAAAAGAAAAAAAAAAAACAGACAAGATAAAACAAAGCCAACAGTGTGAGGATATGACTTAATGACAGAACATTTGCCCGCCATGCATAAGGCCCTGGTCAGTCCCAAGTAGCACACACACATATGTAGCAAGATCTGGGATTATAGCTCAGCTGGTAGAATCCTTGCTTAACATTCACAAAGCCGTGGGTTTGATCCTCAGCACCACATAAACTGGGCACAGTGGCCTACACCCATGTTCCAGGACCTAGGAGGTAGCGGCAGGAGGATCAGAGTTTAGGTCATCTTCACCTACATCTTCACCTACACTATGGTAGGATACGTGAGATCCCGTCAATATAAAAGAAAGAGTAGAAAAGAAGGAAGGAGAAAGGGAGGGAAAAGGAAATGTAAATTATAGGCATTTCTGTTTTAGGGTTATGTCACATGCATGAAATGATGAAATTCGCCTAACAGGGAATGTGTTATCATTGCTTTTACCTTTTAAATATTTTACTCAATATATTGTTAATATCTTGTTGTACTACTAAATTATAAGCCAAATCTGGTAGTGCAGTCCTAAATACTTCAGCTTTTTAAACATACATGTGTGTGTGTATGTGTATATATATATATATATATCCCAGTCTAGTAAATCTAGTAAATAACATAGGTTATTCCTGACAGTTTCTCATATAAATACCACCGGCATGATATATCTCAGTCTCGGCAATTTTATTTATTACCTTTGTATTCTCAAGCTCGAAGGGTCTCAGTGTTTTCAAGGATTTTGAGTGACATGGCAACTGTTGCCGTCCTCCCAGGGGTGGCACTGGTGGGAATGGATCCTCTGAAGACAAAAGAAGGAAAGAGTACAGCTCATTAGACACATTGTACTCCATCCACAGAGGCCAAGGCAGTAGAGAGGGACCATCTGCACGCAGCCATTCCAAGGCGCTGCTTTTGACGCTGGAAGGGGGCATTTCCATGCAGGCAGTCAAGCCTGTTTCAATGTCACGGTGTCCTGGGGTAATTGAAGTTAGAGCTTACTGTGGTTAGCAACAGCCCGGCCTTGAGGCCGTTATGATCTTGCCCTGAGTCAGAAGGGGCTCAGCATGACCATTATCCCAAGTTGGCACCCATATGTTGTAGCTGGGGCTTGTTATGTTTCACCTTTTCTGAGAAGGTGACAGTCTGCTTGGAGGCAACAGAGGTGAAAGTACCATGTTCTGAAAGGAGACTGGCCCAGAACAGCAGAGGAGCCCAGAACAGCGTTCACAAGTGTTATAGGCTATGTTTAAACTATGCTACGCTACTCTCACCGTTGTTTAATTCTCTTCTGGATCACTCTCCCACTGCCTCTCTTGTTTGTTTTAAAGACAGGATCTCACTATGCAGTCCTGGCTGTCCTGGAACTCACATTGTAGACCAGGCTGTCCTCGAACTCGCAGAGATCATCCACTTGCCTTTGCCTCCTGAGATTAAAGGTGTGCAGCACCACGTCCAGCAATTCTTTGCTTTTTTAAGTGAACGGCTTTAGCTTTTTTTCAAAGCAGTTTCACATTAATTCCAACATCCTGACAGCAAGGATAAGAAATTTTCACTTTCTACTCAAAATAGTTTGTCTTTCAGTGGGCAGCATCAGAGCTAACTATAAAGGGATTTTCAGTTGGAAATGGTGGTGCACATCTGTAATCACAGTACTTGGGAGACTGAGGCTGGAGGATCATGGGTTTGAGGCCGGAGGAACAGCTGTGAGCTCAGGCTTTGTTTGGCATGCTAGGCATGGCTTGAGTCTTTTAAAATCTCAAAGCCTACCCCCTACTGACACACCTCCTCCAACAAGGTCATTCCTCTGAATCTGTCCCAATCAGTTCCAACAATTAGGAACCAAGGATTCAAACACGTGAGCCTGTGGGGACCAGTCTCATCCAAACCGCAACATCAGGCTGTACAGTGAGAATCTGCCTCTTACAAAAGCATGGGAAGGTAGAAGACTGCAGTGCTGCATCCTTTCCATTTACAATACTTGTGAGAAATTACTTCTTCTTTGTAGTGTTTTCTGCATTATCCAGACTCAGTGATGGCTGTCCAGTGATGAAGACCTTTGTCTCGTGGACCAGTGAATTTAGAGACTATATATACATCTGGAATTCTGAGTTGACAAGCTGTGTGGAGGATACCATGATTTGGATCATTTATTAGAAAAACAAAGACTAGTGACAGCTTGCTTTAGACTTCCTGTCAAGGAGGCAGTAATGGATAGGGAAGACTGGGCCGCTCCATAGAAAGCTTTGTTCAGCCTCAAGGAGAAGGCACCCCAGCTGCTGGGTCGCACAATGGGAGGTGGGTCCAGGGAGATTAGATTCTCTTATTCTAGGAGAAGCAAGTTACCCTGTGCTTTGTTGTTGTTTGTTTTGTGTTGTGTTTTTCCCCATAAGGATTCACATAAACACTGTAATAAACACTGTACAGTCCCAACAGAGATTTGACTGTAGACAGGGTCTTGCTCATGGAGGCCACTGTATAGCCTCTACTCTACATTCATCTATCACTCCTATTAAGGCTGAAATACTTAGTCCTAAAAAACAAATACACCTGGTGTGTGGTAGTGCCCAGGATAAATGAAAGCTAAACACAGCACATCTATAAAAGGTGTGGTCTTCAAATTGTGGGGCTCTAGTCAGACACACTAGCAAGTCTGGTGGGCATCAGGCTGCATGTGGTCATCTTAATGTCTTAGTTCCACCACTTTCTTTGTTGTTGTTGTTGTTGTTATTGATCATCTCTTCTTCCCTCTCTCTTTTTCACCTTTTGTTTTGGTTTTGAGTTTTTGTTGTTGTTGTTGTTATTTTGTTGTTTGTTTGCTTTGAGACAGTCTTGGCTATGTGGCTGAAGCTACTAGCCTTGAACTCATGATCTTCCTGCCTCAGCCTCCCAAGCACTAGGATTGTGTGGGTCAACATGCCTGGCTGTGCGTGTCACCATTTTCTAAGCACGAAGGCCGTTTCTCTTTAGAATTAGTCAGTCCTGTCTACTCCATAGGCTGAGGAGGGCTTTCAGGTTCTGGTGTTGACGAAATACTTAGCAAGTACTCAGTGGGTTTGCTCCTCCTCTTCCCATCTCTCCGCACGCTGTGCCTGCCACTGAGCCGGTCTTTCTCTGTCCCCACATCCCAGGTTTCTGAGCCCCTTCAACATGATCCTCGGAGGAATCATTGTGGTGCTGGTATTCACAGGGTTCGTGTGGGCCGCGCACAATAAGGACATCCTCCGCCGAATGAAGAAGCAGTACCCCACAGCCTTCGTGATGGTGGTCATGTTGGCCAGCTACTTCCTCATATCCATGTTTGGGGGTGTCATGGTCTTTGTGTTCGGCATCACTTTTCCTTTGTTGTGTAAGTAAACCTGTTTTCTTTTTCTCACTTCATTAAAATAAATGTAGGCATAGTTGGCCAATGGGCATTGCATAACCTCTTGGTATATCTAGTACAGTATCAGAATCCTCTAAAACAGCACATGAAAGCCGAGTAGTTGCTTATTTCCACAAATACATGTGGGCACTTGCAATGTGTCAGGTGCCCTTACAGAGAGATACCAATAAACAAAACACATACAAATCCCAGTCACATGGCAAGAACTGGTACAGCCTGCATGGTATCTGCATGGTGGCTTACAACTAACTATCCATAACTCCAGTGGCAGGGGATCTGATACCTTCTTCTGACCTATGCAGGCACCAGGCATGCATACATTCCTACATATAGGTAAAACACTCATACACATAAATATATATGTATGATATATATATATCTGAAAAAAACTGGATCACAATATAAACACTAAATACTATGATTCTGGTGAACTATATATTTTCTAAATAGCTTATTTTCTTTTCTTTTTTCTTTTTTTTTTTTTTTTTTTTTTTTTTTTTTTTTTTTTTTGGTTTTTTGAGACAAGGTTTCTTTGTGTAGTTTTGTGCCTTTCCTGGAACTCACTTTGTAGACCAGGCTAGCCTCAAACTCACAGAGATCCGCCTACCTCTGCCTCCCGAGTGCTGGGATTAAAGACATGTACCACCACCGCCTGGCTTAAATAGCTTATTTTCAAAGACCTCAAACAATATGAAATGAAATAAAGATCCAATTCAGGTCTCAGCAGCACAAATCTGGCTGAAATGCTAGTGTAGTTGGTGGCAAGAAAATGTCCCTTTGTATTTGAAAATGTTTCACCTATGCATCTATTCTACTAAATAACATCATTTGCTTATTTGAGATCTTGTCAGCTCAGAATATTTACAAATGAATCCTATACTTCATTACAAACCCTTGTAGTCATTTTTTGTTGTTGTTGTTGTTTGTTTTTTACTCTTTGGGGGCCCACCACCCAACTCCCAAATAAAACACACAGAAGCTTATTATTACTTATAAATGTCTGGCCTTAGCTTGGCTTGTGTCCAGCCAGCTTTTCTAACTTACATTATCCTGTTTCTCTGTAACTATGTTTTGCTTCTGGGCTTTTTACCTTTCTGTATTTTATAATCTTTCTTTCCTTCTTACTCTGTGGCTGGCTGGGTGGCTGGGTGGCTGGCCCCAGCATCCTCCTTTCCTTCTCTAAATTTCTCCTCCTACTTATTCTCTCTGCCCACCAGCCCCACCTGTTTCTCTCTCCTGCCTAGCTACTGGCTGTTCAGCTCTTTATTAGACCAATCAGGTGTTTTAGGCAGGCAAAGTAACACAGCTTTACAGAGTTAAACAAATGCAACATGAAAGAATGCGACACATCTTTGCATCATTAAACAAATATTCCACAACATAAACAAATTAACACATCTTAAACTAATATTCCACAACACATACTGTTTCAACCAGTAAATTCAAACTTTGGAGAAATTTCCCCAGATTTTCCTTGTTATACTGGAAGCCAGTGCTGGAATGATTCCACTTAAACACACTGCTTGATAACTGTAATCCCCTTTCTGCCTACGAGCCTGAGACAGCCAGAGTAATAAAATACATCAGAGTCAGGAGCCTCAGCTTCTCTTTCCAGATTCAGAGTGTGATTAGCATCCTAATTAAGATGCTTTCACTCATCTCTAAGACACAGAAATTAATGTCAGTTATTCTCAAACTCAGATACATGAGAATCATCTGTCCAGATACTTTTTAAAAATATGCTTTTCTGAGCCATATTCCCGTGGAGAGCCTGATTCTGTGGGTCGCTTGTATCTCTAAAGGTCAGAGTAGGCTAGGAACCCCAGTCTTCCTCTGAATTGTGCATAGTGTAGTGTGGGGGTTTGTCTGTAGCAGGTTCTTTTTATTTCTGTATTTATTATGTAGTGCAAGTGTGTACGCACATGCATACTTGTGTTTCCCTGTGTGTAAGGGTGAGCATGCAGGCCCAGAGTTGACATCAGGAGTCTTCCTCCGTTGCTCTCCACTTTATTTGGGGTAGGGTCTCTTGATGAAACAATTGGCTACTGCTCTATCTAGCTGGTTTGTCCTGAGGATCCTCTGTTTCTGCCTTCTAAGTGCTGGGATTGCAGGCTGGCTGCCGTGCCTACCTGGCTTTTATATTAGTCCTAGAGACTCAAACTCTCGTCCTCACTCATTGTCCATTGAGTCATTTTCATGATCTTTTTTTTTAATTTTTAAAAATTGCACCTATCTATCTATCATCTATCTATCTATCTATCTATCTATCTATCTATCTATCTATCTATCTACCATCTATCATCTACCTATTATCTATCTATCTATTAACATCTATCATCTATTAATCATCTATCTATCTGTCTATCTATCTATCTATCTATCTATCTATCTATCTATCTATCTATCATCTATCTGTCTATTTCTCTGTCTATCATCTTTCTCAAGAAACGTGGTAAAAAGACAACTCCTTCTACCATGTGACTCCTGGGGATCAAACTCAGGTCACCAGGCTTGGAGGCAGCCACCTTTTCCCACTGAGCCATTTCATTAACTCCCTAGCCCTATTTAACAGGCTCTTTGAGTGCTTTGTATGTACACAGAAAAATGGTTATTACAGATCACATAGAATGTCTTAAAATAAAAATTCTCTAACCCTTTCCACTAAGGTCCTGGGACAAGAGGTCCATGAGAAGGGACCATAGAATCTGTTTCATAGTAAACAGTGTGAGGACATTCTTGATGATATTTTAGAAAACATGCATGCCTCTTTGGAGGCACCTTAAGAGTGGAGTTTACCTGCATTCTGGCATTCAGGGAACAAAGTACAGATAAACCTAGCATGCAAAAAATGTCCTTTCTGGGAAACTTGGAGTAAGTAGACTCATGTTCAGGTTGGAATCATGTCAGTAGACAATTATGTTGAATGTCATGTTGTTTAACATTTGCAAGGTGGGAATTTTAGTGGGGAAGAAAGAATGTGGCTGCCAGATCAGGGCTCTTCCAAGGGACTACTGTGTTTTCTTCCACACACAAAACAATGTGTATGGCTTGACAGGTAGCTTTATATGAAGTCTATGCAACCATCTGAAAGCCTGCATCAGCAAGGTGAGCCGACCTGACAGCTAAAAGAGACAGGAGTGAGAAGGAGTACTATGCTGATGTGAAAAGGCGAATCCTTGGGCTGGAGAAATGGCTCAAGAGTGCAGAGGCCCCAAGTCTGGTTCTCCACATCCTTATAGTAGAAAGAATTGTTCTTTTCCTTCTACAGTTTCTTGAGCAAGATAGATAGATAGATAGATTATAGATAGATAGATTATAGATATGCAATTTTTAAATTAATTTATTTTTTTAAAAAATTAAAAAAATAGGGCCAGAAAAAATGATTCAGTTGACAACGTGTGAAGCCTGGGTAGCTCACAACCACCTATAACTCCGGCTCCATGGGGACCTGATGCCTTTGGCCTGTGCAGGCACCTACAGTCATGTGCATAAACCCATAGACACAGACATATGTACACATAATTAAAAAACAACAGTAGTTTTATTTATTTATTTTTTTACATAATTAAAAAAAAAACCGTAAAGGGAATTCTTGCTTTGATGCTGTCATTTCTTTCAGTGATGTTCATCCATGCATCCCTGAGACTTCGAAACCTCAAGAACAAGCTGGAGAATAAAATGGAGGGAATAGGTTTGAAGAAGACGCCAATGGGCATCATCCTGGACGCCTTGGAACAGCAGGAAGAGAGCATCACCAAACTGGCTGACTACATCAGCAAAGCGAGGGAGTAAGCATGCTCGCCTGGTGATGGGGCCGCAGAGGAATCCAGCCGCACTTTCCCCTTGTTCAGACCCACTTTCTGCCTGTGGTTTGGAAACAGAAGGTGCACGTTTTACCACCCAGCTATCTATGGCATCATGCATGCACTGGCCCACCTGTTAAGATCTCCACCATGACCCAAGGAAGGCCTCAGAAACTGCAAAAATATAGACCCACTTTCCTGTTCGGTCTGAGGTTTCCAGTGTGTTTTTGAAAGAGAATTGCAGGTTGGACAGCAACAGTACTATTCTATTGTAGGGGAACAGTCACTGTAGAATCTGGAGGCAATGCTGAGTAAGTGAAGAGTAAGTTCAAGTAGAGGGTGCCGTGTGTCTGTCTGTTTCTAACCCTGTCCGACATCCCCGCAAAAATCCCTTACGACTATGATGTGTTGGGTATGTTAGTTAGTAGTGTATCTTAGTTGTTTGGACATCAGAGATGATCTCTGACCCTCTGGCACCCGTTTGATGTGCAGTGGAAACTGGATCAGCCAGTTGTTTATATTTTGTTTACGAATATGAAGGTAGCTGTTTAGGACAATGTTTTGTTAACTTTTTGTAAAATTTTTAAAAGGGTAGTAATATGCTTTCACCGGAAGGTATTTCTTGCAAACTAAGTGTCATCCTCCTGGGGTGTGGGTGGAGGGGTAGTTACAGCTCTGTAACTTCTGTTATTCTTGACTTGGTAAAAATAAATAAATAGATAAAACCAAACTTGAGTTGTTTATATGACACATTTTTGTTACTACAACGAATAAAAGGTATCCAAGATAATGTTTCCATTATTTAGGTTTTTTGTTGTTGGTTTTTTTGGGGTAGGGGGGATGGGGGGCGGGGAGAGGTGGGGAGTTTCCAGACAGTGTTCCTCTGGATAACCTTGACTGGCCTGGAACTCACTCTGTATACCAGGTTGGCCTTGAACTCACAGAGATCTGCCTCCTGAGTGCTGGGATCAAGTGTGTGCACCACCACCACTCGGCTTTTGTTTAGGTATTTTTTACAGATTTGTTTTTATTATTTTCATTTGTTGTGTGTGTGTGAGAGAGAATGCCATGTGCATGCAGTGCCCACAGAGGCTGGAAGAGGGCATCCGACCCCTGGAGCTGCAGATACAGGTGGTGGGGCATGGGTTCTGGAAACTGACTGAGGCCCTCTGAAGGAGCAGGAAGTGCTCTTAGCCTTCAAGCCACCTCTCGTGCCCCAGAGTTTGGTTTTTAAATAGATGAGAGCAACTAGAAAGAAAGAAATGAGTGTGTGTTTTATTAATTCCTTAAGAGCTCAAAGAGGACAACGGCAGTTGATCTTTTGATCCTGCAGAGCTTCCCTAGAGGACCACGCCAAGTGAGTTTAAACGGCTCCTGTGACTCCTAAAGTTGTGCGCAGCAGCTGTGGCAGCCAGACACTAAAGAGATATTAGAGTTGGCATGGTGCGGGCATATGTATTTCATTGCATTCATCCCTTTGCTGCTCATCTATTTAGAAACAGATGATGAGAAATGGGTGTTTGCCCGTTTACTGATTTCATAGATGAAACAGAAAACACTTAGGTTTTCCGGTCATTGCAAAGAGACCTGGTACAGTCTTTCCAGAGAACCCTCTGTGTGTTCTAAACAGTTCATTACCATTTTAGCACCTTTGATGTCTTGTGGTTTAGTCTCAGCCAATCTGAAGCCTCATCTTTAGCTCAGAGCTTCAGACAGGCTTTAGAATCTGTGGCATTAACCAAACAGGAAGAATAAAATTTATTAAATGCATTTTAGTGAAACTTTCATCAATGCATGTCAACTCAATGTATTAAATATCTAAGAAACTTGGTGGTAGCCTGGAAAAACTTAAAATCACACCACACAGCTAATATTAATGCTACCTTGTATTTTGAAAGCTGTTTAATAAAACCTTACTAGGTATTTATTTAAAGCTAGAAAAACAACTGAAGTCTGTCAGGGTCTTTTAAACCTGCCATGGGTTTTATACACATTTAAGCCCCTTCCATTTTCTATGTGATATATTTTGACTGTCATGAACTTGCAGGAAGTGACAACTTGAAAAAAATTTTTTTTAAGACAGGGTTTCTCTGTGTGTATCCTGGCTGTACTGGAACTCACTTTGTAGACCAGGCTGGTCTCGAACTCACAGAGATCCACCTGCCTTTGCCTCCTGAGTGCCGGGATTAAAGGCATGTGCTACCACTGCCTGGCAATAGCTTGAAT
The DNA here is from genome assembly GCF_004664715.2 of Peromyscus leucopus. Lineage (NCBI taxonomy): Eukaryota > Metazoa > Chordata > Mammalia > Rodentia > Cricetidae > Peromyscus > Peromyscus leucopus. The sequence continues at coordinate 113,217,315 of NC_051065.1, forward strand.
TTTTAAAAGATACTCATGACAATTTCTAACAGCCAGTGATCATGTCTGGAGAGATGACACCTTAGGTTCTTTTCCTGTTGCAGTGATCAAATACTCTGACACATGAAGTAGAATAAGGTAGAAAAAGGCCAATTATTAGATACTGATTTATTGATTTCTTTAGTGGTTTCCCTAAAGCGCTATTTGTACTGCCAAGAGTGATTTTGCTCCCTGGAACAGAATGGCCTGGATAAATGGGTGAACCAATGGGTCACGGCCCTTGATAACCTGCAGTCCGCCAAACACACTTGGGTCAAATGTCTCTTGCCTGCCCGCTCCCTCTTTGTGGTTTTAGAGAATAAATGAGAATGCAAACTGGACCCAGGACTGAGGCCTTTCAGGAGCTGTCCTGGCTTCAGCCCACTGGGGACATCTCCTCTTCCACCACAGAAAGGTTCCTGCAACACAAAAGTGACTCAAGGAAGAAAGGCTTGTTCTAGCTTACGTTCACGGAAGGTACAGTCCGTCAAGGTGGGGGAGTCAAGGCAGGAGGAACCTGAATTAGCTCAACATACTACATCCACAGTCAGGAAGCAAGGAGTCATGAGTGCATGCTGCTGCCCTTTCCGAGTCCCAGCCAGGGAATGCGCCCCCCACAGTGGGCAGGTCTCCCCACTTAAATGCAATCAAGATAATCCACCACAAGTATGCTCAGAGGTCTGTTTCCCAGGTGATTCTAGATTCTGTCAAGTTGATAATTAACACCACCCATTATAGAAAATAACAGAAAAACGTGGTATATAAATATTGTATTTTTTTTTAAAAAAAAAAAAACTCGAATTTATTTATTTTGTGCATGTGGAAGTCAGAATACATTTGGTAATCAGTTCTCTCCTCCCGTGTGGGTTCTGGAGGCTGAACTCAAGTGCTCAGCCTTGGCAGCAAGCATGCTTACCTGTCAAGCCATGTCACTGGCCCTAACATTACCTTTTAAAAACAAGTTATAATCTCCAGTTAAGATTTTCAGGGTAGGGGAATTAGATTAAAGAAAAATGATAATGATATTAAAAAGCATAGTGATAACTACTTTTTCTCTGTGTGTGTGTGTGTGTGTGTGTGTGTGTGTGTGTGTGTGTCAACCTTGATCTGATCCCTGGAACCCACATAAAGGTGAAAGGAGAGAACTGGTTCCATTGAGGGTTCCTCTGACCTCTACGTGTCATGATGTGCACGCTTACACTCTCTCTCTCTCTCTCTCTCTCTCTCTCTCTCTCTCTCTCTCTCTCTCACACACACACACACACAGAGAGAGATAAAAACAAAATCACATTTCAAAAGGCAATAACAAGGCTATTAGCTGTTGACTATTTTAAAAATTACTTAATTGGAAACTACATAAATTTGTCTGCTTTTGTATTCACTATCTTAAAAACAAAACAGAAGAGAAAGCTCGTATTTTTCATAGTTTGTTCTTCCTATGATGTACTGTTTCCAGTTCGTTCCATTAGAGCAGCAATTCTGAACCTGTGAGTCACAACCACTTTGGGGGGCAAATGATCCTTTCCAGGGGCTGTCTAAGTGCATCAGAAGACACAGATATTTACATTATGATTCATAACAGTAGCAAAATTACAGTTATGAAGTAGCAACAAAATAACTGTATGGTTTGGAGTCACCACAGTATGAGGAACTGTATTAAAGGGCTGCAGCGTTAGGAAGATTGAGAACCTCTGCATTAGAGACATTCTCTCCCAGCCCACTTTGCCTGCCCTACATCATCTATGATTATGAAAAAGGAAGAGAATCAGGGTGTTGCTTTTTGCCTCGGGTAAAGAAAGCAGAAAGTTACCCAAACTTGATTTCCTAATTCCTGTGTTCTCATCACTTTTTCTTTTAAAGCTCGATTACTTTAGAGATTTTGTTATAGTATCTTAGACCATGTGCATCTCCTAACTATAATACATAACTAAGACCTGTGGGGACTTGGAGGGGGGGGAGGATAGGGCTTGGAGACATCAGGAATGGTTCTACAGAGGAGACAGAACTTGCCATGGGGTTGGGAAATCGGACAGGACCTTCACAGATGGTGGGGTGTCTTGGGTTTTTCTGTGGAAAAGTCAGAGAGCAGAGACACTCGGGGTGTGTAGAGGATGCTCTCTCAAGAGCAATACACAACTTGTGAGGGAAGAGAGTGGACTGGTTCACCAGGTGACAGAGCATCTTGAAGCAGAGGGTGAGGTGTTTAATACTGTAGATATGCTTCCTTTTGAGGGGTTTTGAAGAGACTCAGATTAAACTGTGTGTGTGTGTGTGTGTGTGTGTGTGTGTGTGTGTGTGTGTGTTGTATATGTGTGTATGTGCAAAACCCAAAACCTTGCCAATAACTGCATTATTTACCACCCACCTTCACCTTTTCACCTGTAAAATAGCATGTTGTCTGTAGCTGTCCCTAAGTATGGAATCACTGCAGGAGACTTTTATATATGCAGGGTTTGCTTTTCTCCTGACTCTTCCTGGTGACACATGGTCTTCTCCATGGCCTCTTGCTTGCATGCTTTGCTCCGAACAGACACCTGTCTCAGAAAAATACTTCAAGACAGCAGCGGAGTCCGCAAGGGAGAACGCTGAGCAGAGTGGGTAGGCTAGGCTAATTAATCTTCACTGACGGCTTAACTGGGTTTAGAATTTACCTAGGAGACTCACCTCTGGGCACGTCTTTGGGGGACCTTCCAGAGAGGCTGAACTGGATGCGGATGGCACCATTCATGGCCTGGGGTGCTAGGCTGAACATCACAAGAGGATACCACTGAATGCCACATCCATCTCCCTCTGCCTCCTGTGGCCAATGTGACCATCTGCCTCAGGTTCCTGCCACCATGCCTCCCTCTCCGTGATGGACTCCACCCTCAAACCATGAACCAAAGTCATCTGTTCCTCTCGTAAACTGCTTTGGTCGGGTGTTTTGTTACAGCGGCGAGACAAGTACTAGTACAGTGAGACCGGAGGCTTTCACTGGTTCTCCGAAGAACTAGCCAAGGATCCCTTATTCCAAATCCCTTATTCCGGAAGGCCCAGGCACTCACTCCACCCTTCAAATTCTCGGAGCTTTCAATGTGATTTATTACCCTTAAGATGCCATGCGGTGGCTGACAACGGAGAGGATGGAAGGGGAGAGAAACGGGAGTGGGAGTATAAGCAACAGTCCGCACTTCTGTCAGATTTATTGTTATTTACCAGAAGGAAGCAACAGTTAAGTGTTTACCAAAAAAATGTTAACTTCTGCTTCTAGAAGCATCACTCTACAATTTTCACCCAACTCAGTCAAACTCTTAGAACTGGAACCTGCTGCCTGTGAACGCTGAGACTCTGTATCCTTCTCCTTGTGTCTCCTCACGGCCCAAACAATGCCCAGCCTGGATGGAGCCACGTTCCCAGTCCGGCCACCTGTGCTGTTGGTGAGACAGCCTCCAGCTCACGTCCTGTTCTTCTAGACGATCCTGCTGCCTCTTAGGCCAATTCCTTTGGCAGCTGCACCTGTGGTTTAAGCATTTGAAGGAGAGACCATGAATCCTGGAAGTTTAAGAGCTTGGCAGCAAAAACCATAAAACTTACATGTCTTGGTGGATGCAGAAGGCATTAGAAATGTTGGCAGCAGAACTCTCCAAAATTATGATAAAGGCAAACCAACCAAACCCACTGTTACAAGCCATTAACCAGTGCCATGGGTTGTTCTAAGATCTGCGACTCTGTGGCAAAGCAGATCACAGGAATAAGAGAAGTTCAGAGCCTGGTACCAGCATTTACTAGCTGGCTGGTGGGTGCTGAGCATCATTTTCCTCAGCTCTAAACATGACAGTAAGAATTTCCAGTCCATAGTGTAAATGATCAAGTTGCACAATGGGGGTGAGTGATAAATGGGGACACTCAGTGTCCAAAACATTATCTCACTGTGTCCTACATCAGCCTTGCAAGGAGGGTACGGGCTCTGAGAAGACAGTGACTTCCCTGAGGGCACACAGCTGGAACTGCTGGAAAGATGGCTCCTCCGCTGTGGAGAACCGCTCTTGCAGAGGGTCAGAATTCATGAAAATGTGCTTACAGACACATACACATACACACACACACTCACACACATACACACACACATACACATACTCACACATACACATACACATACACACATACACACACATACACACACATACACATATACACACACATACACACACATACACATACTCACACACATACACACACATACACATACATATACACACACACACACATAACCATACACACACACACACACACACACACACACCTATTCTCCTTGAAGCACATTTCTACTGTGAGGTACAATAAATTTTAAGATAAAATATATTAAAAGTAAAAAATAAAAATAAGATGTATTTTGGTAAGCTTCACAAGGACAAAAAAAAACAAAAAACAAAAAACAAAAACAAAACCTGCAAAAGACACACATCAGCCCAACTCTAATTTCTACATCCAGCTTCTGTCGCATAGCAACAGTTGAAGTTCTTAAAGGGTTTTAAGTGGTCCTCTATCTTAGCAGGTAACTAGTCCATCAAGTATACATTTTCCAGAAGATGCTGATGCGTTGAGAAAACACTTGGAATTTGTTAACAGTTGAGGCCATTTCCTCTTCCCTGCCCATGTGCATCTGTCAGCGTGATGCGACCTTGTGGGAGCTGCTGTGGTTCCTTTATAGACAGTCCTTTGTCCGTGTTCTCTGGAGAGGAATGTTTCACAGTGCCCTGCCCTCCAGAGGGGACACTGGATACCTCTTTCAGGCCAAGAGGAGTCCCCATGTGCCTCTGACCCTCTCCACCTCTGGTGCCAGATTTCAAGAGGAAGGGTGTAGCCTGTGTCTGGGTAGGCCTTACCCTTGGAAAACAATAATTAAGAGCAATGAGACAAAAATACATGGAGTGCTTTAAATAATTTGTAAGCTGCAACAAATAGCTTAAATGGTTGTAGTCTTTGTATATGTTTGCACATACATGTGGAGGTTCTAAAATAATATTTAAAGCAAAATGTGGGGCCATAGAAATGGATCACCTGTTGCTCAAGCAGAAGAAGAGGTTCCATTCCCAGCACCCACATGATGACTCATAGCCACCAGGAACTCCAGTTCCAGGGGATCTGATATCCTCCTCTGACCTCTGTAGGGAATGAGCGCGCGCGCGCACACACACACACACACACACACACACACACACACACACACACACGGTGCACATACAAACAAGCAGGCAAAACATGCACACACATACATAAAATAAATAAATCTAAAAAAAATTTTTTAAAGCAAAATATAGGTAGCATTGGCCCACCATAGGAACCAGACTTATCACATATCATGTTCCAAATTGGAGCAAGCTGGCAGCTCAGATCACAGGACAAAGGGTTGAGTCACTAGATAATCATTAACTGATTGGAAAAGCATAGTAAATCAGGCATCTTGCAGCATGATTATTTTGGAAAATTTAACCCTTTAATTCATCCACTGCAGCAAACATTTGGTGAGACACCTGGGCCTATTAAAGTTGCAAGGAGAGAAGACATACTAGGTCGTCATTAGAGATGTCACAGCAGGACAAGCAGAAACCATCAAGGAAAAGATGGCCAGATTTGATGTTACAAAAGGTCAAACTTGAGCTGGGTGTGGCCCAAAACACCTGGAATCCCAGGACTTCAGAGACGGAAGAAGGAGGAGTTCAAGACCAGCCTGGACTACTTAAGATTCTGTCCCCGACTGCAACAGCAGCAATGAATTTAATCAAAGGCTAAAATATCAAAGTCACAAACAGGAGAAAATCAATTCCTGTTATTACTAGGAGTTCCTTTCTCCTTAGCTTGCTAGTTTAGTTGTTTTTAAGTGTATTTGGGCCCACCTGAGCCCAACTTGGAGGTAAGTCCAAGAGTTTTGAACAAGAGTGTGTGAGAGGTGGACCCACCAAGGCCACGGCATGAGAAGATAAGGCCTACACAGAGAAGCCTGGTCTGGGAACAGGTTGAAGGAAGATACTTAGAAAACCCTGGTTACCCTAGGGGAGGAGTAGTCAGGGGGCTGGCCTTCGACTGACACAAAAGAGAGAAGGTGGGGAAAGAAATTCCTAAAAGGACAGAAATCAGAGAACCTGGGAAAAAGAAAGAAGATGTCACAAATGAAGCCAAGTGTGGGCAGGGACAGAGATGAATGCTCATATCTATCATCTTCAACTCTGCAACTGCTCATGTGCCAACGGGGCTCTGGTGAGCCAGGGCTGCACATGATGTTATCAAGCTGAAATCTCACGGAGGAGGAGCTTGGCAAGGCTGCGCCATCATTGCTGACTTGGCGAGGAAGAGTCTAGATGTGCAGGTGAGCCCGAAGTGAAGTGGCGTGGATACTATAGTCACCTTGTTGGGCACAAGAACTTGGCTTTGCTCCACAGGCACTTAGCTCCAGTGAAAATTAAACAGTGGCTGAGAATGGGAATCCTATTCCAGTGAAAGGTGCAAAGTTGCTCTGGAATGGTAGGTGGTAAATGAATCGCAAAAATTTTAAGATAGATTAAAGAAAACCATGCATTTGTGAGGGAGGGGGAAGCCTTGCTTTGTGCTGGCATCAGAGTGATTGACAGTTAGTAACGCTAGGAAAAGGGGCTGGTTGTTATCTAAGGAACAAGACATAAAAAATGAGAGCAAACGAAAAACTTCTTCAAGAAACAAGAAATGTGAACGAAGCAAGGTGGTTGGGAGGCAGCAAGTGTGGGAGAAAAAGCTGGAGAGGCTATTTCCCAGCCCCACAGAGGCCACAATGCAGAAGCAGCTAGCTGGCTGGAGAGCATTTGTCCAGCATGTGCAAAACTCTGAGTTCAATTCCCAGTAAAGCGCATGTATACACACACACACACACACACACACACACACACACACACACACACACATACACACACACCACTTGTGCTACGCACATGCATATTTTGCATGGGCGGATCTAATATTTCAGTGGGACCAAATATTTGAATGTTTTCTCTGACATTTAGAACTGACAAACTAATGCCTAGCCCAATTAAAGTAGGCCTAAAGTCTGGTTTTTAGCTGCCAGTTTTCAAGCTGTGACCCAGAGAGGAGATTTCTCTCAAACTGAAATGTATAAGCATTTGAGCAAAGTGTCTATGCTTTCCTTTATTCTTTACTGTTGACTCCATTCAGGAATCCCAGGCCAGGAACATGTGGTACTGAGAGATCAAGCATTAAATTAAAAAAAAAAAATTAAAAATACAAGCTGATTTTGGGGATAGGTTCAATAATACATTAAAAATACTATTTCTAAGTCTGAAAAGGAAATTTTTTTTTAAAGTTTTCCAAGATCAAATGATTGCCACATGCGTTTTTGAACATCCAATATTTTAATTTTAGGAGTTGTCTTTGTTAGGTTTCTATTGCTGTGATAAATATCATGACCAAATCTACTTGAGGAGGAAAAGATTTATTTCACTTTACAACTTTTGACTGCATCACTGAGAGAAATCAGGGCAGGAGCTGATGCAGAGGCCATGGAAGAGTGCTGCTTACTGGCTTGCTCCCCACAGCTTATCCAGTTGACGTCCTTTCTTTCTTTCTTTCTTTCTTTCTTTCTTTCTTTCTTTCTTTCTTTCTTTCTTTCTGTCTTTCTCTCTCTCCCTCCCTCCCTCCCTCTCTCTCTCTCTCTTTTTTTTTTTAATATATACAATCCAGGACCACATGCTTACGGATGGCACCACCCACAGTGGGCTGGAACCTCCCACATCATTCTAATCATTAATCAAGAAAATAGCCCATAGGCTTGCCCACAGACCAGACTGCTGGGGGCATTTTCTCAATTGAGGTTCCCTCTTCTCAAATGACTCCAGCTTGTGCCAAGTTGACAATAAATAAATAAATAAATAAATAAACAAACAAACAAACAAACAAACAAACAAACAAACCACCCAACCAGGGCAGGGATATTAGTTTAAAACAAAACAAAAAAACCCAAACCCCACAAGATATCAAAATTGTGTATAAATTTTTACCTCATTACCCAAATCCACAAAAACTTTCATGTCCCTTTATAAAAAGAACCGGGTGAGGTCTCGTTTGACTGACCGAAGACAAACACACCTCTCTTCTGGCCGTTAGGACATTACCGCTGCTAGTGCTCCCAGCATGTCACTGAGTCCAAGATGGAGCTGTGTGGTGCCCCTCTTCCTCCAGTAGGAGGAAGCACCTTGCAGCTGATGGTGTTTGCAGCAGCTGGCCACAGCAAGGGCAAGCACATACCACCATTACTTCCAATGAGCCACGTGCCTTGGGCTCACTCACGTGCAGCTGCATGCACTGCAATTCAATAATGACAGCAGATAGGGAGCAGGTGATGCGTGGAGGTAAGAAGTCTTTGCGCTGGTTTATGAGTGTCTGTCAATCAATATGATTTCAAAAGAGAAGCTAAAAAAAAAAAAAAAAAAAAAACCTGAAACACTTTGAAAAGATTGCTCTGTGATCTGGCTTTAAAGCAGACATTCGTCCTGGGGAAAGAAGACACAGAACAGAGCAGTGGGAGCCTATGCGGAATGCGGCGTTTAAAGTGTTTAAAAATAAAATAATAATAATAAAATAAAGCTTTTCATGATAGAGAGGCATGCCAGCTCCCAGCAGCACCCCTATCGTCTCCAAAGAAGATGGATGGGCACAAAAGAACCTTCACCTGGAGACTGCTTTAAATGTGGCAACACCAGCCCCTGGGGGGGGGACACCAAAAACTGCCTTTCACCTCAACTGCTGCCAAGACCCTGTCCAGACTGTGGACAGTCAGGACACGGGGGGATCAATTGCCCCGCTTGGCCTAGACAAGGTAGGCTGGCTCCCCAGCCTCCCCTCCCCTCCCCCAACGAGTTCCTACTCCACAGGAAAGTCTGTCAGATCTTCTGGGTCTGGTAGCACAAGACTGATGCTGCCCTGAGACCTCTGTCCCCAGCAATTCCAGAGGGAGGACCTTGGGGTGGCTGTCTAGACAGCCAGTAACTGTCCCTGTCATTTTTAATAGATTCCCAAGCTGCTTGCTCTGCACTCCTGCTCACTCAGGTGAAATTCATCCATCTCAGAACTCTGATGGTATTTGATGACGAGGCTAGTGACGGGTTGGTCGCTTTAACAGCAGCAGCCAAGGCTTCAGCTGCCTTCACAGTTCTCTTCCTGTGTAAAATTCAGGCCACCAGCCTCACTTTCCTAGAGCTACTGCTAGGTCTAGACACAGTTTTCCTAGTTACCAGACTCAAACAGAGAGATAAACTCACAGAACAGATTTCAATGAAACTTTTTACTGTTCCTTTATTGAAAGGAACTCGCTTTACAATGACTGCTCTCAGTAATCAACCACCTGTGTCTCCTGGTAAATGATTAGATAGAAAAAAAAAGTGTAACATTTACGAGAAGATATGAAAGCTTAAGTTGTGAGGATCTAAGAAAACATTTTAGGGTCTAAGGTGTATAAATACAAGTTATAAAGGTCTGACGATATGAAAGCTTAAATTGTGATAAGAAAGTGATGTAAGGAGTATAAATGCAAGTTATAGAGGTCTGAGGATCACCTTAAGTGGTGATAAAAAAGAGATCTAATGTGTATAAAAAGTGAAATATGTCTCAGATTTGTTTCACAGTGGGAATACTAATGTGCCTAAAACTTTTCTCTTTTTGTGAACTCAAAAAAATTCTTGTAAGCTCCAGGAAGTCAACTTGGATCCACTTCAAACAGGTCATCAAATGGACTCCAGATAAGTACTGTCAATCAATGGCCTAAGTTTCCCCACCTACTTCCTGTTCCTGAGGGTGGGATCTCCCCTGGTCTTGGGACTCCCCTTCCTCAATTACCAGGATCTAAGAAAAAATTTCCCCCTAAACTTCTTAACTTTATCTTCTGCTCTGACATCATCATGCCAGGTCCCCTCAAAATCTGCATTCCAGACAGGTTGAAAATGGCTGCCCCCAAATGGTCCAACCTCACAGACAGCTCCAACTAGGCCTGCACTTTCCTAGCTCTTATCGCCAAAGATGGTCCCACAGAGCCGGGACAGCGAGTGAAACAGCCAGCTATCCCAGGACTTGGCCAGCATCCCATCTTTCTCAGGCCCCCCAAGGATGTGCCCACACAACAGGAAGCAGTCTAGAGAACAGATGCCCCATTCCGGTCTTACCTGCTACCCTTTCCTATTTCCTCACCTTCTAATAATAAACAAAAGGGAAGAATGTTAGTTTCCAGCTCGGCAGTAGCCCGCCTCTGCTGCCAAAGCAGTTAGGTCACCTGTTACCAGGTGCCTTTCCACTGTCAGCTATGAGACACGTGCACACGCCAGGCTCAGCCTGCTGCCTTGCTACTTGCTGCTTGCTCTCTTGCCTCTCTTCTTTCTTCCCTGTCTGTCTGTCTGTCTGTCTGCCTCTCTCAAGTCCCCACTTCGACATGACCTCTCTACTCTTCCACTCTCTCTTTCCTGCTCCCCCAACAAACCTCCTGCACTAACGCTGTTTTGAGTGGAGTGTTTGCTTAGTGGTAGGGCCCACCAAAAGGTACCCACTTCACCTTTCTGTTTTTATCCTTTCGAGTGGACGAAAGTTACGCACATCCAACAGTGGAGTGATGTGCTTACACCTTGTCCTCACAGAGTACTTTATAGGACTAAATAGAAGACGTCGTGGGGCATTGGTGCAAAAAGATAGCCATTGCAGCCCACGCCGGGCAACTGAAGGCAAGAGGAACTGTCAGCAATCGGAAGGCGCAAAGCCATTTCAAAGCAGAAGCCAATAAGCAAGGCTGCCACTCACAAAGGATTTTCCTTTGCGGTTTATTTTTAAGAAGAATGACATTAGGGAGGCAGCTCGGAGTGTCAAGTGTATACTGTGCAAGCACAAGGACCTGAGTTCAGATCCCCGGGACCCACAAAGAGTGCTGGGTGTGGTGGTGCACTACCCATAGCCCCAGTGCCAGGGTAGGGGCAGAAATAGGCAGATCCCAGGGGCTCATTGGCCAGATGGTCTACCTAAAACATCAAGCTCTACATTCAGTAGATGGATCTCAAAAAAACTGAGATTGAGTACCTGCAGAGTTAGCTCAATGGTTAAGAACACAAGCTGTTCTTCCAGAGGACCCAGGCTCAGTTCCCAGCACCCACAACAGGTGGGTCACAACTCTCGGTAACTCCATTTCCGGGGGATTAGAGCCCTTTTCTGGCCTCTAAGAGCATCAGGTTTTGAATGGTGCACAGATATACATACAGGCAAAACATTCATACACATAAAAATAAATAATAAGGTAGAGAACAATAGAAAAAGACCTGATGTTGACCTCTGGCCGCCACATGAACATGAATAGTCAAGATAACCTGTATACACACACACACACACACACACACACACACACACACACACACACACACACGCGCATGCAAGCTGATTAAGCACATTTAAAATGGATAGCATTGCAGAACAGATGAACACATTCCCATTTTGTAGGGTGTTTATTCTTACAGTTATCAGCATGGATTTATTTTCATGTCCTTTGCTCTAAAATTTAAACCTAAAGATGATATGTCCTCTGTTATTTAAAACACAAAGAATCTTGGCCCTGAAAAGCTACTTTGTAAGCTCCACAAGGTTCAGCCTGTACCCAGTTTATTCACTGGAATCCCCCATCCCTCCCTCCACACTGAAAAGGGCAGTTACTACAGTAATGCCAGTGAGTGGATGGAATGGGATAGTCTCAATGGAACATTCCTTCTTTACAGATTCTGGAGGTTTGCTCAACTGGTCACCTAAACTCCTCTCCCTTCAACGTGGATTTTAAAATTCTTGTTCCTTTTAGTCTGTTATTTTCTGACTGTGGAGCACTGAGACAGCTTGAATATTGTCCATCCATGACTTCAAAGTGACAGTTTTCACAGCCAGCACCCTCACTACCCCAGCGGAGGTCTGGCTGCCCCAGGAAGAGCAGGTGCAGTCTTGTGTCCTGCCCAAAGGTCCTCTGCCTGACCTCATGTGACTTCTAGAATTCTCCCCTGACACCTGTCCCAGGACCAATCCAGCGCTCTCCAAACCACAGATGAAAACCATCTTTGATGCAGAAAATGGGACAATGACAATACATTTCTAGGAGATGGGAATTCAAGACATCCCAATACACATATGTGAATGACAGTAGTTATGTTAAGATTAGAAAGCTCAGTAAAACTGAAAAAAAAAAAAATCAAACCCACAGACTCACATGAATATTTGCTTTCCACATTCTAAAAAAAAAAAAATGGGAATCTCTATGATGAAATAATGTATGGATTATGTTGTCAACACAATCTCTTAGCTCAGTTGTAGGCAATATTTTTCTTAAATGACAAGCATTAATCAATATGGCCTATGGACATCGATCCTTCAGCCTGTATGACTGCTACTGTAATAATGACCAAAAAATTCATTTCTGCAACCTAAGCTCATGGAATAAAGCCAGCTCTACTAGTCAGCTTTATCACAGAATTTTATAGAGACTCCATGGATATTAAAACTGAGGTATTTTAAACTCCATTGGCTCATGAAGATGGTAACCTGAGGTTGGCTGTTTAGCTGCTTGCCTAAAAGGCAAACAGAAATGTTTTTGCGGATGGTCTAGCTTCATCTTCTGATAAAGGACTGATTCCCTGTAGCTTTTATTCCAGCTTGTTACAAATGAGGCTTAACTGTTTTTTTTTCCCTCATTTGTTCCTTCTAGAAGGCTCCTGGAGTCTCTAGTTCTCAGTTCTATGTGCCTAGAATGGTCTGATTTTACACGTGCACACCAAGAATTCAAAACAACACACTAAATAAAAGCTTAACGCCTCAAAACATCAGTGCCATCACTTCCTGGTGGCAGCTGCTAGACATGTTAGTAACTCCCCAAAGCATCAGTGTCTCCTTCACAGAATGGGGAGAGTAATTGTGCCAACCTTCTAGAATTTGGATGATTACAGGAGTCAAGCGCTCAATAAACCTTAGCTGCAAGCATTATCATCACAGGGCACATCCGGGTCTATTCTTAAGAGTAACTAGGATTTTACCTCTGTTGGTGTTGCTCCTCTGCTTACCAATAGTCAAGCCCTGTTGCATTAAACTAACAGGCCTGGGGATATAGCTGATCCGATAGTGCACTTGCCTAGCATGTACAAAGCCCTGGATTCAATCCCCAGCCCACATTAGCCAGGCATGGTAGGGTACATCACCCTCAGCTACCTAGCAGGTTCAAGTCAGCCTGAGATACATAAGTCTGTCCCAAAAATAAATACAATATAAATGAGAGAGAGAAGGAGGGGAACTGGGAAATACTCGTATTTCCCCGACCTGTTCCTTACCGGTTTTAGGTAGGCAACATTGCTGTGTCGGATGTCATTCAAGAGCTGGTCTCTGGGAGTGATTTCCACGAGCGGGGGTGGTCTATTTCTCGGCACCGGCTTGAGCGTTTTGATGACATCTTTGAGGTTGGTTTTCTCCTGTGCCTCTCTGGCTTCCGGCATTCGAGATTTGCGCTGAATTCTCTTCAGCTTCACCACCCTGAAGGAGTCAGGGTCGGTCATGGACTGTGGAGGTTGGGGTGGATTTTTCATCATTTCCTTTCTCCCACCAAAGGGGACTTCCTGAGCCGCGAGAGGCCGTCCGGATGAAGGCTGGAAAAACTCCTGCATTCTGGGATCGGGCATGGGTCCTCCCAACCTCTCCCACATCCCAGGGGGCAGCCCCAACCCATTCTCCAACATAGCTATCAGCTTTCTCTGCTCTTTAAGTTGCTGCTGCTGCTGCTCCTCTTGTCTTTTCTGCCTCCGTTTATCCTGGTTCCTGGTAAGCAGATTCGTCACCACCATTCTGGGGCCCGGAAGCTCGAAATGGTAGCCCATCTTCAGCAGAGTGTTGTTGGCCTTCAAAAGCCTTGATATTTCCATTTCGGCGTGGTGGCCCAGCATATGCCTCTGGTTGTGAAAACGCAGCTCGGTGAGAGTCTCGTTAAACTGGAGGCACCTCATGATGGCCACGATGCCCTTCCCTGTGATGAAGTTGGACTCAATATTAAGCGTGGTGATGCTCCTGTTTTCCCGCAGCATGTTGGCCAAGGCGAACGCTACACTCTCGTCTGCACCCACGTTAGCCAGACTAAAGCTTTTTGATGTGTTTGTTCTTCTTCATGGCATTGACAAAGTCCAGTAACATTTCTTTGGGGATGTTTTCAATGTTGTTCAGGTTGAGTTCCTTCATGTCCGGGTCGTTCTGTCTTACTCGTCTCAAGCTTCCATCCAGGTCTGTCTGGTTCCCTGAAGGCCTTGCACTTACCTTCAGAAAGCTGGTGTCGAGAGCTAACTTCTTAGGGTCTAATTTGGCTATTTTTTTCTCAAGTTTTTCTTTGGTCTCTGGTCTGTCTTTTTGTTCTTCTAGTGCTTTCGTGGTCAGCTGCTGACAGGCGCCTGAATTGTTCTGGGTTTGTTCCTTTGCTTCATTTTTTTCATTGGCGTTTTCATCTTCATCATCTTCATCCTCCTCTTCATCTTCTCCATCCTCTTCATCTTCTTCATCCTCATCCTCCTCTTCATCTTCTTCATCATCATCTTCTGTTTCTTGTATATTGTTGCCCCCATTAGATTCTCTTTTATTTGCAACTATTTCACTATTAAGCTTTTCTTTTAAAAACTGGGGCATGTTTTTAATGCCTTTGTCTCTTACTTCATGATGTTTTTGAGTGTTTTCCTAAAAGACAGGTATGTGACAGTTAGAATACATGGGGCTCAGCAGTTAGGAATATTTGCTGCTCTTCGGGAGGACCTGAGCTTGGTTCCCCAACCCCACCCATGTCTGGCTGCTCCTAACCCCAGCTCCAGAGATTTGACGCCCTCTTCTGGCCTCCTCAGGCACTATTCCCAAATACACTAACACCAATTTCACACACACAGGCTCCTTGAACTTACACACAATTAAAAATAAAAACAAAATCTTTAAAAAATATTTTTAGCTGGGCAGTGGTGGCTCACGCCTTTAATCCCAGCACTTGGGAGGCAGAGGCAGGTGGATCTCTGTGAGTTCAAGGCCAGCCTGGTCTACAGAGCGAGTTCCAAGACAGCCAGGGCTACACAGAGAAACCCTGTCAGAAACCCCATCTCAAAAAAACAAAACAAAACAAAAATTAGAACATTTTCAGGGATGGGGAGATGGTTCAGTGGGTAAAGTACTTGCTCTACAAGCCTGAGGATCTGAGAACCTGAGTTCAAATCTCCAGTGCCCACATGAAGTAAGATGAAAGATGGGAGATAGAAACATAATTTCTGGAGGCTCATGGGCCAGCTAGTCCGGCATATTCAGTGGTGAATAAGAGACCCTGACTTGAACAAGGTGAATGCTGAGGACTGACACCTGAAGTTCTCTCTCTCTCTCTCTCTCTCTCTCTCTCTCTCTCTCTCTCTCTCACACACACACACACACACACACACACACACACAAACATGTACACATCCACACACATATATACATAAAAGATTTTGTAAAAACTTGCTGGGCGTTGGTGGTGCACGCCTTTAATCCAGCACTCGGGAGGCAGAGGCAGGCAGATCACTGGGTTCTGGGCCAGCCTGGTCTAAATAGTGAGTTCCTGACTAGACAAGAAA
The DNA here is from genome assembly GCF_004664715.2 of Peromyscus leucopus. Taxonomy (NCBI): domain Eukaryota; kingdom Metazoa; phylum Chordata; class Mammalia; order Rodentia; family Cricetidae; genus Peromyscus; species Peromyscus leucopus. The sequence continues at coordinate 113,232,977 of NC_051065.1, forward strand.
GGTCTGCTGGTTGTCCAGTGTTTGTACTGTGTGGCCTTAGGTTTTAAGTTTGCCTTGTCTTTCTGATACAGAAGACCCTATGATAAGTAAATACAACTAAATAAGGATGGACTTTTGTAGACACACGCTTGGGGCTGTGCTTCTCTCCTTCCAGACACTCATCTGTTGGGTTCTTTGGGAACTGGTTCCTAGAACACTAAAATTCATGGGTGCTTAAGTCTCTCATACATATGAGATACATACATACATATATATGTATAGACACACATACACATATATAGCCTGCACATCCCTAACCCATACAAACAGTATTATACATTGTCTCTAGACAATGTAATGTCTACTACACAAGTAATGTAAACAGGGATACTGTATTGTTCAAAAAAAATGAAAAGAAAAAAATCTGTATAAATCCACTCCACATGGCAAAACAAAACAACAAAAAACTCTTTTTAGTGTTTTCAATTCACAATTGGTAGAATTCAAGGCTATAGTCCCTGAGGATGCACAAGGCCAAGCACATTAAAATAAAACCTAGTTAATTTTGATTTTAGAGTCTATATTTTAAAAAATGGTGTTAAAACATATTTGGAAACTTGATGATAGAGATTTTAAAGTCCATGTACCAAAGTCTTTATGTGTAGTTGAACGGGAGTGTTTGCACTCAACGGCACTGTGTTAGAAAAGATTTTTCCTGTACGCTACAGGTAACCAGCCTTCCGAAAGTACCCACTGCTTTCATCGACAGGCACACTGTATTTCTTGAGAATATGACATGGTGCAGGGAAGTGAGAGGAGTCTGAGAAGCTAGAGTGTGTTTTAAAAACCTTGGTTTGGATCCTGGCTCTGAGAAAAACGCCAGTGTTTTCTAATGTCATTAGTCTCTGAAGGAAGAGCCAGCCTTAAAATGGAACAGGATTAGGGTGAGATTTACAACTCTTTGCTCTGTCTGGGAAGAGAAAGGACAGTCTTTCGATGACTACACTCTGCACCCATCTGTGTATCTTGTAGGTGTAATTCTGAAAGCTTGGAGAAGTCTGACACACGGCAGTGTGAGCAAAAACTTAATGCTGATGATACATTGAAGGAGTTGACAACATAGTTCTTAACTTCCTCCTAAAACCTGCACCATCGCATTCCCCATCTGTCCCAGCAGGGGGAGTCCAATCATCAAGCTGGTTAATGTACACCAAGGGTAGAAAAACAAAAAAACACTGATTCTGCATCCCTCCTAAAGTGGGTATTCATGTGGGATTGTCTTTAAATTCACAGACCTGCAACTGTAAGAAGTTTGCAAACCACATGGTAAGCTCTAGCCTGATCAAGCCAGAGATTTATTTCCTGGAGTTCAGATCGTGTTGATGTTCACTCCTTCCTTTCATCACACCAGTGTGACAGCAATGTGATAAGATACACCTGTATCTAGCAGGTGGGTCTGAAGAAATCGTACTTGGGAAATCTGTCTTCTTTTTTCCCAAGTCATTTGTAAGTGTGACGTTAAATACTGTGCTTTAGGGCCATCAAGATGGCTCAGCAGGTAAAGGCAACTGCCACCAAACCTGACCTTCAAACACACACACACACACACACACACACACACACACACACACACACATACACACACACACACTAATAATAAAATGTAATTAAAATTTTTAATTGTGCTTTATATATAGTAGGTTTGTAAAGCTCATGGCAGTTCTAGTTTTTAGATTGAGATATCTCAAGAAAGGACTCTATTAAAAACAGCTTCTTAGCCACCAATTTCTTAATATCATCACTGATGCTCAAGGGACAGTGTGCCCACATTCTCAGTCTTGGGTTTGGTTTAGTGTGTATGGCCAGATTTCTTCAGAACCTATATGTAAAATATTGTGTGTGCACAAGCAGGCTAGAGAAAGGGGGAGTAGAGGTTTTGATGAGATTCTCAAAGGGAGAAGCCAAAAATGTCAGAACAGCTGCTTCCGGGTTATGAGTTAAAGCACTACATATCATGGCTGCAGACCATGGACTCCACACAGGGACCCCAGTGTCAGTGTTGAAAGAGAGACATGACAAGAAGTCATCAGCTTACCCCTGTTCTTCAGAAAGTTACAGTATGGGATAGGACTTGATATTGTGATTTAATTTAGATGCAGTAGAATCCAAAACAGAACCACATCCTGTAGTCTTGAGAAATCACCATTGCAAAACAGACCCTGCCAGCCCAGTCCCGGCAGCCATTTGTGTCCCACACAGATCCCTGGTTACCTCAGACTGCACAAAACTGACGGGAACTCGTTCATCCTCCAGCATGCGTCTAGACGCCTTTTGCAGATACATGTAGTCAACGAGAGACTTGTGGTTGAAGTTTCCTGTAGGTGCCTTGTTGGTTTGATCTTTTTGGATCATCCCTACAGGTAGGTGGGGGTCAGGGGCCATGACTTCCATCTCCGACTGCAGCTCCTTCAGCTCTTCAGGGGACAAGTTGGCCAAGATCTCATCTTCATTAAGCTCCTCACTGAGGGTGTCTTCTTGATCGGAATTTCTGCTGTGCTCCGACATTGTTTACTTTTTCTATTTGTTTCTAGATCACCAGAAAAGAAGAAATAATCCAAGATGATTAAAAAAAACCAGTATGCAAAAACCTAATTTGTCTTCAGGTTAACGAATAATCCCAGGTCAACCCACCCTTGAGATATTTTCTCCCTCAATGGTGTCTGTTGAGTTGTTAGGAGTGACTACGGCTCGGCTCATGTGGGATCTATATTAAGCAAGGTTTTCTGGGCAGAGTCAAGTTGTGGAACTACTACATGACTCCCTTTTCGGCAACTTGAGTCAGCTGGACAAATCCACCTGACATTTCAGTACAGCTGCTGCGCCAGCCGGGAGTAGCCAGCCCCCAGAATCTGTGCAGGAATAAACTGCATTCTTTTCTAATACCCTCCCGTGGCCGGGTCCAACTCTGTGCAGCCCCCACCCACATGCCCTAGATCACCAGGGGGAGCCTGTTGGGGCTTATTTAACCAGCTCACAAAACATAAGAGTGAAAATCCGAAAATCCAGCCAGCAAACGCAGTTTTTCTGGAATGAAAGAAAAGCCCCTTGAAGGTGGAAGGCAAGCTTCCAAGCTTCGCCTCTTCTCTTCAGCAGGCTCTGAAAGCCGTACCCCGGGAGAGAACAGCTCAGCTCTTGCTGTGGTATTCACCCCTGTGTAAGTGAAACTGTGCAGGCTGCCCTTATCTGCATCTAGATCCTGTGACCTGACAGATGGGGATAAGAGGCCCCTGAATTTCCATGTAAGGGAGGGGTTGGGCATTTTAAAGCATTTTTGTCCTTAGTATCTATCAAAGCTAGATAAATTTAGATAAATCTGAAGAGAAATGTTTTTTGTTGTTGTAGCTTTTGTTTTCTTTCTTTTTTGTTTTCTCTTTCCCTTCCTTCCTTCCTTCCTTCCTTCCTTCCTTCCTTCCTTCCTTCCTTCCTTCCTTCTTCCTCCTCCCTCCCTCCTCCCTCCTTCCTTCCTTCCTTCCTTCCTTTCTTTTTTAAAAATCAAACCATTAAAGTACTGGGGAAAAACTGTGAAAAGAATTTTTTTAATTTGGGTGGGGCAATTTTTTGGGGGGTGGGGGTTGAGACAGAGTTTCTCTGTGTATCTTTGTGCCTTTCCTGGAACTCACTCTGTAGACCAGGCTGGCCTCGAACTCACAGAGATCTGCCTGCCTCTGCCTCCCAAGTGCTGGAATTAAAGGCGTGTGCCACCACCGCCCAGCCAATATTTTTTTTTCATGTTACAAATGTACATTTACATTGACCCAGAAATTCTACTTTTCGACATGTATTGCTCAGATATACTCCCACGCAGATGAAAGTGCAAATGTATACGTACATTTATTGACTATATCAAGCTTTACAACAGTGTGCATGACAGGATATTTTTGTGGCAAAAAGTTAAAAGAATGTATTTAAGTAGAAATAAAAGCCAGGTATGGTTCTGTACACCTTTAGTCTCAGTACTCAAGAGGCAAAGGCAGGTCAAACTCCGTGAGTTCAAGGTTAGCCTGGTCTATAAAGCAGGTTCCAGGACAGCCAGAGCTACATTGAGAGAACCTGCCTCAAACACTACCTGCCCCCCAAAATGATAAATCTAAAATTATCAGTGAGGTAGATTATTGAAAAATAAATAGGAAATGAAACATTTTAGGTGCTTTTAGAGAGAGGCATGGGTGTCTGAAAGACTGGGCTGGGGAAAGACTTCACCACTATAAATCCTTTTTAAAAAAATTTTTTTTTCTTTTGTTTTTTTGAGACAGGGTCTCTCTGTGTGTAGACTTGGCTATCCTGGAACTCACACTGTAGACCAGGCTGACCTTGAACTTGGAGCTCTACCTGTCTCTGCCTCCCAAGTGCTGGAATAAAGGCACGTGCCACCACCATCCGGCCATTTTCAAACTTTGAATTTTGCAGCTCTTTACTCAGAAATACAGATATTTTTCTACAAATCTGAAAACAACATACAAAGCTAGAGAGAAAAATGAATTTTTCACCTTATTTCCCTGTTGAGAGCAATGATAATGAACGCTTTTTCTTCAGAAATAGGAACTCCATACTATGATATCCCCTTTATGGCTTTCAGCAGTTTGAACATTAAACCCAGGGATCTGGCCAAGGAAGCCAATACTCTGCCCCTGGCTGTGTCCCTAGCCCTGTCCCTGTGTTCTTTGGTTTACTGTTTGTTTTTGATATAGAGCTTTGTTCTGTAGCTTTTGAACTCACTCTTGAACTTGCAGCCATCCACTTGCCTCCGACGCCCAAGTGTCATGATGACTTCACGACGTCTGGTCTCCTCCCTGTGTTTCCTAGTTGATAAAATCAGACTAGTTTTGAGGTAATTACATATTCTAGAACAGTGTAATTTTTAAGATCTCCCTGTCAGGAACTATAGTTTACAAATTTCATAGCTCATGTAACCAACTCTTTAATTGTTACATATCTAAACTGTTTTCATTTCTCATAAGTACAAACAGTTCTTTGATGAACATCTTACTAGCTACGTTTTTGTATATATCCAAGTTTATTTGCTTAGGGTAATTGGGTAAATTCTAAGAAGTCAAATTGCAGAATCAAAGTATATGAAAAATGATTTGCTTTTCATATAAATGCCTAAGTGATTCCCTTTTTGTTTTTTGCAATATATCCCCAGCATGGGTAAATTATATACAAATGTTACTATTCCTCATACACACACACACACACACACACACACACACACACACACACACACACGTATATATGTATATGTGTATGTGTGTTGTGTGTATTTGCATATATATACACACACACATATTCCTTTATGCTCCAGAGCTCTGCATGCAGAGTAAATGAATCAATCAATAAAAAAAAAATTGCATCTGAACATTACATGCTTTTTTCCCTCATTATTCTCAAACAGCACAATCTCTCATATTTCAGAACAACCACAGAAACAGCTAAGGAAAAACAAAAACAAGGTAAAAAAAATATAGAACATTAAAAAAAATTTTTCTTCTACGAGAGAAACCATTATATTAACAGCTATGAACAAAAGCGGCTTTAAAAATCTTGGCAATTTTCCAGAAAGCGGCCAAGAGCCCCTTAGATGGGATTCTCTGTAAAGAACAGAAAGAAGCCTAGCATTGAAATGTAAATAAGAGATCCTCCCTAAAGAAAGGATCTGAATTCTTTCAGATTATCATTGGGTCCCTATGTTGTTTCCACATGCCCCAAAGCCTCTGATGAGCAAGCTGATTGAGGATTACTACAAGGAGCCCTGATTCCTCTGACAGCCTCTTTCAGGGGCAGGAAGTGGGTAAATCTCTGCCAGCTGCTTCCCAGGGCACCTTACCCGCCTGCTGACAGAGAGGGTTTTGCAGGTCTAATTAGCCTCCTTTGACACTGAGATGAGTTAGCTGTGTTTGCTCCTCCGTGGTGCTTTACAGTGGCCATAGCGTCCCACCTCAGCATCCAACACGATGGCAAAAGCAAGCAGCTAGCTACCTGTGGGGACGTCACCTGCACAATCCAACAGCTCACAGAGAACTGACTTTGGATCAGAGTCTAGAGGAGGAAATGAAATTGGCTCCCTCCTAGGAACTCCTGAATCAAAATTCTCAAAATTGGGTCTTAGAATCTGTGTTTTTTTTTGAAATCTAGAACATTCCAAGATTTTACCTGCCTCCAGGGCTTTGCACATGCTGTTCCCACTGCTTTACGCTGATCTGAGCTCATCTCTCAGACTTCAACGCAACCAGAAATGATTGACACTATCCTGGGTGTGGGTATCCCACGGCAAGCGCTCATCTGACAGGCAGGTCAGGCTCGAACAGCTTGTCAGAGTGTTTGCCGAGGGCCTGTTTTGTGCCCTGCACTATGTTAGGTACCTAGGAATGTGGGAGTGATCAAGACAGAGAAAGTCAGGTTCTAAAGAAAGAGACAATGTCCATCATTTTTTATTGCAGTAAATGCTAGAGGAAGATGGATTCTGTATGTTAGAGAACAGCAGTGGAGAATGATGGCACCCAGGAAGGGAAGTCTGAGAGACAAGCACAGACCTGTGAAAAGCAACGGGAATGGTGTGTGCAAAATCTTTCTGGCGGGTCAATTCTTGGAACATTCTAGGTCCTAGAATCTAGGAAGTTACCTAAGCCTCACATGACTGGCCACTGTTGGGCAGGGAGGATTTGGAGGTAGGGAGGAAGGCAGGGCCAAGCAGGGTTAGGCAGGGCCAGGCAGGGCCAGGCAGGGTGTGTGTTTATGTCCAGGACTAAGTTGTTCCTTCTAAGCATCATTGGGAACCAGCAGAGGGTTTCACGTGGAGTGCACTGTAGTTTATGCTTTCAGAAGGCCACTTTGGCTACTGCTTAGAAAGCACGTTGGATGAGTTAGAGGATAGGCAAGAATAAAAACAGCAGATGAGCAGATGTCTTCAGATAACCTTTAATAATGAAGGAATGTCAGCATTTGGAAGGCGGTGTGTGTGTGTGTGTGTGTGTGTGTGTGTGTGTGTGTGTGTGTGAGCGCGTCTCAGGCCTTTTGCTGTGTCAGCCACAAATAAAGCTTTAAAAACTGCTGTGGATATCACTCTATATAAATAAAACACTGATGGCCAGTGACCAGACAGGAAGTATAGGCAGGACAAGGAGAGAGGAGAATTGGGGAAACAGGAAGAAGGAGGGAGAGACACTGCAGCCACTGCCAGGACAAGTAGCATGTAAAGACGCCAGTAAGCCACCAGCCACGTGGCAAGGTATAGATTTATAAAAATGGGTTAATTTAAAATAAAAGAACAGTTAGCAAGAAGTCTGCCACGGCCATACAGTTTATAAGTAATATAAGTGTCTGAGTGATTATTTTATACGTGGATTGTGGGACTGTGGGGCTTGGTGGAACCTGGAGAGAAGCCCTCCAGCAACAAAAAACTCCACAGTGTTTCCTTCTAGATCTCTGATCTTTAGTGATGGCAGCATTTTGCTCTATGCCCCAGCCCCCCACCCCACCTCCCCTGACACAGAGGAGGAGCACATCTACTTTTAATGAAAGAGGGGGCAAAGGGGGAGAGATTGAGGAAGGGATGGGGGAGAAGAGTAGGAATTGGGCAGAGAGGAGCAGGGAACTGAAATAATGGAGTAAGGGAGAGAAGACCAAGCCAAAGAGAGCCAATTTCTATCTGCTCCCTACATATGAGACAGTTTTATATATATATATATTGGTTTTTCGAGACAGGGTTTCTCTGTGTAGCTTTGCACCTTTCCTGGAACTCACTTGGTAGCCCAGGCTGGCCTTGAACTCACAGAGATCCGCCTGGCTCTGCCTCCCGAGTGCTGGGATTAAAGGCATGTGCCACCACTGCCCGGCCCAGTCTAATATTTTCAAATACATTGGGGAAAAAGGTTAAATACCTGGTGACTTATCTCTGTAAGAGATTAATAATCATAACCTTCATTTGTTTGGAAAGATAAAAATATATATGTTTACTTGAAAATGGCCTTAGTAACTCTGGAAAGCTGCACAGGAGAGGGACACTTGCTATGGAGGCTGAAGTGAAGCACACCACTAGAGGAACAGACGGAAGAACTGTAAGGAGTCTTTCTCTGTCCCACCAGCCAGCTCCCAAATAGTGACATGGAGGCTTATATTAATTGTGAAAGCTCAGCCTATAGCTTAGGCTTGTTCCTAACTAGCTCTTATCACATAAATGAACCCATATTTTTTACTCTATGTCCTACCATGTGGCTTTTCACCTTTCTTTGTGTACCTTTGACTTGTTCTGTGTGTCCTGGCTTCTCTGGAGCACCTACATTCCTCTTGCTCTCTCTCTGCCCAGAAGTCCCACCTATGTCTCCTGCCTAGTTATTGACCACTCAGCTCTTTATTAAACCAATCAGAAGGTAACTTGGCAAAGACACATCTTTACAATGCAAACAAATGTTCCATAACAAAGAGTGTTTGAAATGTGATGATCTCTCTCTCTCTCTCTCTCTCTCTCTCTCTCTCTCTCTCTCTCTCTCTCTTCTGTGATGGGAGGTTATAAGATTCCTGGCTTTTGATCAACTTGAAGCTCGTAAGTGTGTGTGTGTGTGTGTGTGTGTGTGTGTGTGTGTGTGTGTGTGTGTGTGAACTTACAGCTTGAAAGAGTCGCCTGCCACTCTCTTGCTCAAGTCCCCTTAGAGGATTCCTGTAGTCCTAGGGTCCTTCAAGATCTGGACTCTGCCAGGCGAAGAGAGAGAAGGGTTCTATGAGCAAGGGAGCAAGGGGCATCAAGGTCATGATGGGGAAACACAGAGACAAGCAAACCAAACTAGTGGAAACTCATGAAATTTAGACCAACACCTGTGGAGCCTCCACAGGACTGGACTAGGCCCTCTGCATAAGTGAGACAGTTGTGCAGCTTGATCTGCTTAAGGGGCCCCCTGGCAATAGGATCAGGATCCATCCCTGGTGCATGAGCTGGCTTTTTGGAGTCTACTACCTATGGTGGAACACCTTGCACAGCCTTGATGCAGGGGGAAGGGCTTAGACCTGCCTCTGCTGAATGTACCAGGCTCTGCTGACTCCCCATGGGAGGCCTTACCTTCTTGTAGGAGGGAATGGGGGATGGGGTGGGGAAGGCCGGAGGGGTGGGAGGAGGGAAGAGGGGGATCTGTGGTTGGTATGTAAAATGAATAAAAAAAATTCTTAATAAAAAAATTTCAACAACAACAACAAAAAAAAAGATCTGGACTCTGCTGCTCTATTCCTCTGTGATTCCCATCAATCCCTGCGGCACACTGTGCTAACCACAGCCAACTTGAGAGTTCCAGGATTGGGAGAACCCTTTGCCACTGTGTCAAAGTTTAGAGTTCCTTATCGACCCCCACCCCTGGCCCTTCTGGGTGGAGCAACCTTTATTTTTTTTGTTTTCATCTTTCACTGAGGTACTCTCCTTCCAAATGCATTTCTCTCCAGTCCTTCTCTAGAACTGAGCATCTGCCCCACAGAACTGTCATTGCCTTCCAGGCTTGTCTAGTCTGCAGCCCCACAGCCTACACACCCACAGGCCAGTAATGAAAGGAGCCTGACACAAAAGCAGAATTCCTGAAAACATGAACCTATCTGTGATTTTTTTTCCTAACTCAATTATGCAGTTCTCAAGTATGAGTTTATACATGACAACATGGAGTCTCAATGTCAAAAAGTCTCTCTCTCTCTCTCTCTCTCTCTCTCTCTCTCTCTCTCTCTCACACACACACACACACACACACACACACACACACACACACTATACTTTGTAGGACATTTGGGAAAAGCCTAAGTGATGTAATCCACAGTAACTTAATGGACATTATCTGTTAGCTGTGCCCAATATCTAACAAATACTGTTCAAACTGAAACTAGAAAGGCTTTTTTATGTTATTATCTCTAAAACACATATGTAATATGTGTACAAAGATGTATAAGTCTTAGTAATGTATAGGAAGTGCAGATAGCCAGAGAAGGTAACACGTCTTTCTTGGGTCCGTTTAATTTTTTAACTTTTTCATTCTACACTGATCCCCGTTGTGAAGACTGTAGATAAGCCATCTCTTACTTCAGTTACATCCTCTGGTTAAAAATGGACACAGCTTTAGAATGGCTTCCAAGTGGTACTAAATAAATCAGTCCTGGCCTGTTTGTGGTATGTTATTCTCTTGTGCAATTCTGTTTGGATCTCCAAGGCTCTGTCCATTGGCATCAAGTTGCCTGAACATTTCATGAATGTCATACAAATGCCTAGATCTCTGCTCAAATGTCCCTGACCCATGGTGCAACCCCTCAGAATGGGCTCTGAAAAATATGAGGCAAACGCTTCTCTTAGGCCCAATACCCAGCCTGCCTTGCTTTCACCAAATCCCATTCAGTTATAAGGAGGGGGGGGGTTACTCATCTTTTTACCTTGTTTTATAAACCAGTTAACTTTTTAAAAATTAAATTGGAGCTGGAGGGATGGGTCAACAATTAAGAGTGCTTGTTGCACTTGCAGAGGACCCAGGCTCGGTTCCCAGCACCTACTGGTAGCTTACAATCATCCATACTCCGGTTCCAGGGAATCCAATGATCTATTCCAATCTTCTCTGGCAGCAGCTATGTTCATTGTACATGAAGACAGGCAAAAACACTCGTGCACATAAAATAAAAACAAATATAAAATTAAAAGATTTTGTTTAAATTAAATTGTTCCTGTTTTGGTTTCATTTCAAAGGTGAGTGAGAATGCTATAGAAATCTGTAGCTGGAGTTTTTTCCAGTCCCTCCTGGGCCCACAGCTGCTCAGACCCAAATAAACACACAGAGGCTTATATTAATTAAAACTGTATGGCCTAATGGCTCAGGCTTCTTGCTAGCTAGATCTTACATCTTAAATTAACCCCTTTCTATAAATCTATACCTTGCCATGTGGCTCATGGATTACTGGTATCTTTACATCTTGCTTCTCACGGTGGTGGCAGCTGGCAGCATCTCCTGACTCAGCCTTCCTGTTCCCAGAATTCTCCTCTCTGCTTGTCCCGACTATACTATACTTCCTGCCTGGCTACTGGCCAATCAGCATTTTATTTATCAACCAAATCAGAGCAACACATTCACGGCATACAGAGCGATATCCACAGCAGCAACCCTATTAAGGCAACTGATAGAGACTGACTCTGCAGACCCGCCATTGTGATCTGTACTGCAGCTACGGGTACTACAGACAGCTGCCGCTGTCACTGTTATTGTAAAGGTCCGGCTGCTGTGACTGCTATCGATCTTGCTCTTCTGCTAAACCTTATCAAGTACTTACCACGACTAGGCCTGTGACAAGTGCTTTTTATGTGTGTCAAGTCCACCCCCCTACAACCTTGAAAGAACCACAGACATTTGTCAGAACTGACACAAATATTAGGTATTTACCGGAGGGGAAAAAAGGCGGTGTGTGTGGAGGGGGATCTCATTATGTAGCCTGGATTACTCTCTAGCTTGTGATACTCCTTCCTGCTTCAGCCCGCAGAGTGCTGGAATTATAGGTGTTATGTCAGAAGTCGTAACTCCTAGCCTTTTGTTGCTTCCTATCATGTGTCCAGTTCAAATGCATCTAATATCCAGGGCTGAAATCACACAGCATCAAAAGTGATTACTCTGCTATTGCGTATGTGCCTGAGCATGTGCGTGCCTGTGTGTACTGAGGACAGAAGTCAACCTCTGGTGTCCTTCCTCAGATGCCATCCACCTTGGTTTTTGTTTGTTTGTTGTCTTCTGCGACAGGGTTTCGTATTGGCCTAAAGTTTGCCAAGCAGGCTAGGCTGGCTGTCCAGGGAGCCCTAGGGATCTGCCTGACTCCACCCTCCCCAATAAGTGCTGGGATTATATGTGTGCATCACCATGCCTGGCTTGGGTTGTTACTCTCAGGGGCTCCAGGGGTCACTCTCAGGGCCTCACATCTATATAGAAAGCACTTACTGACTGAATCATCTCTCCAGCCCTGTTTTGTTATTTCATACAAATCATCAGACACCTGTTGGGGATGTCAAAACACTGGCTATGAAAAATTATTTTTGGATCACACTGGTCTGGAAAACATGGAGTTCTAAGAAGCTCTTCAGATTTCTCCTCCAAAAAGTTAAATTTCCACAGCAAGAATATTATGGTTTAGATTGATGGCTTCTAAAAGCTTTTTGCCTCTGAATATGGTTTATTATGATAATGATATTATATATCATCTTATAATATATATTATGTATATAATATATCACCTAAATAATTCTTATTATCAACAGACTAGCAACAGCCTTTAGAAAATGTTTTGTGCTGGGTGGAGATGGTGCACACCTTTAATCCTAGCACTTGGGAGGCTGAGGCAGGTGGGTCTCAGAATTGGAGGTCAGCCTGGTCTACAGAGCGAGTTCTAGGACAACCAAGGCTACACAGAGAAACCCAGTTTGGAAAGACAAAACAAAACAAGCAAACAAACAAAAAAGAGAAAAAAGAAAATATTTTTGCAGCGTCAATTTCAAAGAGTACCTACTTCTTCAAATTGTCTTCTGACCTCTGCATTTGTGCCACAGCATTCTTGTGTGCACCCATGCACTCATTAAATAAACAAAATATAACAAAAAAGTCCTTTTATCAAATGAAGTACTCCATCACAAAAATAAAAGTATAAACACGACTCACCCACATATATGTATGTTGCACATAGCACAGTAAAAGAGTCTCATAGACTACTTCAGAGTGAAGCTGTAATCTTTATGGTTTTTTTTTTTTGTTGTTGTTGTTGTTTGGTTTGGTTTTCTGAGACAGGGTTTCTCTGTGTAGCTTTGGTTCACCTGGAACTCACTCTATAGGCCAGGCTAGGATTAAACTCAGAGATCCACATGTCACTGCTTCCTGAGTACTGGAGTGAAAGGTGTGCACCACCATGCCCAGCTCTTTGTTTTCTTCTTACACATTTCAGAGTTATTTGAATATTTTGCTTGTGCAGATATAGTTTTATGACAAAGAAAGCCCTTAAGCTGATTCAAATGCTTGTGACACAGATGACCTAGAGCATCATGGGATCCTCTGTTGCTGCCGACAGGTGGGTGATTCTGACTAGATTGTGGAGTAAGCTTAAGTTCCTCTGGTTTCCTCTTTAAATAAATACTTAAGGGGCTGGAGTGACAGCTCAGAAGTTAAGCTCACTGACTGCTCTTCCAAAGGATCTGGGTTCATTTCCCAGCACCCACATGGCAGTTTCACAACTGTCTATAATTCAAGTTCCAGGGGACCTGACGTCCATGGCAAAATACCAATGCACATAAAATAAATAAATAAATATTAGAGGCTGGAGACAAGACTTTTCCCTTTCCTTCCTCCATTCCTCCCTCTCCTTTTCTCTCTTCATCTTTTTCTTCCTCTCTCCCCTCCCTCTCTACCTCTCCTCCTACCCGCTTAGAGTCTTACCTTGTTTCAACTTTGTGATTCTCCTGCCTCAGCCTCACAAATGATGGGATTACAGGTGTGTGCCACCACACCAGGTCGGTCATCAACTCTTTATTGGTTTTTGAGATGAGGTCTGTGCTGGAATTCTATGTAGGACAGGCTGGCCTTAAACTCACAGAGTCCCACCTGCTTCTGCCTTTTAAGTGCTGGGATTGAATGCATGCACCACCATACCTGGCTGGTTGTCAAGTCTTAACTTCAAAAAATGACTCCTTTAAAATACATGTATTTTTTTGAGAGCCAACCAGGAGTCTGTCTCTAAATAAATGGGTGAGCATTACATGTGAACACAGAAGAACTTGATTCTACCTCTAAAAGGAAAGAGTCCAGGCACAGACAACAGTATGGGTGGGCCTTGTGGACAGCATGGGACATCAGCCAGAGACAAAAGAACAGAAGATTCCATCTCTGCCAGGTGTAGCTGAAAGTTTTTCTGTGTTCCTGCCTAGTGGCTCTGCGGTCCCATGGCTGTTCAGGCCCAACTAAACACATAGAGGATTATATTAATTAAAACTGCTTGGCCATTAGCTCAGGCCTACACTGACTAGCTCTTACACTTAAACTCAGCCCATTTTTGTTAATCCCTATGTTACCATGTGTTCCATGGCTTTACCTGTGTGCCATTACATGCTGCTCTCTGGATGGCAGATTGGTGTCTCCTTACTCAGCCTTTCTGTTCCCAAAATTCTCCTTGTCTGTTTATTCCATCTATACTTCCTGCTTAGCTACTGGCCAATCAGCATTTTTTAAAAAAATAACCAATCAGAGCAACACATTCACAACATACAGAGCAATATTACCCATCATTTCCCCTTTTCTATTTAAAAGGAAGGTTTTAACTTTAACATAGTAAAATTACATATAATAGAACAGTTATCAAGCAAGAATTACAGTTACAGTATCTTGTCTATTTGTATTTTGTAAAATTAAAGAAAATATATTATCATCTATCCTGTATTTGTGAGTCTAAAGTTTTATATATAATTTATCTTATATAATAACCAAGGAAAATTATAATTATAACTAGTCTTCAACTACATCAAAGACTCCAGAATGATACAACATTGCTTAAGTAAACAGGAAGAGCATTGTGAGTAACTCCAAAAATCCAGAATGACAGAGACAGCTACCTGCCTAGACAGTCATCCAAAGTTCCTCTGCAATGTTGGGGCATCTATCTTTAGCCCACAGGCCTAGAATCTCTCAGTCACTTTTCTCTGTGTCCTGTAGAATGTCTGGCAGTTTCCTCTGTGAAGCAGGAACCTGAAGGACCATTTTGCCTTGCAAAGTTCAGTGGTCACCTTCCTATGGGTCCTGCATGTCCAATCGATACAACATTTTGTCAAGCAGTCCAAGCAAGAACAGTTTCTTGTTCAAATGGCTGTTTTTGCCAAGAAGATAAATTTCATATGGAGTGTCTTCGACGCCCATCTTTCTTTTTGAAGTAAATCGGTGCTGCCAAGAGTGGACGTGCCTTACTGTCCAGAAAGTCTAAGTTTTTAAAGCATTTTAAATGCTATATTCTGTAGGTCTTTGAAGTGTTTGAAGTGCCTGGAGTTGTCAATCCATAGAAGTACTACATTCTATATTCACAGTACCACAGTACTACATTCACACTACTGAAATGTAATTTAAACATTATATGATGGCAAATTTTGTGTTATACTTTTTTTTTTTTTTGTATGTGTGTGGTTTTTCGAGACAGGGTTTCTTTGTAACAGCCTTGGCTGTCCTAGAATTCACTCTGTAGAACAGGCTGGCCTCAAACTCACAGAGATCCGTGTGGTGATATTCTGCTTGTGTGCTAACAAATAAAGCTTTCCTAGAGATCAGAGTGTGGAGCTAGCCACTAGTTAACCATAGAGGCTAGGCAGTTGTGGCACACACCTTTAATTCCAGCACTTGAGAGGAGGAAACAGGAAGTGATATGGCTGGGCTAAGAGAGGAAGTGATAAGGTGGAGTGGAGACAGGAGCTCTTTCAGCCTGTGGAGTTGGCGAGGTAAGAGGTGGCTGTGGCTTGCTCCTTTGTCTCTCTGATCTTTCAGCATTTACCCTGATATCTGACTCCGGGTTTTTTTTTTTTTTAATTTATTATTAAGACCAATTAGGATTCGCACTACAGATCCACCTGCCTCTGCTTCCTGAGTGCTGGTATTAAAGGTGTGTGCCACCATGCCTGCCTTTTTAAAATTAAAAATATTAGAGCCAGCTGAGCAGTTGACTGTGAGTTTGAGGCCAACCTGCCTGATCTCTGTATGAGTTCCATGACAGTCAAGGCTACATAGAGAGACCATGTCTGAAATAATGTGTGTGTGTGTGTGTGTGTGTGTGTGTGTGTGTGTGTGTGTTATGTGTATGTATGTATGTATGTGCAGAATAAAAAGCATTTGAAGCAGATGGCATGGTGGCAGTACTCAGTAATCCCAGCACTCAGCAGGCAAAGGCAAATGGTTCTCCAGATTAGTTATAGTCTCATAGTGTCTTAGTTAGGGTTTCTAATGCTGTAAAGAGACACCATGACCACAGCAACTCTTATAAAGGAAAACATTTAATTGGGGCTGGTGTACAGTTTCAGAAGTTTAGTCCATTATCATCATGATGAGAAGCATGGCAGTGTGTGGGCAGACATGGTACTTGAGAAGGAGCTGAGAGTTCTGCATCTTGATCCACAGGCAGTGGAAAGAGACTCTGCCACCCTTGGCATAGCTTGAGCATAAGAGACCTTAAAGCCCACCTCCACAGTGACACACTTCCTCCAACAAGGAAATACCTACTCCAACAAAGCCCATCTCCTAATAGTGCCACTCCCTTTGGAAACCAATCCTTTCAAACCACCACATGTAGTGAGGCCTTACCTTAAGAAAAAGGAAAAGAAAAAAAAAAAAAAAAAAGGAAACAAGCAGGTTACCAGATATGAAGATTTGCTATTCACTAATGTTTGCTGTATAACATTCTGTCTACCTGTGTTTATCATGTGAACTTCTTTTTTCTAGATCATTTCACAAAATAAAAACTCATTAAAAATAATGAGCTAGGGAAATGGCTTAATGGGAAAAAGCACTTTTTTAAAAATTAAAACAATTGTTGTAGAATATTATTTTAAGATGTGTTACATTTGTTTATGCTGTGCAATATTTGTTTAATGATGTAAAGATGTTTTGCATTCTTTGATGTTTGCATTTGTTTAACTCTGTGAAGCTGTGTTATTTTGCCTGTCTAAAACACCTGTTTGATTTGATAAGGAGCTGAACAGCCAATAGCCAGACAAGAGAAAGAATAGGCAAGGCTGTCAGGCAGAGAGAATAAATAGGAGGGGAAATCTGGGAAGGGAGGAATGAAATTGAGGAATGAGAGAAGGAGGAGGACATCAGGAGCCAGCCACCCAGCTACACAACAAGCCACAGAGTAAGAAGTAAAGAAAAGTATACAGGAATAGAGAAAGATAAAAGCTCAGAGGAAAACGATATACAAGATAATTTAAGTTAAGAAAAGCTGGCTAGAAACAAGCCAAGCTAAGGCTGAACCCTGTGTGATTAATTTGGGAGCTGGGTGGCAGGACCCAAAGAGCCAAAGAGTAAAAAGAGTAAAACAACCAACCACACATAGTATTAAGTCTACAAGACGGTAAAGTAGAGGGAGGTAGAAAATACCAACTATTAGATAATTATGTTAATTTATTTAGTGATTTACAAAAACACTACTTGTACTCTCTATTTGCCAAGCATGACCTCGCTTGCTACCTGAAACAGAATGACCTTGAGGATTTCTGACACTATAGGTCATTGCCCTTAACAACCTGCTGACTGCCATGTACCCTCTCCTGAGATCTCACTTGCTTGCCTGCTCTTGTGGTTTTAGAGTATAAAATGAGAATACAGATTGGACCTGGCATCGAAGCTTTTCAGGAACTGTCCTGGCTGTGGTCCACCAGTGACATCTCTCTCTTCCACTCTCATTTGACGGGAGCCATAAGCCTAAGTGACCCTTGACACACATGCCGCCGTATTTGGGCTTCTCTCCTCTTTTTCTAGATCTAGGCCTAGCTTAAGTCTCCATAGCACCAGATCCTCTTCTCATAAATACCAGAACCTCTTCTCAGAAATCAGGTGACCACGCTGCAGTTAGGCAAGAATAGATAATCCCCATAGCAACATTCCCTGTTGGCTGAACAACCCATGATTAAAGTCCCCTCCCTGCTTGCACCCCCCTTTGCCCCCGCCTATATAAGCCTTACGAGGAAAATAAAATTTTGGAGCTTGATCAGACATCCTGTCTTGCTCTCATTCTTTGTATCTCTTGTCCCTCTCATTTGTTGGCCCTCCCTTCAGGTTCCCGTTGAAGACCCTGCTGGCCAGGGCACTCATTGGTGTCAGTGCTTATTCCAGAAAGACTCCAGCAAAAAGGGCTACAGATGTGTCTTTATTGGTAGAATGTTTGCCTAGCCTGCCGAAGTCTTAGGGATCAATCCTCAGAACCACAGGAACTGGTTATGATCACACAGGCTTGTAATCTCAGTGCTTGGAAGACAGAAACAGGAGGATCCCAAGTTCAAAGTCTTCCTTGTCTACATATGGAGTTTGAGAACAGGCTGGGATTCATGAGACCCTGCTTTGTTTTGTATTTTGAATTCCACCAACAGAAACATGGATAAAGAAATCCTACTCTAGGAATATCTATTAATAAAAAAAAAAAAAAAAAAAAAAGACTGCTCAGTAATGCAAACTGCCAGAGGCCATATGCAACAGATGACAACTGGTATTCATTGTTACTCTTCATTCTCAGATTAGCCATTCTAGCTACAGATATCCTCTGCTATAGAGATAATTAATTACTTTACCCACTAATTACAAAATTTTTGTTCAATATAACTCTTTATAGAGTCTTCTTATTAATTTCAGAATCATTAAATATTACTTATCATTTTTCCAATCATCTTCAGACTTCAAATTATCCACATTATGCATTTCCTAGAGAGAAATGCACAAACTACATTTATTAAATGGAAAAGGTGGGACTGCCAGAGGCCATAAGAATATGCAGCAGATGACAACTGATATTCATAAGGTCAACCCACTCTCTGATGGAGGAATCTTATGAAGCAAGGCTTATAAGGCCACAGGCTACTATAAATGCTGTCTGCTTTTGTCTGTAATTTTCTTGTGTGCTACCACAATTCTTCCTCAAACAGCTATGGGATTCTTCCCACATTGGTAGTGTGTTTTCTACTTATTGGGCACAATTATGTGTGTGGATTGACAGAACGTATAATGCTTGCTTCCAGGGTTGTTAAGAGAATGCTTTTCAGGAGCAAGACTTAGAAAATTTTCTCATCTATAATAAATTCACACATGAACTGTTCGGGTCATGCTCTTTTATTCTTCTGTTACAGCTCTAATTCTCTCTACAGCTCTAATTCATCCTAAGTTCTAACTCCTTCTAAGTTCTAATTCTTTCTAGTTCTCCTTTGTTCTACATGGTGATATACACATTCAACAGGAGGCTTTTTGCAATAATGAAAAAAAATTACAAAAGCTACATCTGAAGATCACAGCACATTCCTTGAGTAAATGATAAGAAACAGAACCATTTACCATGACAACACATAGGTAGGGACATGGTGCTTGGCACTTTCCTGTGCAGTGGCTGCTGGTTTGTGTTATCAGCCAGACTTTTAGCAAGTGAAACATTGACATAGTATTTTAGGTTGCTTTGTGCCAATAACCTTGGTTCTACAATTAGACATTTGGGAACTTGTCCTTGTGTATTTTTTTGTGGAGGATAATCATATGAGGCATTTGCAGAGGCATTTAGTTTAATTTGAATTTGCTCTAAAGTTTTGAACCAGTTAATTGTATGTGGCTTGTCTTAGAACTGAGAAGAAAATTGTTGTTTTCTTTATGCCAGCTGGAGCTAGTGATAAAAAACAGGGCCTAACTGCCTTCAGTCCTTGTGGAATAATAGATCTAGTTAAGAAGCATATTCTAGTATATATTCTATATATCAAAATTATAGAGCTGAATGAGAAGTCATCATCCTGACCATCCATAGATAGATGTGCCCATAATATTGAGATGTAATCACAAGATTACATGTACATATCACATGAAAATGCATGGTAATAAGGAGATTCCACAGCTGTTTTTACACATGTGAAATCACAGATGGAAGCAACAGTTTTCAGAGTCAGTGGTCCTGTGAGTCTTGCTTGAATAGGGTTCTTCTCCATCAGAGAATTCTTCATCTGGTGGATTGACATCTGAATTATCAGTTGTTATCTGCTATATCTGCGTCATGACCTGAAACAGCTCATGATAAGAAAGATTATTTCTTCTTATATTGTGCAATTTTGGTGAACAAAGTATACTTTTGTAGCCAGGCCTTTGTTCCATGAAAACTGTGAGAAACTAAAAGCCTGTTTTATATCACCAGCTCAGGCTGACCAGACAAGCTACATACAATTATCTGATTTAAAACCTCAGAGCAAATTCAAACTAGACTGACTGCCTTATAAGTTAAACTTTCGTGGATAATGCACAAGGATAGAGTTCCCAGGTGTCTGATTGTTGAACCAAGGTCAGGCATAAAGCAACTTTGGTGCCAGTTTCTTGTTTGCTAAAAAGTCTGGCTGATAACATAAGATAACTCCCTGCAAAATCCTTCAGCAATTAACTATAGATGTAACCAACTGTCTTATTAAATAAGAAACACAGAACCAATGTAAAAGAGAATGCCAAGAGGTCAGAGCTCAGAGCTAAAACCTTACCCTTCCTCCTGCGGTGGTCCTACCTCTCCGAAAGAGACCTACTTCCTGTGTGTTTGTCTTTAATATAGTCTTTCTGTTCTGCCTTCTCATTGGTTGTAAACCCAAACACATGACTGCCTCATGACTGCCTGTAAGTACAGCCCTCCAGGTCTTAAAGGCGTATGTCTCCAATGCTGGCTATATCCCTGAACACACAGAGATCTACCTAGCTCTGTCTACCAAGTGCTGGGATTAAAGGCGTGCGCCACCACCGCGACACTCTTGCTATGGCTCTAATAGCTCTGACCCCCAGGCAACTTTATTTATTAACATACAATTAAAATCACGTTTCAGTACAAATAAAATACCACCATAATTAACTCTATGCACAAACTCCTAATCTCAGTTTTATATACAAGACTGGGGGTTCAGCCAACTACCTGTTTATTGTTTAGATCCTGAAATTTACAAGAGTGACAGAATAGCAATTAATTAATTAATTAACCAAGTCTGGAGAGAAACAGGTTTACATGCACTGAACTACAGGAAAAGTTTTTACAATTAGCCAGGGCTGCAGAGGATAATATAACTTCATTGCCTTGAATAAAGTGTTACAAGTTGCCTTATGATCTGGTGTTGCATGCAGGATAGGAGAATATATTTTTAGGTCTGGGACACTTTCAATGTCACTGCTCATTGGGAAGTGCAGAGCATCATGCCCCTACCTTCGCTTTACAGCCTACAGACTAGGGAGCCTGGCTGATAGCGGACCATTGCCATGGTTACTCACTCACAGCCAGACCAACAGCATTCTGCATTTTCCCATCAGAATAGCACTCTGTCTTTCAACATAAACAATCCTAGCCTGGGAGAAACTGACACTTATGTCTGTTAATCATGAAATGTTAGCCCATTGTTAGTTACACTTAAAAAATATAGAGTAGTGCATAATTTTTGCATTTCTTCCTTAGACTTCTTAGTAGTCTATCCTTTTTTCCTTGTAACCCTTTATAGGTTATTTCCTTAGGAGATAGCAATACAGCCAGATCCTCCTTCACAGTCACAACTGTGCCACTAATCAGAAGGCTGGCAGATTTGCTTTATGCATGTTTTCAGAATGGCTCTGTTTCCTATCATTTACTCAAGGAATACAATGTGACCCTCAAAAGTAACCTTTTTTTAATGGCCTTAAGCTTTCCGTTGAATGTATATATAAGCTGTATAGATCAAAGAGCTGGTGGAATAGAGCTGGAGAGAAATAAAGCAAATGATCCTCAGCACATGCATGAACCTTATTTCCTCAGATAGATAAGAATTATTCCTAAGTCCCACTACTCTGCTGTCATTTCTTTTCATTACCCTGGAGTAGTTCTGGGAGCTGGTCTCTCAGGCTGCAATAGCAATCATATGTCCAATGTTCACAGCAAGACCTCCATATTCCAAGAGCATCAAGTCGAATGGAAAAAGCCAGATAGGAAGAACACATGTAGAAAGATTTTGTTTTTATGAGAGTCACGTCCTAGGTCATCCATGGTTTAGATTGAGCCAAGCATAAGTGTTTACAGAAGGTGGGATTGACTGAAAAATGGGCAGCAGGAATGTTCTGGGGTGACTGCTGTATCTCAACTGGGGTGTTGGTTACATATGTGAATGCATTTGCAAAAACTGATCTGTGAATGTTTTAAGACATGGGTATTTTGCTCAGTGCAAATTATATATCAATATGTCAGTGATGTTTTAAATAAAATATGAAGGTTAAAAAAAGCAGGCTCTGTGTATACCTATACGAGGTATGAACACTTCAGTTAATTGAAATGCAAGGAGAATTTAGATCGCACAGGTCGTTACTCAAGAAGCAATAGAGACATTGGAGAAAAGGTCAGAGTAACCAGAGACCTTAGAAGAGCAACCAGGAACTGTATGTGGTGTCTCAAGAATTTTATCAAACTTTACTAAGTATAGCAGAACTCCCTTTGGTCCTTTTTCAAAGATGTGACTGAAAAATATGGTTACTAGAAATAAGTCTGTTTGCTCTCTATCTTTAAAATAACTTTTTTTTTTTAGAATAGCCATGCATATTCATTATTAAAAAACAGAAAATGAAGTGAGTGGACAGGAAAAAGTTGGAAATAACAAGTTATAAGATGATCTCGCTCAGTGTGTGCTAGAATTCCTCCAGGCTCCCTTTTAAAGGCTGTTTGAGTTTTTTCTGTTAATATTGTTTCCAGTCCTTCCCACCATGTGGTTCATTCTCACTGTGCAGAGACTATGGCTGTCTTTGTTGGGGATGATCCAACTTTTGATGATATAATTAATCATGATAGCCCCAGTCCTCCTATGGTGTCATCCGGAAGTCCAAGGATTTTATCTTCCTCTCTGCTTCCTTTTTCTTTTCTCTTCTTTTTGTTTTCTGAGGTAGAGTCTCAGGACATAGCCCCAGCTGCCCTGGAAATGGCTACACACTATGCTGGCTTCAGACTTGTAGAGATCCTCCTACCCTGACCTCTCGAGCACTTCATTTCAGGCCTGTACTTCCAAATTTGTCAGGATCTCACTTTCAAAACTGGATCGACTGTTACCAAAGAAAAAAAGCCTTTCATAACTGACCATTTTTAAATGACTGGATACAAGTTCTATGATTTTGAGGGAAAGCACTTGTCCAGAAATGGGTTTTTACAAATTTATATGACCATTCTGTAGACTCATGTATGAAGCTTAAACTTCAGGCATTGAACAACTCAGTTTTTATTTTTTTATTTATTTATTTTTTTAAAGATTTATTTATTACGTATACAGGAAAGGATGCCAGATCTCATTACAGATGGGTGTGAGTCACCATGTGGGTGCTGAACTGAACTCAGGACCTCTAGAAGAGCAGTCGGTGCTCTTAACCTCTGAGCCATCTCTCTAGTCCCCTCAGTTTTTAAATACATGCCCTTCTGCCCCTTCAGTGAGTCACTAAGCTGATAGTTCTGCCTTCTGTCAAATAATTTTAGCAACTTTTTTTTAGCCCAGGTGGATTCTGTCACACTCTCTCAAACTGCAAGATACACTGCCTCGTTCACCTTGTTATCCCTAGGACAGATACTCAAAACAGTTGAATAAGTGAATTAATGAAAGAGTGGTCCTACCTTTCCATTTATGGAGAGTCAGTGGATTGCTGGAATAATTGGTAGCTTCCTATGATAACTATCCATGTCTCTCTTTCCCCCATCTTACCGCTCTTTCCCAGGTGTGTGGAAAAGTGGGGGTTGGGGGCAAGTCATGAAGGAGGGTGAGGGTGATAAGAGACCGGGTAGAAAGCAGATGGTGTACAGCCTTGTAGGACATTTATTCTAAACGCAGCTGGAAGCCATTGCGAAGGGCTTAGAGGGACTCAGAGTGACCTGTGTTTTCCAATGCCCTTGGGCTGAGGATGTAGAATGCTTGCCTGGCATGCAGGAAGCCCTGAGTGTAATCTCAGCACCCAGTAACCCTAGCACTCAGGAAATGCAAGCAGGAGGATCCAAAGTTCAAGGTCATCCCTGGTCACACTGTGAGTTCAATGCCAGCATGGGTCACACCAGACACTGTCTCTCATACACAGAAGCCAAGGAACATGTTCAAAAAGTACAGTTTCTAATTCAAATTTCAGTGAATGGGTATCTGGCTGTCTACTCACAAATGTCCCTCCAGTTGGGAAAAGGATGGTACTTAGAGAATTATGGGGCCACTATTGTTAGGAGAGTGAGAGGTTGCAGATTGGAAAAAAAAAAAAAGACAACAGTTAAATTAGGCTATTATATAACAGAGGGTTTTAGGATATCTTTCAGGAAAAGCCTCTAAGGTGTTCAAGCAAGTCAGAAATGGCTGTCCAAAAATGGACATGCACAAAAGAAACCTGCTCATTCGACTGATAATGTTAGAAGCTACAATATCCAAGTTCTCCAAGAAGTATGTGACCTGCAAAGAGTCACGTCCCTACCTGCACAAAAGAGCACCTGACTCCCTTGTGCCATTCAATCAGCAGGAGCATCTCTCTCTCTCTCTCTCTCTCTCTCTCTCTCTCTCTCTCTCTCTCTCTCTCTCTCTCTCTCTCTCTCTTCTTGTATTAATTTCCCTGATGCCAACAGACTAGGGTGCAGAGGTGAATTTGGAGAGCTGATCTCCTTGTCTGCTGACCATATCAAGCCTTTCTGGTTGTTAAAACCTGGTGTCCTAATGTTGTTTTGTGAGTGTGTTGGGCATCATGCTTTCTGCACGTGTGCTAAGCTTACAGTCACATTATTGTTTGTTTGTAGAAGAAGAGGTTTCATGGCATATTAAGTGGCTGAAGACATCAACGATAGCTAATGAAATGACAAAGTAATAACCAAGTAAAATAATAGTGATATTTTAATTCCAGCACTTGGGAGACAGAGGCAGGTTGATCTCTGCGAGTTTCAGACCAGTCAGGGCTACATAGTGAGTCCTCATCTCAAAACCAAACAAAATTAATAATGCCCAATGATTTCTTCCAAATTCAAGTTCAAGTTGACACTAGACTGTGGTGTTTAAGTATTCTTCTAATAAGTTTGTAGTACTGAGATGAAAGGTCCAGTTGAGTGATAAAAATCACATTTTCTTGAGATTGCCTGGAACTGCCATTTCCATCTTATTCCTTCTGTTTTCCATCTACTTGTGGATGCCAGGATGGTGGTCCATTCAGACATCTGTTTAGTGGATGCTAGGTTGGTGGACCATTCATTCAGATGTCTGCTTAGTTTTTGTCAGGTAATACAAAGCAGAGGCAGAGTAAGCAGCAGAAAAACCACTTGGTCAACATTGAAAGTCTATCTAAAGTCTGTCTCATTGGCCAGGAGAGATGGCTCAGTGGTTAAGATCATTGGTTGCTCTTCCAGAGGACCCGGGTGATTCCTAGCACCAATATGGTAACTCACAATTATCTGTAACTCCAGTTCCAGGGAGTCTGATGCTCTTTTCTGTCCTCTGTGGGTACCAGGCATGTATGTGGTGCACAGATAGGCATGCAGGCAAAATACTAATGCACATTAAATACGTTTTAAAAATAAAGAAAAGCAAAATGGGGCAGTGTCTCATAAACTATGTTCTCAGCAGGGGTTGATGGCACACTGTAGTTGTCTCATTTTACTTGGGGGGGCTGAAGAAAGAGGATTGCTTCAGTAACTTAGCAAGACCCTGTTTCAAAAAAACTCAAAACACCATGACCAAGGAAACTTAAAAGAGAAAGCATTTCAATGGGCTTCTGGTTTCAGAGGGTCAGAGTCTGTGATGGCAGAGCAATTGCATGGCGGCAGGAACAGCTGAGAGCTCACATTTGGATCTGAAAGCAAGAGGCAGAAAGAGCACACCGTGAATCACACCAGTCTTTTGAAACCTCAAGTCTGCCACCAGTGACACACCTCCTCTAAAAAGGCCACACCTCCTAATCCTTCCTGATCAGTTCCACCCCCTGGGGATCAAATATTCAAACATATGAGCATATGGGGGCCATCACAAAACAAAATAGCTCCCCTAACAAACAAACAATACCCCAATAAACTATGTTTTCCTGGGTGACTCCAACTCTTCCATTGTACTTTCCCATCAGGGGAGTTAAAAAGGGTCACAAACTTTAATGCTGCTGCTGGAGCTGACTGAGAATGTCTGTGTAAGTGCTAAGAAGATGAAGCACTATTCAAATGCACAGTTTGCTCACCAGCCTGCACTGTTTCAGGGTTAGGGATTCTAACTTCTTCCTGTGTCCTATAACATTGTCTGCCCTGACCTCCTTGCTTTTGGACAGGACCATGTTGTCTGTGTCCTGCTTTCCCAGCTTCACTATCAGCTTCTCAGGAAGCCTTATTAGTTTTTTCCCTGCATCAGCGTTTCCTCTGTGGCCCATCAATAGCCTGTGTTTCTTCTAATAGAGCACAATTTCATGTACTGAATGGTAGGTGTAAGAAATGCTCTCATTAACTCTATTTCATCTGGTGCTAGTTCTGTTTCATGATTCTGCTTTCTTCTCCCAATGTTGTGACATCTGCCAGCTGCTGGGGATTTTTGTGTGCACTCATTTTTTTTTATGTGCAACATTAACTAAGAATTTGTTGTGACTCCTAATTGTTTCCTTTTTATAGCCTAACCACAGGCTGGGAAGGTTACAGGACAGAGTATTGCCAGTGGTTTTTTGAATTGTAGTTTTTTTCTTTTGTTCTTGTTTTGTTTTAAATATGCTCCCCCACTTCCACTGAGTAAAAAGAAGAGGTGGAATTCATATAGATAAGTGATAACTATTAGTAAAAAAAATATACATGGCTGTTATGGTCTTTATGCCAAAAGATTTGCCAACATTCCAAGGACCAGGAAGTTTTATACAGACAAGGCCCAGATCCATTCATTCTACGTTTCCATGGTTCAGTGCATGCAAAACATAATCACATATGTGGGTGCAATGAAAGATGAGTTGCCTAAGTGGCCGGGAAGAAATATGAGATATGTATGATAAAATCATGGGATGAATTTGTAGTCATTAGAAACACCGAGAAAACCTCTACTTAGGTGTCGTCTTCTGCACTGAAGTCTGGAGCTGGCCTTCTCATCAGTTTCTGCAGAGCAGTGTGTGCACAGAGGAAGTCCACCTCCCGCTCAGTCAGGACATGGATATCATCGTCTTGCCATCACATGCAGCCACCAGGGTGTCAGCTTACACAGCAAGGCCATGGGAGGTTGCGTGGTGTCTTTGGAACAACCAGAACCAAAAATAACAAATCCAAGTCCAAAATAGCCAACCATACTGTAGCTGGTTCTTGTCCTGCAAAAGTCACAATTCACCTTGTGTGCTCTTTCTTACCAGTCTAGATAAAACTATGGACTGGAGAGAGAAAATGCTACAGACAAGCAGAAGTGAAGAGTCTGTTTTGCCCTGGTTCTGAAGGCCTAGCCGACAAGCAGCATTGACTCAGAGCTTTCAGGCAGGAGAGCTTCAGCTGTCTTCAGAATTTCCTATCTGAACACGCCCTCCTCAGAATTGGACATTTGGCCCATCCAGAAAGCCCCAACAACCACAAAACCCTAAGTAGCTTACGACTAGACATGTATACACACTTATGCCACCAGCACTGTTATTTGAAGTCAGTCTGACCCTGTGACAAATGTCATTCCTTAAGTACTTCACATACCTCCTGGGTTCTATTTTTAAATGAATGAAAGTATCACACACTAAGTGCTTCCAATGAAATTTCACTCCGTTGGTTTTATTTCTAATATTTTATTTATTAAATCTCTCAGTGGTTGATTTAACTGTTGATTACTGCATTGGGTTGCCAACATTCCTGGTCTTTGCTTAACCAAGTACTTCCATGTAACACAAACTAGTATCATTTGAGAAAAAAAAATACTTATAGGTATGATGGAGGTTTCTAAAACTGAAAAATAAATGATCTCTGTCCAAATTCGGTCCACTGAAATGCAGTCTGAGGACTACAGAGAGTCAGGTGGCGTCTCTATAACAATGGACCACCAGCAACAAGAAGGGTATCTGTGGGGGGCTGGAGAGATGGCTCAGCAGTTAAGAGCACCTACTGCTCTTCCGGAGGACCCATGTTCAATTCTCAGCACCCACATGGCAGCTAACAACTGTCTGTAACTCCAAGATCTGACACCCTCACATAGCCATACATGCAGGCAAAAACACAAGTCCACATAAAATAAAAATAAATAAATTAGTTTTATTAAAAAAGAAGGGTATCTGTGAGGGGCATTGGGTGTGGTTGATGCTTTCAAGGTGGGCAGGCAAATGATTGCATTACTGTTGCTACTAAACAGTTCTTGAGGCTTTTCCCTATGTTGTGGCATGTATGGTTTCAGTAATCATGGCCTTCTGATGTCTTTCAAAGTGTGTGTTCCTAAGATGAAGAGATATGGCATCCCAAAGCTTCATGGGGGGAAAAAATAAAAATAAAGAAATCAGGAGCATACTTTGATTGGGTGTAGATCTAGCTCTTGAATTTATCCTGATAGATTTTTCCATCTTTCTTGGCAACAGAATAAATGTTAGAGCTTACACTTCTTGTAAGAGCCTGGAGACAGGCATTTAATCTGTTCATTTATTTAGTGATTTAAATTAAAATACAACTTTCAATAGTGCAAAATTAATTCTTGCACATTAGGCAAGATAAGTAAATAGCAAAACGACTCAGTCGCTACCAAGGTATCCAAACGGCTGCCAAGGCCATCTCAGGGCATGACCCAGAGAAAATGACAACTACTAGTGGGGCTTATGTTACAGATCCGGGATAACTAACACCACTCTCCTTTGTCATGTGGATGGCAGACATCTCTAATCGATCCCGGATCTCTAACCGAGGCACATCCCCTACAGAGCCTCATACCAACCACCCACTACCAGTCAAGCTGCTTTCCGAGGTAAAACCTGTATTCAATCACAACTGAAATAATTTAAAAAAAAAATTTTTTTTTAATCTGTTGCAATTGCTGTTTGGGCTTTAAGGTAGTATGCACACCTTTCCCCTTACAAGGTTCTGACCCATAGAGGACATGTGGTGAGATCAATAACAAAAAGAGCAAAGTAAAATGCCAGTTTATTCTGCAGAATCTGTACCTTGAAAGCAGAGAAGAGAGACCGGGATATGGAGGAAGGAGAGGCAGAAGATGGAACAGATGGAGAGGGCGTGTCAGGCCCAAGCAGTGTTGGCGGACTCTACCTCACCACTTACGACCACTAGCACACTGGTACCTGATGTCACCATGTCATCCATCGCCATCCCAAAATGCCTTTGAAGACGCTTATTTATTAGCAACTGTGTGTGCAGAGCTAGTGGGGGTGGCTCAGCAGGATAGCTCAGTCAGTGCTTGATGACCTGGGTTTCATCCCCTGGACCCGTCTGGTGGATGGAGAGAACTGACTCGCGCCGGTTGATTTCCGACCTGCACATTTGTGTCCGGTCTCGTGCGTATGTTTGTGACTGCTAAATAAATGCAGCTTTTTACAAAAAGAGAGGAAAAGATTGTGTGAGTAAGCAACAAAGCAGAACTCCCCACCCCACCCAGGGCAGAGGTGAGCTGTGAGGGAGAAAACATGAGGTAGAGCAGATGCATAGCGAGGTTCCCACTTCTCTCCAGACCTGAGGTGCTGGAAGCGGGTGTCCGAGGAGATGGGGTCCCAGAGATGGCGCTGTTGTTTCAGGACAGGTCAGTGGGGTTAGCTTGGAGTAAACCAAGGCCGGGCGCTGTGTGGCTCAGCCAGCAGGGGGGGGGGGGGGGGGGGGTGGGGGGGGGGGGAGTTGCAGAATATCTTCCCAGAATTCTTGCATTTTCTCTCATTTCCTTGTGGCATCTCCCCTACACAGAGCCCCTCTGGAGTCCACAGGGCGCTGGTCCTTTGATGTGATCTATAAAAGGCAGCCTCCTCTGGGGACAGGAGATGTGGACTTAACACCCGGGCACAAGATAAAGCTAAAGTGAGGTGGCAAACAGGTGGGAAAAAAAAAAAAGGAAGAAAAAGAAAAGACTGACATTGTCATTTAGGTTTCCGCCCAAGGACAAGCTGAGGCTGCTCAGGAGGGAGGCCATTGGTCTGATGCCTCTCCTCCCCCCCCCCCCAGCTACCAGAGTTCTTAAAGTTACCTGCCACCTGTTACCTGCCACCTGCCCCACATAGAACAGTTAAGCCAACAATAAGAGACAAGAGAGGAAGAAGGTGTATTCAATGTGGCCTCAATGGGAAGAGGAAGAAGGTCCAGTGACCCCTCAGGTCTGTGCTCAGGGTCCCCACAGAGAGATTTAGATTTAAGGAGAAGGCAAGAGGCATGCAGATGCAAGCAGCCTTGTCAAGATGAGGTCCTGATGGAGTCGTTCCTGACCTCCAGTTTCTCCCAGAAGGTGGTCTGAGAGTATGTCAGAGCAGTGTAAAACCTCTTTCTGAGAGATGAACCCGCCTCTGGCTGCTCTTTTCTCGCTGTGAAATTCCCATGTCTTGGGGTCCTTTGTTTTAATAGTCGGATAGTCACAGGGAGGGTGCACGTTTCCCTCTGAATAGATATCTTCATTCCTGTCAGGACAATAAGTCTGGGTCTTCACTCAGGCAGGGACGATGGCCTCTCTAACTCAGGGCATCATCCTCACATGCCAGCAGCAAGAAGGGCAGGCCGAGAGCAATACCCAAGTTCTCCTGAGTCTGTCACTGCTTAATCGGGCAAACATCCATACTCCCCAGACACTTTGCTTTATGCCATCCAGACTCTGTCATGAGCTCTGCTTTAGAGGCAAATAGGGCCTATGGATGGAAGGGTATTCACTGAGCTGGGTCAGTGAATAAACTTGACTTCCAGATAATCTACAGAAAATGGGATATACTTTTATTTATTTATTTATTTATTTATTTATTTATTTATTTATTTGGTTTTTCGAGACAGGGTTTCTCTGTGTAGCTTTGCACTTTTCCTGGAGCTCACTTGGTAGCCCAGGCTGGCCTCGAACTCACAGAGATCCGCCTGGCTCTGCCTCCCGAGTGCTGGGATTAAAGGCGTGCGCCACCAACACCCGGCTATACTTTTATTTTTAAAAAAGTATTAGTTAGCACTTATTTAAAATAAGATTTAACTGGGCATCCTGGATTTTTATTTCTAATTCTGGCAATTCTAACCTGGGTGTGTTACAATTCAAAATTGGGAGGTTTTAGTGTAGAAGGAAGGGGATGCAAATATTGAATAAAGGACAATCTGCAGCTCCAACAGTGAATGCTATGCTTATTGCCATTTTACAGATTCAGAAGCCGGGGCCGAGAGAGAGAGAGAGAGAGAGAGAGAGAGAGAGAGAGAGAGAGAGAGAGAGAGAGATTTAACCACTTTACACAGCTAATAAGAATAAACACGGGATTGGATTCTAGAAGGCTAAATAGTGTCTTCTGACCAGTACCTGTGTGACCTAAGAGGCATTAAAAAGAGCCTAGGTTAAGAGTTCTTTACCTGGACATTCAGGCCCAGCGGCGGCCCACAAAGATAGACAGGCCCGGCGGTAGAGACAAGCAGACGCAGGTAGGCCTGCGGCGGCGGCCCGCGGAGGTAGACGTGCCCAGCGGCGGCAGCCGACAGGGATATTCAGGCCCGGAGGCAGCCGGCAGAGACATTCAGGCCCAGCGGCGGCCCACAGAGGTAGACAGGCCCCGCAACAGAGACAAGCAGACGCAGGTAGGCCTGCGGCGGGGGCCCGTGGAGGTAGACAGGCCCAGCGTAGGCAGCCAACAGGGATATTCAGACCTGGCAGCAGCCAGCAGAGACATTCAGGCCCAGCGGCGGCCCACAGAGGTAGACGGGCCCAGCGGCAGCCCGCTGAGGTAAACGGGCCCGGCGGCAGCGGCCGACAGGGACATTCAGGCCTGCGGTAGCCGGCAGAGACATTCAGGCCCAGCGGCAGCCACAGAGGTAGACAGGCCCGGCGCAGAGACAAGCAGACACAGGTAGGCCTGCGGCGGGGGACCGTGGAGGTAGACGGGCCCAGCGGCGGCAGCCGACAGGGATATTCAGGCCCGGGGGCAGCCGGCAGAAACATTCAGGCCCAGCGGCGGTACACAGAAGTAGACAGGCCCGGTGGCGGAGACAAGCAGACGCAGGTAGGCCTGTGGCGGCGACCTGTGGAGGTAGACGGGCCCAGCGGCAGCCGCTGAGGTAGACGTGCCCAGCGGCAGCGGCCAACAGGGACATTCAGGCCCGGTGGCGGCCCCCAGAGGCAGACAGACCCAGCGGCAGCTGACAGGGACATACAGGCCCGGCGGCGGACCGCAGAGGTAAACAGGCCCAGGGACGGAGACAAGCAGACGCAGCTTGGAACAGGGACGCCCCTAACCCCAACATCTGGGGAAGAAGCTATCTCCGTGGGTCAGAACCAGAACGAATCTGAACACTCCGTCTGAGGACAACCCAGGGCCCAGCTGCTGATCCTGTGAAACCCAACAACCTGGAAGTGTTGGTGAGACTACCCTGCTCAGCTGAAACCCATCTGGGAGAGGATACAGATGCCTACAGTTTAAAGTCTGAAGAAACAAGATCAGCTGAGGAGTTGACAAATGAACAAAAAGTGACCTGGGAACACAGAAGAAGGCGCTACCCAGACACCAAACCAGATCACCAGAATCATAAGTATATAATTCACCGATCGAAATCAGCTGCCCCTGAAGAAATAGCCCAATAGCACCAATTTAACCAAGAACCACTACTAAACCAAGACTAAAAATTAGAACAAGAGAGGCACTCTCAGACACAGACACCACCTGCACCTCACAGAGGAAGAGATGAGTAGACACCAGTGCAAAAATACAGGCAACAACATAAAGACCTATATGGCAACATCAGAACCTAGTGATTCTACACCTGCAAGACCTAAACATACCATGACAGAAGAAACAGAAGAAATCAACCCTAAAAATGACATTAAGAAGATGATAGAGGCCCTTAAAGAAGAAATAAAACATTCCCTCAATGAGGAAATAAAAACTTTCCTTAAAGAGGAATTGAAAAACTACCTTAAAGAGGAAATAAAAACTTTCCTTAAAGAGGAAATAAAAAACTCCCTTAAAGAGGAAATAAAAACTTCCCTTAAAGAGGAAATGAAAAACTCCATTAAAGAGGAAATAAAAAACTCCCTTAAAGAAATGGAAGAAAAAACAAACAAAAAATGGGAAGAAATCAAAGAAAGCCAAGAAAAAGCAATTAAACAGATGAAAGAAACATTCCAAGATCTGAAAAATGAATTTGAGACAATAAAGAAAACACATGCTGAGGGAATGCTGGAAATAGAAATCCTGACAAAACGAACAGGAACTACAGAAACAAGCATAACCAACCGATTGCAAGAGATGGAACAGAGAATCTCTGACACTGAAGACACGATAGAGAAAATAGATTCGTCAGTCAAAGAAAACAATAAAGACAAAAAAGTCCTAACACAAAACGTCCAGGAAATTTGGGACACCATGAAAAGACCAAACCTAAGAATAATAGGGATAGAAGAAGGAGAAGAATACCAACTCAAAGGCACAGAAAATATATTCAACAAAATCATAGAAGAAAACTTTCCTAACCTAAAGAAAGAAATACCTATGAAGATACAAGAAGCTTACAGAACACCGAATAGGCTGGATCCAAAAAAAAAGTCCCCTTGCCACATAATAATCAAAACACTAAACACACAGAATAAAGAAAAAATATTAAGAGCTGCAAAGGAAAAGGACCAAGTAACATATAAAGGCAAACCCATCAGAATGACACCAGACTACTCAATAGAGACTATGAAAGATAGAAGATCATGGACAAACCTCATGCAGACACTAAGAGACCATGGATGCCAACCCAGACTATTATACCCAGCAAAACTCTCAATCACCATAGGCGGAGTAAACAAAATATTCCAGGATAAAACCAGATTTAATCAATACCTGTCCACAAACCCAGCCCTACAGAAAGCACTAGAAGGGAAAATTCAACCCAAAGAAGCTAAACACATCCATGAAAAATCAAGCAATAGATAATCCTACACCAACATACACCACAGAAGGACAACACAACACAACCAAAAAAATAACAGGAATTAACAATCACTGGTCATTAATATCCATCAATATCAATGGTCTCAACTCACCTATAAAAAGACACAGGCTAACAGAATGGATTAGAAAACAGGACCCATCCATATGCTGCATACAAGAAACACACCTTAACTCCAAAGACAGACACTACCTCCGAGTAAAGGGCTGGGAAAAGGTTTTCCAAGCAAATGGACCTAAGAAACAAGCTGGTGTAGCTATCCTAATATCTAATAAAATAGACTTCAAACTAAAATCAATCAAAAGAGACCAGGATGGACATTACATATTCATCACAGGAAAAATCCACCAAGATGAAGTCTCGATTCTAAACATTTATGCTCCAAATACAAAAGCACCCACATTCATAAAAGAAACTCTACTAAAGTTTAAAACGCACATCAAACCCCACACATTAGTAGTGGGAGATTTTAACACACCACTCTCACCAAAAGATAGATCTACCAGATTGAAACTTAACAAAGAAATAAAGGACCTAACAGATGTTATGACTCAAATGGACCTAACAGATATCTACAGAATATTCCATCCTAACACAAAAGAATATACCTTCTTCTCAGCACCCCATGGAACCTTCTCAAAAATTGACACAAAACAAATCTCAACAGATACAAAAAAATTGGAATAACCTCCTGTATTTTATCAGACCACCATGCCTTAAAGTTAGAACTCAATAACAACAAAAATTATAGAAAACCCACAAACTCATGGAAACTGAATAATACTCACCTGAAACATCAATGGGTCAAGGAAGAAATAAAGACAGAAATTAAAGAGATCCTAGAATTCAATGAAAATGAAAGTACAACATACCCAAACTTATGGGACACTATGAAAGCAGTGCTAAGAGGAAAATTCATAGCTCTAAATGCACACATAAAGAAGATGGAGCAATCCCATACCAATGAATTAACAGCACAACTGAAAGCTCTAGAACAAAAAGAAACAAACTCACCCAGGAGAAATAGACACCAGGAAATAATCAAATTGAGGGCTGAAATCAACGAAATAGAAAACAAGAGAACAATACAAAAAATCAATGAAACAAAGAGTTGGTTCTTTGAAAAAATCAACAAGATAGACAAACCACTAGCCAAATTAACCAAAAGGCAAAGAGAGAACACCCAAATTCACAAAATCAGAAATGAAAAGGGAGACATAACAACAGACAATGAGGAAATCCAGAGAATCATCAGATCATACTTCAAAAACCTGTACTCCACAAAAATGGAAAACCAGGAAGAAATGGACAATTTTCTGGATAAATACCAAATACCAAAATTAAATCAAGACCAGATAAACCATTTAAATAGACCAATAACCCCTAAAGAAATAGAAACAGTCATCAAAAGTCTCCCAACCAAAAAAAGCCCAGGACCAGATGGTTTCAGTGCAGAATTCTACCAGACTTTCAAAGAAGAACTAATACCAATCCTCTTCAAAGTGTTCCACACAATAGAAACAGAAGGAACACTACCAAACTCTTTTTATGAGGCTACAATTACCCTGATACCCAAACCACACAAAGATGCAACAAAGAAAGAGAACTACAGACCAATCTCCCTCATGAACATTGATGCAAAAATACTCAACAAAATATTGGCAAACCGAATCCAAGAATACATCAAAACAATCATCCATCACGACCAAGTAGGATTCATCCCAGGGATGCAAGGATGGTTCAACATACGGAAATCAGTCAATGTAATACACCATATAAACAAACTGAAAGAAAAAAACCACATGATCATCTCCCTAGATGCTGAAAAAGCCTTTGACAAAATCCAACACCCTTCATGATAAAGGTCTTAGAAAGAATAGGAATACAAGGAACATTTCTAAACATAATAAAAGCAATTTATAGCAAGCCAACAGCAAACATCAAATTAAATGGAGAGAAACTCAAAGCGATACCACTAAATTCAGGAACAAGACAAGGCTGTCCACTCTCCCCATATTTATTCAATATAGTACTAGAAGTTCTAGCTAGAGCAATAAGACAACAAAAGGAGATCAAAGGGATACAAATTGGCAAGGAAGAAGTCAAACTTTCACTATTTGCAGATGATATGATAGTATACATAAGTGACCCCAAAAACTCTACCAGGGAACTTCTACAGCTGATAAACTCCTTCAGGAAAGTGGCAGGATACAAGATCAACTCAAAAAAATCAGTAGCCTCCTATACACAAATGATAAAAGGACTGAGAAAGAAGTCAGAGAAACATCACCCTTTACAATAGCCACAAATAATGTAAAATACGTTGGGATAACACTAACTAAACAAGTGAAAGACCTTTTTGATAAGAACTTTAAATCTCTAAAGAAAGAAATTGAAGAAGATATCAGAAAATGGAAGGATCTCCCATGCTCATGGATAGGTAGGATTAACATAGTAAAAATGGCAAACTTACCAAAAGCAATCTACAGATTCAATGCAATCCCCATCAAAATCCCAACACAATTCTTCACAGACTTGGAAAGAAAAATACTCAACTTTATATGGAAAAACAAAAGACCCAGGACAGCTAAAAGAATCCTATACGATAAAGCAACCTTGGAGGCATCACCATCCCGGACCTCAAACTCTACTATAGAGCTATAGTAATAAAAACAGCTTGGTACTGGTATAAAAACCGACATACAGACAATGGAATCGAATTGAAGACCCTGACATTAATCCATGCACATATGAACACCTGGTTTTTGACAAAGGAGCCAAAACTATACAATGGAACAAAGAAAGTATCTTCAACAAATGGTGCTGGCATAACTGGATGTCAATATGTAAAAGATTACAAATAGATCCATATCTGTCACCATGCACAAAACTCAAGTCCAAGTGGATCAAAGACCTAAACATAAATCCAGTTACACTAAACTTAATAGAAAAGAAAATAGGAAGCACTCTTGAACGCATTGGCACTGGAGACCATTTCCTAAATAAAACACCGACAGCACAGACCCTGAGCACAACCATTAATAAATGGGACCTCTCAAAACTGAGAAGCTTTTGCAGGGCAAAAGACACAGTCAATAAGACAAAAAGACAGCAACAGATTGGGAAAAGATCTTCACCAACCCCACATCTGACAGAGGATTGATCTCCACAATATATAAAGAACTCAAGAAACTAGACATCAAAGCACTGAACAGTCCAATTAAAAAATGGGCTAAAGAGCTAAACAGAGAATTCACAAAACAAGAACTACAAATGGCTGAAAGACATTTAAAGAAATGCTCAACATCCTTAATCATCAGAGAAATGCAAATCAAAACGACTCTGAGATACCACCTTACACCTGTTAGAATGGCTAAGATCAAAAACACCAATGACAACCAATGTTGGAGAGGATGTGGAGCAAAGGGAACACTCCTCCACTGTTGGTGGGAATGTAAACTTGTACAACCACTGTGGAAATCAGTATGGCGGTTTCTCAGAAAATTAGGAATCGAACTACCTCAAGACCCAGCCATCCCACTCTTGGGCATATACCCAAAGAATGTTGATACATACCATAAAGATACATGCTCAGCTATGTTCATAGCAGCACTATTTGTAATAGCCAGAACCTGGAAACAACCTAGATGCCCATCAACGGAAGAATGGATGAAAAAAATGTGGTACATATACACAATGGAGTACTACTCAGCAGAGAAAAACAATGAAAGCATGAAATTTGCAGGCAAATGGATGGAACTAGAAAAAATCATCCTGAGTGAGGTAACCCAAACCAGAAAGACAGTTATGGTATGTACTCACTCATTGGTGGATTCTAGATATAAAATGAACAATCAGACCACAACCATAGAACCATAGAGGCTATATATATAGCATGGAGGTCCTAGGACGACTGTGGCATATAATAAATTTCAGTTTTACTCAATTATTGAAAAAAAATAGCCAAATGAATGGAAACACATGAACTATGAACCAAAGGCTGAGGGGCTCCCAGCTGGATCAGGCCCTCTGAATAGGTGAGACAGTTGATTGGCTTGATCAGTTTGGGAGGCATCTAGGCAGTGGGACCAAGTCCTGGGCTCATTGCATGAGTTGGCTGTTTGAAACCAGGAACTTATGCAGGGACACTTGGCTTAGTCTGGGAGGAAGGGACTGGACCTCCTGGACTGAGTCTACCAAGTTGATCACAGTCCTCGGGGAGGACTTGTCCTGGAAGAGGTGGGAATGGAGGGTGGGCTTGGGGTAAGGGGAGGGTGTGGGAGGGGGGAGAATAGGAACCCATAGCTGATATGTAGAACTGAATGGTATTGTAAAATAAAAAATATATATCACAAAAAAAAAAAGAGTTCTTTACCTCAGTGCCCACCCCATGAATGAAAAGGCCAAGAGGAGGTCAGACTGTCATCATGAAGGTCACGTCATCTCTAGTTTGATTAGCAATGCTTCCTGTTAGACTAGTGCTTCTCCACTTGAAAGGGGGTGTGGGAGATGTCGCCTCTTCATTGGCAAATGAAGACATTGGCAATGATGAGGTACATTTAACTCCTAGAGATGGGGCTAAACATTCTGCAATATAGAAAACCACCCTTCGTAGCAAAGAAAAAAACTTCTGAAGGAAATGCTGAGAGGTAGCAAGAATTTCCAAGTAGGCACCCAGTTGCAGAGAGATTAGGACTCACACACATTCTCTCTCTCTCTCTCTCTCTCTCTCTCTCTCTCTCTCTCTCTCTCTCTCTCTCTCTCTCTCTCTCCTGTCTCTGTTTCTCTGTGTGTGTATGTGTGTGTGTGTGCATGTAAGACTCCCCTTACCATGTATCTTAGAGTAGAACCCACCACATGCTATTCCCTCTTAGATTTATACACTGAACTTTTTCTTCACCAGGAGTGGTAGTGAAGAATGCCAGGAGAATATGGTCAAGAGCCACAGAGTCCTGGGGCCTCACAAGGGACTTTAGAATCTGCAGTGTTTATTTCAGAACAGTTATGGAACTATGGATTGGAGATGAATAGCACTGTGTACCAAAGAACAACCATTTACCTGTCTACTAAAGTTAAACGTAAGTAGAAGTAATGCACTTGGAGACATTTACTGCATAAAGCCATACAGAAATTCTCTCTGAGTGATTTTGTACCAGCCATCTTATCCCTGCCCCACTCCATAAGATTGAGACACATACAAATTTGGCTTTATTTTTCATTCAAGAACAGCCCGTGTCAGAGCATGTTTGTTGGTTCATGTTTGAAATTGATATACACATATACTCTTGGTCACAGATCATGTAAAAATAGGGAATAACAGTTGCCCCATCAGTGGGTACATTCCTAACGAATGACAGAGGGCAGAGAGCTTGTTGGAAGCCATGGTTCTAGTTGTTAAAAATATATTGTTGATCAGAATCTGGGGCCTCTAAGTTTAAAGCTATTTTCTTTCTCCTCCAGAGTCTGATTACCTTGCTAGTCTACTCCATGGTAACTTGTGATACTGCCCCAACAGAGACACTGGCCTAAAGATGTGCATATCCCTTGAGATTCCTGGGACACATCCAGCAAAAACCTTATTCCTCTGTTGAGACTATGCCAGACCAACTGTCAATGTCAGGCCAGCAGCTTCTGAGGAGTCCACTGGACCTTTACAGCTACTCTGATAGTCTTCATGTATCTAATTTATGCATCTAAATCTACCAGTTACCATGTGGTTATCAAGTTGCTTGCATTAACTGAAACCAGAAATTTAAGTTTATTAACAACGTGAATTCCGTGAAGCTCTTCCAAATGGGACTTTAGCCAAAGGATCTTAGTTACCAAGGGGGCTCATTAGTGATTGGGCTCATTTCTAAAGTGGCCCAATGGCATTGTTCCCAAAGAAAAGAACCAGTAAGCCTAGATCACGCGCTGTTGGGTACTGTGTATTTACATATTCACTGTCTCCTTCTCACAGCAACAAATCTTCGTCTGTCCCCCCCCCCCCGCCCCCGTTCCCAGTTGAAAGATGACCTGCAGTGTGAAACCCAATAAGTATCTGCTTGTGTATCTGCAAAACAGGAGTCATGATGGTACCTACCTCACCACATGCTGTGAGGATGAAATGCAGTACCGCAAGTATTGCAGTTCTTACCATCATTGTGTTTATTAGTAAAATGACTCCCAAGTCACTATACCTCTCAGGATAGCATGTGACCTGCCAGGACAGGAACCACCATCTTTTTAGTTATTTGTGTGCCATCTTAGAGACAGCGCCAACGGACTTCGCATACACATGAACCTTTTTTATTTCCCAACTTTCACTTATTGTCTCATTTCAAGAACTCTCTTTCTTCAGCTTCCCTTCCAAATTGAGAAGGATAAACAAGCAATTTGTACAAACCTCCCCCTGTAAGGCATTCTTTGCTTGGGATTTTAGGAAAGTTATAATTATTTTAATGTGATACACTTGATAGCAGAAGATAAAAGGCCCATTAGAGGAAGGACAGCCTGTAGCCATTGGGCTGGGGAGGAAACCCTGTAATTGGCAAGTAGCCTACAATGTTAATACCACAGACTGCTCTCTGCTGACTGTTCTTGGACAGGTACCACCAGTATTCTCTGATACTTGGCCAAAGAAAGAGGCCAGAAAAAGCAATTCTCTTTTTGTTGTTTAATTTCAGTACAAAGGCTTGAACCTTAGCTCTCACATACACCAGATAAGCACTCCACCACTGAGCTGTACCCCCAACTCTGCTTTTACTTTTTTATGATGAGACAGTTTTTTTAATTTTAATTTTTATTATTTTGTACATGTGGTGCGTGTGCATGTTTGTGTGTGTGTGTGTGTGTGTGTGAGAGAGAGAGAGAGAGAGAGAGAGAGAGAGAGAGAGAGAGAGAGAGGTGGGGAGAGAGGTATTGTAGGGGTATGTGCATACTTTAGCATGTGTGTGGAGGTCAACGAACAGCTTTCAAGAAGTCAGTTTTCATTCCAGGTGGGATCCAGGGATCAAACTAAGGATGTCATGCCTGTACTGGGCCTACAACAGCGTTGAATAATTTACCTGGGAGTGCCTTGAACTCACTGGGTAGCCAGGCAGGCTCAGAACTTGGTGTTAGGATCCTGTCCTCACTCCTGCACATAGGCAGCTCAGGGTCTTGTGTCTTACGTCATCAGGGGGCACTGGCGACGATGGATGCAGACCCCATGCTCTCTCTCTGCTCTCTCCCTGTTCCCTGTTCTGCTCTGCTCCCTTCCCACCCCACCATCTTCTCTCTCTCCGAGCCTGTCTCTCCTCTTTTTCCTCCCCACCTTTCCCTCCTAATAAAGCTCTAAAAACTGACACTGGGTTCTGTCATGACCGTGACTTTTACACGTGGTAACCAGTGCCACCACCAGCACCATTTATCTTTCACTTGGGATCTTCCTGTTTCAGCCTCTCTAGTAGCTAGGATCACCAGCTTGTATATGTCAACTCAAACACAACATTCTTTCTTTGAGAAGATGTAGCAATATTGAATTTGCATGAAAATATACACAGAAGTTATTTCTTCCAGAAAGTCTACCTGGACTCCAACCTGAGCATAGCTTAGTTGGTACCCACACCCAGTTCCTTATTGCTTTAAAGACTCTTCTCATTGCTATGACAAACGCATCTTAAGGCAAGGCTTGTTTTGGCTTACAATTCAAGGGCACAGTCCATCAGGTAGGGAAGGTGTTTTATTTTTTCCATTGCTGTGAATAGGTAGATACTCATGCCCAAGGCAATTTATAAAAGAAAACATTTAATTAGGGGCTTACTTACAGTTTCAGAGAATGAGTTCATAACCATCATGACAGGGAGCAAGGCAGCAGGCAGGCAGGTAGGCATGGCACTGGAGCAGTGTCTGAACTAACATCTTATTAGAAAACTGGAGGCAGAGAGAGAGATCATTGGGAATGGCTTTTGAAGCTTCGTAGCCCA
Source organism: Peromyscus leucopus (assembly GCF_004664715.2). Classification (NCBI taxonomy): domain Eukaryota; kingdom Metazoa; phylum Chordata; class Mammalia; order Rodentia; family Cricetidae; genus Peromyscus; species Peromyscus leucopus. The sequence goes on from NC_051065.1 coordinate 113,274,697, forward strand.
CCCCCCCAGTGATACCTCCTCCGACAAGGCCACACCTCCTAATGCTTCCCAAACAATTCCAACCATTATAGACCAAGCATTCAAATATAAGAGCACATGTGGGCCATTCTCATCCAAACCACCACAGATGGCACAGGAACAGGAATGTGAATCAGCAGGCCTTTGCATTCAGTCAGGAGCAGAGAGAGATGAATGCTGATGCTCAGCCTCCTCTCTCCTTTTATTCTGTCTTAGCTTACAGAATGGCGCCACACACATTTAGAGTAGATTTTTCCCACCTCAGTTAATCCAATTAAGAAACTCCTCATAGACAATCCCAGAAATTTGTCTCTAGGTCACTGTAGATCCTGTCAAGTTGATAATCAGTGTTAACCATCATATGAATTAGGTCCAGGGCACATCATTTTGTACTGTTTCATATTTACTTGATATTGGTGGATCCTAACGACTCCCTTGGGGGAGGGGGTAAGAAGGCACAGAGTCAATGACACAGACCCTGGGAGTCAATTTAAGGCAAACAGCAAATGGGAAAGACCTTATATACCCTCCTCCCAGCACCCAAGCTGTGTCCCAATCTGGTGGCATTGCGTGGTCATCCCTCATTGCCTGGGCACTATCAGGAACTCTGACAGTGCCTGTTGTGAGGCCCTCAGGCAGACTGTAGGTTGGCTCATAAGGAAGTATGTTATGTACATGCCATGGCAACTGGTTTGAGCCAATTTCCTAGACCCTGTGGGCCTGTCCTACTACAACCTATCAACCTGGCCTAGTCCTAGTGCTGGACTACAAACTCTTGTGGGATAGACCTGAGTTGGAGACTATGGTATTCTGACTACCAATGCATTGTAGGTATTCAGTAATAATTTACTTTTATTTTATGTGAGTGTTTTTGCAGGCATCTATGTACATGTACCATATGTATGCAGTGCCTGAGGAGTACAGAAGAGAGCAGGTGCTGGGAATGGAAGCTGGGTCCTCTGAAAGTGTAGCACATACTCCGGCATCACCAAGCTCCAGCCCTGTTGGCTTAGCTGTTACCTCATAGAACCTATGTATAGTAGTTTTCCCTGTTCATCAAGAATTCTAGAGTCGGAGTGTGGGCTATACATGAAAATATCTGAACCAGGAATGGTGGTGCTCTCCTTTAATTCCACCACTCAGGAAGCAGAATCAAGCAGATACCTGTGAGATTGAGACCAGCCTGATCTATATAGTGTGTCCCAGACTAGCCAGGATTATATAGTGAGACCCTGTGTCTCAAAGAAAAAGAGATATTTGAAAACCTTTAGCATCATAACATGCTGATATTCAAGAGAGAGAGGGGAGAGAGAGAGAGAGGAGAGAGAGAGGAGAGAGAGAGAGAGAGAGAGAGAGAGAGAGAGAGAGAGAGAGAGAGAAGGAAGAAGATAAAACAAACAAACAAACCAAACCCAAACCTTTAAATTGTGCTGGTGTCTGTCCCTCAGAGAGCTCCTGTGAGCTGGGAAATCTGAAATCAGAGTGGAGAGAGCAGGCACAAGACAAAGCAACACAATTGCTCCTTTTCCAGAACTCAACATGCAGATACGATTCAGCTCCTTTTAGTATCATGATTCAGGGAATTTCGAATGAGAATTGACCTTGCAAAACCCTTCCTGCAAAAATGTTTGCTAAGTAAGTTTGTTGTTGTTTTAAAACCGATCCTGTTAGTCTATAGTTTTTAAAAAACTAAAACAAAATAGAACAGAACTTGATTGTCTCAGCGTTTGGGAGACCGGAAGTCTGGAGTCTGGGGTTTGTTAGGATTGGTACTTTCTAGAAGCTCAAAGGAAGTCCCTGCTTTGTGTCACTCTCCTGGTTTCTGGTCCCTTCCCATGATCATTGGCATACAGGCTCTGTGGTCTGCATCCCTCCTCCTGTGGCCATCTTCCTTCTTTGTGTTTGTCTCTGTTCACAGTTTTATCTCATTTCAGAAGCTCAGATAGTTGACCTTTGGATTTGGATGCCTCTTCTTCTTCTTCCCTGAAATGTGTCCCCCAGAAGAAAAGTTCTTTTGAACACCTAACCCCTAGAATCTCAGGATGTGACCTCATCTGGAGATTAAAAATTTGAGGTTGTTAGGGTGGGTCCTAGACCCACACAATTGGTCTTTATAAAAAGGGAGGTTGGCCACAGAGATGGACAGAGTAAATGCCCGGAGGAAATGAAGGCACAGGCCAGGGTGGGGCTTGCACAAATACAGGGCCAAACAAGACCTCTATTGAAGACACCAGCTACTAGAGGGAGAAGTGTGGAACTGGCTCTCCTTCACAGCCTTCAGAGGTGCTGGCCAGGACAGAGACTGTGTCCTAGATGCTCAAACAGCCAGGCAATAGGTTTCTGTTGCTCACATTACTCCATTGACTCATCTGTGTTTACAGAACTCCTAACGATGTGTGTGTGCAGTGAAGTTCCCCATGTCTCCCAGCTCTAGGAGTACAAGTACATGCTATGATACCCTGATTTATTTATTTATTTATTTATTTATTTATTTATTTATTTATTTTAATATGGGTTCTGGGGAATCAATACATGGGCAATGATACAGCTTCAGAGTTTAAGTGAAGCATATATTGAAATAAAACATGGGGTGCTGGAGAGATGGCTCAGCAGTTAAGAGCACTGGCTGCTCTTCCAGAGGACCAGGGTTCAGTGTTAGGAGATCTGACACCCTCACACAGATACACATGCAGAAATAGCACCAAAGTCCATAAAATAAGAATAAATAAATCATTTTTTAAAAATTAAATAAAGTGCAGCCCTTGATTTCTTTGTGCATGTATGCCTCTGTGTGTGTGTGTGTGTGTGTGTGTGCATGTATACATGTGTGTGTGCCTGTGTGTGTGTGTAAGTCAGAAGACATCCTCAGTTATCATTCCCCAGGTGCTATCCACCTTTTTTTTGAGACAAGGTCTCTCACTGGCCTGAAACTCACCAGGTAGGCTAGGCTGGCTGGCCACCAAGGCCCTAGACATCCAGTTTTCTCTGCCTCCCCAGTGGTGGGATCAAGAGCATGTGCCCCCATGCTCCGCTGCTAGGAATCTAAATCATGTCTTCTTGTGCCTGCATGCTAAGCATTTCACTGACTGAACTCCCTTCCTACCCTCCCACCCCCTTTAGGACAAAGCTTTGCATTGTAGTACCCAGCCTTTTGAATACTAGGATGACAGGTATGTACCATTATGCCCAGGAGGGTACCTGAAATCTAAATGCACACACACACACACACACACACACACACACACACACACACACACACCTACGGTAATTCTAAGGTTGGCAGTTGTATAAAGAGGCAGTTAATTCTCTGGGAAGGATTTATTTATTTATTTGAGAGGGACCTGGAAAACTTCCCTAGGTCAGAAGGCTCTCGATTAGGAGTTGAAGGGGCCCTAGTGTTTCACTCCTCTGCAATTAAAAAAATGAGTGCCTCAAACCCTCCAATGGTGGCTAACACAGAGGCGAACTTAGAGACATCTCTGCGTCTGCACACAGCTGCATTATTAGAAGAAATAACTGCTCACAACATATTCAGTTTACTGAGCTCCAAGGAGATGGAACCGACTGTTTCCGCACCAAGTGGGCAACGTGATTCCAGGAATTTTTAAAGCCCCCAGTTCACACGTGAACGATCATTTGCATTGCACGTTGCACCGTAAATGGAAGTAGATTGTTGGAGGTCTGTTGTTGTTCTGCCAAGGAAGTAATTTATGTTGCCCGTAGACGGGGATCAAAACATAACAAATCCATTTGCAGGATGGGTGGGCAACACAGAACACTCAGAGCATTTCCTACACTTAAGCATCTATGCTAGGACCTTTGGTGATGCCAGTGGAGGCTCAGCCTGTGCCTCTGCCTTGAAACCTAAAATACCGAGCAGGTTTTCGACGTCTTTTCCTGTTACTCTAGTAAAGCCATTTACTGATCTGTGCAGAGCACAGAAACCAGAGTCCTAACCCAGGAAGTCCAGACCGTTTTGAAAGCGTAGCTCTATTTACTAAATTGTTAGGTTGCCTGGGTGATGGGGCAAAGTATGGCATTGTCCAACAAAACAGGAGACACATGGGACATGGATGCACACTGTAGGCTCATCTTTGTTTGCCTCAAATTCAAACTTAACTGTGTGTTCCTTATTTTTATTTCTTAAACACACCACCAATAAACTACCACACGGACAGGAAAATTACACCCTAGGGTCGAAAACACCGAAGCTCGAATCACTTTGCCAACAAGTAGTTGAGGGCTGTAGCTCAGTCGGTGGGGGGCAGGGGGAGTGCCTGCCCAGCATGTGCAAAGCCCTGGGTTCTGTTCCCAGGAAAATCAAGTAAATCAAACCTGGTGGCATGCTCTTGTAATCCCAGCACTCAGGTAGGAGATAGAAGCAGGAAGATCACAAATTCCAGGTCATTTTCTGCTACATATTAAGTTGGAGGCCAGCTTGGGCCATGTGAGACTCTGTCTCCTCTTCTCTCTCTCTCTCTCTCTTTCTCTCTCTCTCTCTCTCTCTCTCTCTCTCTCTCTCTCTCTCTCTCTCTCTCTCTCTCTCCCCTCTCCCCCATATATATGAATAGGCAAAAAGAGTTAAAAACACGACCAGTTGGCACGCCTCAGTGCAGCAGGGCTAGCCCGGCGTGTGTGAGGCCCTGGGTTTCTCGCAGCACCGTGGCCATCCTTTAGAAGACCACTTGCACTAGGCTTCTCCAGTGTGGGTAATTTCCAGACTGTACTTGATTGTGGGACCTTGTTTTTGTCAGTATGTCTGAGCACTTATCCTGGGCTCTCACTCTTGTATCTAAACTGGGCACAGAAGACATTCAGCTCTTTGTTAAGTGCTGGCACAGTCCCAGACATAGCCAAGCCTTTTGGTGTCTGAGACAGAGGAAAATCCAGTCATATCAGTCATATCAATCCTGTATTTAAAATCTTTTGTCAAATCATAGAATTTGTGTGTGTATATGTATGAATTGTGATTTCATAAAGACTGTGTTAAAAAAAATTGCCAGCTAGGTTTGTTTGATTTTTTTTTCATCTGAGAAAATACCTTACATTACATCAACCTTTGCCTTGGCATTCAGTGACTATTAAACATTGTTAATATTTAAGTTTTATCTTATTGTTATTTAAATTTAAGCTGTAAAATGTTATCAACCCTCTTCCTTGCTGAGTCCCACTAGAATCAATAACAATACCTGGCTTACTTTGTCGCAGGAAATGGCCAGTGCTGTGTTCTAAGGTCCTCAACGTTATTGAATCCTTACAATTCTGTTACCTTTGCTTCTACCTTATAAAAGCGATGATTTTAAATACAGAAACAACTTCCCCAAGAACGCAGATAATAATTACAGGTGTTGGGGATTAGAAAGTAGAAACTGGGGGTTTTGTTTGTTTTGTTTATTTGCTTGTTTTCTTCCACCTGTAGCCCATAGCACTTGTTTGTACATTATTGAAGTCTGAACTCAGTCCAGGGCAGCCAGGAACTTCTGCCTGCAGTAAGCCAGGACGTCCTCTAGGTGTCCTTCTTAACCAATATTGTACATTCGGAAAGACTAGGCACAGCGGAACTCACAGAAGAAACTTGGCCTAACCTAAAAGGTTCTGTTCAGATGAAGGGCTCACTGAGCCGGGCACCTTCTCCTCGGATGGGAAAGGGACACCATCCGTGTGTGCCTCCTCACTGCACATGTCTCGCTCCTGTGCGGTACTGTCCCAGCTGCCCCTGGACAGAGGCTTGACAATTAGATTTGCCTGGTGTCAGGTCTTAAAGAAACCCGGGACACTTGGCTAACACTATGCTTATTAATATATCACACCAGATACTGGCTAGCTCTCCCAGCCTTCACTCTATACCTGTGGCTCCTCCCACCCCGCTCCCTATCCTAAGCCTCTCCAACCTAGAGGCTGGGCTCCCTTCCCCCAGACTCTGGTCACTATATAACTCAGCCATTTTGGCTACTCGCTCTCTAGGTGTCTTAACTTCTGGTTCTTCTCTTGGTCTGCTTGCTCCTCCCTCCCCCCAGGTCAGTCTGGACCCTTTCTGATGCCGCTGGCTGTTCTCACCAGCTGCTCCTCAACCATACCTGGGAGGGGTCATGTCTTCCTTTTTCCTTCACCTAGAATCCCAGATCTACAGAACACTTCCTCTACTGGCACTGAATGGTGTTCTCCTAAGCTTTGGTTGATTTTTCCTCCCCAGGATGCCTACAAAGGCTCTGAAAAATAGATTCTAAAAAATTGGCACTTAGAACTATTTTCCAAATTTAACTGGCCTCTTGTAGTTTTTGCTAAATCTTACCACCCCACTCTCCTGCCTGTTTGCTTTCTCATGTGCGTAGAAAGGGCAGGAACTTGTCTTTGGGCCAACTGGCATGGCCTGACCCAGAAGGAGCTGGGGAGGTGCCTGGGCGGCTGACTTAAGGTGGCATTCACTCTTGAGCTGTCACAGGTATACTTTGCCCTGGCCTCACAGGACCGCAGAGGCAGGAGGAAAACACCTGACTCACCTTACTCTGGTACGGCCTTCCTTACTTGGTGGGTGGACTCTGAGCTACCGGAACTCACAGCCTCACAAAGGCTTGCTCTTCTACTGTGGTAACTGGAATCCACCCTTGAGTGCTTCCTAACTACACACTGGGGCAAAGGACTTGAACTTCCACAAGCTTTGGTTCGGAGTTAATAGCAGTGACTTTGCTGTGATGATTAAATAAGAAAAAAAATTATTCTAGCAGTCCGGAACATGAATCAACCCTCAGCTGTGATGATTATTTACGTATTGTCATTTTAGTGCCTAAATTCATGCACCCTAAATCCTTGAAAACCTCAGCTTTGGGGATGGGAACTCATCGGCTAAAGCAATTGCCCCCTAACAATGAGGACCTCAGTTCGGATCCCGGAAAGCTACAGAAAGGAGCTGAGTGATGAGCTGCACATCTGGAACCCAGTGGCCCTACAGTGAACTGGGAAGCTGAGACAGGAGATTCCCCAGAAGTTCACGGGCGTCTAACATAATATAAACAGACAGTGCTGAGCAAACAAGGGTCTCACTCTCACACAAGACCAGAGGCTGTCCTCTGGCATCCTCACAGGCACTGTGGCAAGTGTACCATGACCTGCACATACCCCTATTCACACAGGAACAAGAACACACACACACACACACACACACACACACACACACACACACACAGATAAAAACCTCAGCTTGCTAGATCATGTTTACTATGGGACATCTCCTACTGCTTTCCTACAGGGTATTCTCAGAAAAACCTGCTGGGTACATACATGCTGTGCTGTGTAAGTTGTACTCATTACACTGTACAACCCATGCAGTACCCTTGTGAGTCCTGTACCAAGGAGGAAACTCAGGCCCAGGAGACCAGCCAGCAAGCAGTGAGGCTGGGCTAGACTCCAAGCCTGATAGTCTGTCTCCAAGACTTCAAAGCCCATGTCCTTAACCACTACTTTATGAAGATGGTGGTGTCTGTCCCGACACCACCAACTCCCCGAAAGGCTTCTCCAGTAATTGAAGGGTGGCTGGGATGCCTCTCCCAGCCTGAAGCTCCTGGGATTTCTGATGAGATCTTTGCTATTTCCCACCTTTTGATCTTTTCAGGATGCCTGTATCTCTTGAAAATGAGGAAAGGGCAAGCTAGAGAATGGGTTCATGACTAGGGAACATGCGTATCCCTCCCTGTGTGTCTGTGTCCGTGTCTGTGTCCGTGTCTGTGTGTGTGTGTGTGTGTGTGTGTGTGTGTGTGTGTGTGTGTGTGTGTGTGTGTGTTTGTATTGCAAAAGAGAGGCTCCAGATGACATGAGGCTCCTTCCCTGCAAGAGAAGCCTTTGGGGTACAAATTGAAAATGATGCAGCTCATTTTCCTCCACATTATTTGCAAAGATAATTCCAGTGCACTGGCTGTTACCTGACCCTTCATCAAGAATCTCTCAAATCGCACCTTGATGGACAACATCTGAGTCTTGTAAACCACTCCTTGCCAGCTGCTAGGACTGTACTTTTCTCCCTGACCATTGGTTGTGATTGTCACCCTGCTGAGCTGCCCTCCGGCCCTTCCACTTCCTTCTTCCCCGGCCTTTTCCTCTCTTCTTCCTTCTTTCCCCTTTTCATTTTCACTGGTTTCCATTTAAAGCAGTTGCTCTGTCACTGGCTGCTTTCTGAAGAGCACCACGGCCATCACAGAGCATGAGATTAGGCATCAGACACACCAGGCTCTGAAATTCCAGTGGTCAAGGAACCAAAGGCTTGGCCACCTTTCTGAGCCACTGTTTTCATGGTCCTATCTTCCTATTACCCAGATGACTTCAGTATTAGCCGGGCTGGCCTCACACGTTCCTTTAGTTTCTAAGATGTTGCTTCCCAACTCTGGGGAAAGACCCCACGCAGCAGCATCTCCTCAAAGGGACCCGATGTGTCCCGCCCATCTCAGGTAGCATCTGTGGCCACTTTATTGTGTCTTATCACCCTTGGTCTTCATAGAATTAACCGTCATATCAAGTCATTCAAACAGTTATGCTTCTTCCTCATGAGACTGAAGCCTTTGGGGAAACAGCCCGTTCTATCCAATTGCCTGCGTCTGTGACTTACGGATTTGCAGTTGGCACACGAGTGAGGTGTTGGGTGCCCATTTCTCTTCCCTGAATCACACATAATTTTGCCTGACTCTCATTAACAACTGTTGTCTCCCCTTCTTTCCTCTCTGTTTTAAGCTGTGGAACACAGCACCCAGATGTAACACCTGTCCCTAGGTACACAGCCTAGGGGTTCTCAAAGGATCACCATGCACAGTCAAGATGGGAGACTTGGACTTTTTACTTGTCTTACTTCTGTGTATCTTACTTCCACTGCTTCTCATGGCTTCTGGCCCTGGGTGTCTCCTTTGTCCTCTCCTCCTCCTTCTCTCATTTCTTCTCTCCAGCCTAATTTCTCCTGTTTATTCTCTCTGCATGCCAGCCCCATTTATCTCTCTCCTGCACAGCTATTGGCCATTCAGCTTTTTATTAGACCCATCAGGTGCCTTATGCAGGCAAGGTGAAACAAATGCAACACATCTTTCCATAATTTAACAAATGCAGCATAAACAAATGTAACACATCTTTGTCTAGTTAAAACAATATTCTACAACATCAATCATATTCCCCAATCGCTGGGTGAATCAAAAACATACCCGCATACTCCCCCAACTCTCCACAGGAGCCAGCACAGCCATAATTGATGTTCACAGACCTCTTCAGCCTTGAGTGCTTTTGTGAATGATCAGCATTGGAGAAAACGATCTGAAAATCCCAATTTGGGTCAACTCCTACTCCTCTCCTCCCAGTCCCAGGTCACTGTTCTTGCCAAGGCTGCTGGTACTTGAAAGCAGAAGGAATGGAGTAGTGCTCTGTGTGTGTTTGCATGTTAAGGGCTGCGCCAGGTAAGCACCACCAAAGCAGGTCTCCACTTGTCTTCCATTTTCTCCTGCCAGGAAGTCCGACGCTGACTCCATGAAGGAGGAAGAGGGTGAGGGTGTTTGGAGGACGTTTTGGGGGTGCACTAAGATTCTGCTTGGAGCCTAATCTCCTTCTTTGTGAGTGCCCAGACACACGGAGATGACTTTCAAGGTGGCTTCACAGCAAATCCATAAAGAGCACACCATATTTCATATCACTACACTGCCCCGAATCATCAAAATGGGAAGGATCATATGCAGTTTCAGAGCTACTAATCAATACTTAGTTCATTTTGCTTATGGGTGCTTATAACAAGTATGTATGCACTGGAGCATGCACTGGAGACTTCATTAGCTAGAACCATTTAAGAAGTGGATTTGGTCCATGGGTGAGCTTATTCAACCATTGATAATTAAGTCTAGTGAGAAGCCAGCTGAGATTTGGTGACATCCTCATTACAGGTTATCATGACCTGTGCTTGCACACAGGTCTGACTCTGTTTTTTGTCATTGGCAAATGCAAATTAGGTATATTAATTATGAGAGCCAGCCTTAGAATGTAGCACACAATTTTCACCAATCTGTCGAAAATCTTTCTACCCCACAATTTTCACCAATCTGTCGAAAATCTTTCTACTCCAAGTATGTTTTATTTTTTTTCCTTTCCTTTCCTTTTTTTTTTTCTTTTTTGAATGCAGGGTCTCACTACGTAACCTAGGCTAGCCTTCAATTTGCAATCTTCTTTAGTGTCCTAGGGGCTGGGATTGTAGGCACAAGCCACTATGCTGGACACCTAAATGAAATGCCATACCATATTTTTATTAATTTTGTGTATAAAGTGAAGATCCATGGTCTGGAATGTTTTACTTGTGGCTTCAGGCTGATGCTCAGAAAGCTTCAGGTTCTGGGGGAGGGGAGCTGGAGAGATGGCTCAGTGGCTAAGTGCTCTTGCCACTCTTACAGAGACCTGGTTTTAGTTCCCAGCAACCACATGGGGGTAGTGACAACCTGTAACTGCAATTTCAGGAATTGATGTCCTCTTCTGGCCTCCAAAGGCACCTGCATGCGTGTGGTATACATACACATACTCAGACATACACACATACACACAAAAGAAAACAAAAAATCTTTTTCAAACATTTCAGGTTTGGGTCCATTTTGGCTTCTTTTGTCAGGAGCACTTAACTTTCAACAGCTTAGGACATGGAGTTTGACCTGTCAGGATGTATGTCTTGACTTTCTCCAGGGCTCATGTCCCTTGTTATAACATGGAGATACTCAGTGCACCTCCCCAGCCTGGCAAGAGAACTAAATTAAATGCACATCAAGCTCTTATGCATGTCAGCCTGGCTCATGTCCAGCTAGGTCCCTTCCCACATCCCTCTTTCTACCCCTAGGCCCATGACTGGGGCTGGAAGGAAGGCAGAGCAGAAGAAAAGGCATAGGGGAATCCAGAGGAGGGATGATAGGGTTAAAACAGAGGAGACAGGGAGCTTCCAATTTTAGTTGTATTTATTTTTTTTGAGACAAGGTCTTGATCAAGTTGGCCTCAGGCTCACTGTGAGGTTAAAGATGACCATGATTCCTTCCTGTTCCTCCTGCCTCTACTTCTCAAGTGCAGGGGTCTTGTATGTCCCCCCACCATGCCTAGTTTATGCCCTACTAGGGATGGAATCTAAGACTTCATGCTAGGTAAGTACTCCGCCATCCATCCCCAGCCCTCTCCGGCACACTGAGCTGAAAGGCAAAGCAAGTGTTTTGTTACCTACAGGGTTTGTCTGTGTCCGAAAGTGTTTTCTCTCTCTGGAAATGGGCTGTGTCTCCATGCACTTTGAGATTAGAAAGGACAGTGAATGACTTACCTCGTCAAGAGGCATGGGTGAAGCATCTTGGTGGATGTTTACCTCCAGGTCAGTGCTACTCAGGATACAGTCTGAAAACTCCAGCGCAAAGGAATGGAGTCAGGATTCAGACAGTGGCTTGACCGAGGAGGTTTTCGTTTGTTTTTGAGACACGGTCTCATCACTTTCCCCAGGCTGGTCTCCTGGGCTAACGGAGTTCTCTGCCAAAGCCCCTGCAGCTGCAGGAAATGCAGGCATGCGCCAGGGTGCCTGGGGATGGAGTAGTTTGTCATCCGTCGAAGCTAACAGTACACACCAGTGTATATCTGGATCTCTATTAATCAACTAGTAATTTACTTTTTGGATTAATTTTCTCATAACAATTCAGTTTATGTCACCTTACAAATCTATAGGATTTATGGCATGCCATGCCTTCGCACCATCAGAAGCAGGAAGCTGGCTGGTTATGTTTTCATCCACACATAGGTAGCAAAGAGAGGGAATAGAGGAGGTAGGGAGAGGCCGTGAGTCCTAGAGGCAGCAGGGAGAGGCTGTGAGTCCTTCTTCCAGTCACTCCACTTCCTGCAGTTAGGCTCTGCCTCCTAAAGGTCCCATAATTTCCCCACATAGTACCACCAACAGGGGAGCAAGTATTCAAATAAATGCACCCATGGGGGGCATTTGTCACCTGAACAACCACAGAGTGCTTTGCCACTCTTCCATAGGATCTGAGTTCACATCCAGCATGTACCCTGGCTGGGCTCACCACCACTTGTGACTCCAGCTCCTGGGGATCTGACACCTTCTTCTGTCCTCTGTGGGCATCTACACACTTGCACACATACATGTATGCAGATGCACATGTACACAAAATTTAAAAAAAAAAAATTTTCATGGGGGCTAGAGAGATGGCTCAGTGGTTAAGAGCACTGACCTCTCTTCCAGAGATCCTGAGTTCAATTCCCACCAACCACATGGTGGCTCACAACCATCTATATTGAGATCTGATTGCTGTGGGATATTCTGTATGTCCTGTGGGAGCCCGTTCTTGGGTTTCTCGTGGCTTTATCCAGTAGGTCCACATAGAGGATGATTAGGACCACGGGCCTGAGTGCAGGTATCTGAGATGGTCTGCACTTGGATGTGCTGTGGGATGGTCTGTATGTCAAGTTGCTCTGATTGGTCAATAAATAAAACACTGATTGGCCCGTGGCTAGGCAGGAAGTATAGGCGGGACTAACAGAGAGGAGAAATAAAAGAACAGGAAGGCAGAAGGAGTCACTGCCAGCCGCCACCCTGACAAGCAGCATGAAAAGATGCTGATAAGCCATGAGCCGAGTGGCTGGGTATAGATTTGTGGAAATGGATTAATTTAAACTATAAGGACAGTTAGCAAGAAGCCTGCCATGGCCATGCAGTTTGTAACCAATATAAGTCTCTGTGTTTACTTGGTTGGGTCTGAGCAGCTGTGGGACTGGCGGGTAACAAAGATTTGTCCTGACTGTGGGCAAGGCAGGAAATCTCTAGCTACATCTGATGCCCTCTTCTGGCATGCAGGCATATGTGCAAAGAGAACACTATGTACATAATAAATAAATAAATAAATAAATAAATAAATAAATAAATAAATAAATAAATAAATCTAAACTTTTTTTTTCTTAAAAGAAAAAGAAGCCAGGCAGTGGTGGTATAAGTCTTTAATCCTAGAACTCCGAAGGCAGAGGCAGTCAGAGCTCTGTGAGTTCAAGGCAAGCCTGGTCTACAGAGTGAGTTCCAAGATAGCCAGAGCTGTTACACAGAAAAACACTGTCTCAAAAAATGAAACAAAATGAAACAACAGACAAAACAAAACAAAAAAGAAAGCAAGAAAGAAAAAAGAATTCCAAACTAATAAACAAATTAGCAATTGCATTCTGCCGAGGAAGGCTTGCAGGACATTATTACCTATGCTACCTGTGTTTCAAATGCTTTCTGTGAATATGGAATATTTTTGTTAAAAAAAAAAAAAAAGCCGGTGGTGGTCACGCCTTTAATCAGCACTCGGAGCAGAGGCAGGCGATTCTGTGAGTTCGAGGCCAGCCTGGGCTACAGTGAGTCCAGGAAAGGCGCAAAGCTACACAGAGAAACCTGTCTCGAAAAAAAAAAAAAAAAAAAAAAAAAAAAAAAAAAAAAAAAAAAGGACAATGTTTACATGTTGAAAATTCACCTTGATCAGTTTTCAATTTTGAGTGAGCAATTTCTAGAAAAAGCAGATGTGATCCTGGCAGAGTCACTGCCCTTCTGGTGTGGAAACTTCTCTGTAGAAGTCTGGTCCTCATTTCTTTTCGAAGGCTATATTTCTGACTCTGAGCACATTGTCTTTTGAGTGGGAAAGGGGGATTTTCACATAGGCTACATGCATAGAAACACTCACTTGAGTTTTCCTGACATTTCATGTCCATCCCAGCTCTCTCCAATGAATAGGCTAAGAAGATGGAGACTGAAATGTTTTCTTCAATGTAAAAGGCTTGTTTTTAAAATGAAGACAAATTACTCATTATCAATCAGTTAGTTTTTTCAAACCTAAAACTTCTCATCAGTCATTTTCAGAGAAACAATTAACTACCAAACTTGATCAATTCCAAGGCACCTGATTGTAAGGCTGGGGTCTACTGCAGTGGGAGAGAATCTGGACAGTGTGTAAAAGGACCTAGGTTCAGGCCCACACTGAAACAACAGAACAAAACAAAATTTTAGGTATCACTAAGAAAGAAAGAAAGAATGAATGAAAGAAAGAAGGAAAGAAAGAAAGAAGGAAAGAAAGAAAGGAAAACAAAATCCAACCACAGTCAATTCCACTAAGACACAATGAAGATAGGATCCCTATTTTCAGGTGTATGGATATAAAAAAAAAAAAAAACTCGTGTATTTTGGAATCTACAAAACATTGTAATAGTAAATGAATTCGTATCTTGTCTGATTTCCTTCTTGAAATGGGGCACCTCAAACTGTGTCTTGTGCACCCTAAACATAAATGCAAGCACTCGAAAACATGTTCAGTAGCACACTTTCAGTTTATTGACCTACGTAAAAAAATAATAGGTCTCAAAAAGTCAAAACAGTGAAAGTATATGCAAAAGGCTGTTTCCGATTTCAGAAGGCTATACAAATATGCAAAAAGAAATAAGTTATTATTTTTTTTCCAACTTGTGTCATTTTTTTTTCCAAAAATTTTTCCCCAAACTTCATTTCTAATGATACAAATGACTAAGGACCAGTTTAACAAATCATTTTTATGTATATATTACATGCTTTGGAATACAAGTAGAAAAATGTTCCAGAAAAGCTGTTGAGAAATGTCTCTATTCACAATATGGACAAGAAACTCGTATAAAAGGAGGGAAGAGGAAGCACCTTTTGTGGGATTCCGAAGCCGAATAAAGAGACAGAGATCAAGGCTGCCCTATAAGCACGCAAAATCCTGCAAACAGCCAATGAGGAGCTCCTCCAGACAGGGTAGGAGGTAGTTGAAGTCCCATGATTCACTCTCCTGCAGCTTGGAGGAAATCCTTTCATGCCCATCTTGTCTGGTCACTGGGTGACTCGAATTGACTTCTGGCGTTCAGAGTGTAGGTTTAACTCTCTACTGTTCACCACTTTAAGGCACACGATTCATCTATGATGATACGAGTTGGCTTTGTCCTCTGGGTCCTTTCTGTCATCATCTCAAAACCCTTTCTCAGATTCGTGGTTCCACAAACTTGCCACCTCAAGCCTGCCAGTTCAAAGAACAGGCAAGGTGGAGAGTCCGAGAAGTCAGTGTTGGGAAGCACAATAGGGATTGGTGATATGTACCTTAAGAACGTTCTCCAAGCAGAGGTGGCCAGTTAATTCCTCTGGTTGTCTACCATCAAGTTATGGTACAGGATGCCACAGCAATCAGAATGACTAGAATCCGTATTATGGTGCTCATGAAAAACATCACTTTGTAATATCTTAAAACATTTACATTCATTCAGAACTTCATGAAAATCTAACTTCTCTTCAAGTAAGTTTTCAATACTGTCTAAATTGTCATCTGTTTTGTAGAAACAGGGTGTTTTCTGTCAGCTCATGAATTCAAACCTTGTAATGGTGAGCCACAGCTCAGGAGCTTCCGGGTCCCCTCTTCTCAGCATTCTGAACTGTGCTCTGCAATATCCCATCCTCCTTTCCAATGGGACAAACTCCCTGAACATGTCCCCAGTTTCAAGGCTTGCCTTTGATGATTGTTGTTCCCTTCAGTAGAGCTCGCTGGGGATCAAGGCTTCATGTCAACTCTCTTGACAAGAATCCCACAATGGGATCAGACTTTGTGATGGGTTGGTGCCTAGAGTTTGAAAGGCAAGTCCTCACCAGGGCTTTGTGGGGCTTAGTGTGTGATTCACTGAAGTCTTCTCTTCTCCCTTGGAGGCCTTTAGTTTCTAAATCCTTCTAGAAAAGGAACACACTCTGCAAGGCACACTAGTGTGAGAACGCGCAGTGCTTGGTCAGGAGTCCAACTGCATTCAGACTAATGTTCCAGGCTTGGAGTCTTCGTGCCAAAAGAGTCTCTGCTCGCTGCTCTCCAGGTTGTCTTCCAGCTGGCTTCCATCTGTACCGTCCAGCGGAGTGGTGTCTGCGTACTGTCTGGTAAAGGGAACCAGGAAAGTTACCACATCAATCTATTTTGCTCCCTCAACACAAGCAGTCCAACAGGTTAGAAGGCAGCACTGTTAAGAAAAAATTTCCAGAACCTAGGACAGGAGGCAAAGAGTGTATATTGTTTTCCCAGCACAGTAGAGCATTGTCTAACAGGCACGTGAAAGGTTGCTGATCTCTCAGGAGAGTTCTACCTTTGTTTACCTTTCATTTACTCTTGATTAGGGCCCAGAAGGTATTAAGTTACATGTTAACTTAAAGGCATTTGTCGGGAAGAAATAACAATGTGTCCTTTGCAGCAGAAAATACTATGGGTTATAGTTTATTGCCCTACTTGACACTGCCTGGTTCGGTGTGTAACTTCACAGTCTTATCCCAGCACTCACTCCCTTCGGTTGTTTTGAATTCCCTTTGAAGCAGCACAGCTCATTCCCTTATTAATAATAGGAAAAAAGTGAATCTTTGGACACGTGCTTGCTTCTTAATTTTGTTTAAAAAAATCACATTTCAACTCTTTAAAGAGGCACAATTTGACAACTTTTCAAAATTAAGAGAATAAATTTCATGTTGTTCTCAGAGGCAAGAAAAATACTTAAAGTTAGCAGGGATACCTTGGGATATACATCATATCCTGCGGGTTTACGGGCCAAATATAAATTGCCAGTGACCCAGGAAATGACATCATATAGGCAGTTTGGTCTGAACGCTGCCAGAAAAAAAAAAAAAAAAAAAAAAGAAAAGAAAAGAAAAAGAAACAGACATATTTGGATGGTGTATTCATACAAGCACAGCCTATGCTACAAACGGTTCAGTTAAGCAAACTGCATTCTTTAACAGTAGGTTAACAGAGGTTAGAGAGTTAGTAGACTTTTGTTTTCAATTCCAAACTCTTTTAGTAAAGCCAGGTCAAAAAAACAAAACAACAACAACAAAAAAAAAAACCTTTGGAAGGAGAGCTTGGGAACTAGATACTATGTCAATTCAGGTTTTTTTTTTTTTTTTTTTTTTTTTAGTGTTTTCAGGAAATGTCAAAGCAAAGTCAGATTTCACAACCTCACACGGCAGCCAGAGAGGGCGAAAATCCTGCTGTACCTGTACCAAAGCAGCAGGCAGAGTACCATACTTACTCCCACTGGCTACACTGAGCAAGACAGAGCTTAACACTGATCTCACTCCCGGAGTCACAGCCATCCTCTGCGACAGAGGGCCTCGATTGTGCCTAGTGATGGGAAAGTTAGACAGGAAGAGGAAAGGCAGAGGAAAACAGGAAGTGAAAGAAAACAAGTTCATCTGAACACTGCAACAGGAAAACACAACCCTGCCTTTCTGAGACACCCCTAGTGCAAGAGACTTCCGCCTGTCCGCTTTGGGGAGTCCACCAATGCCAAGTTTACCAAACCATACTAGGGAAAAGCTGCCAATAAAAACTCCTAGCTTTCTATAAATAACAGACAGCTTATTAAAAAATAAACCTACCCATATGTTGCTGAGCATTTTAAGACTTTAGTGTGGACAATCTAGAGTTTTCCTTCTGCATAAAATTTATTGTGTTTCTTACTTTTGTTAGCATAACTAATGTATTAATTGTACCAAATAGGGTTCATTATAATATTTTCACATGTGTATGTATTCTGTCTCTGATCTTAAAATAATCATGCTTTTTGAGACAGGGTCTTACTTTATAGCCTAGACTGACCTTAAAATCATTATGTAGCCCAGGCTGCCCACAAGTTTGCAGCAACCCTCCTGCCTCCACCTCCAAGAGCATGAACCACCATGGCAGCTTTAAAAACCTCTTTCCAAAAAAATGCATCATGCAACCCTAAGGCAAATTTCTGAAGTTTTATGAATGATTATTGTTGTATTTGGCTTGTTAGTAAGTTAAATTAAAATGATCAGATTATATCATAGTTTTTAAAATCCTACATAAGACAGGTATGTACTTCTGTAATCCCTGGGGCTTCAATGTTGCCCATTCTTTTGAAAAGCAGGAACTTGAAGACCACACTTTTTAGTTTTAAGTATTAACCCTACTTTGGGGATGAATCCTGAGGAGGTGGTCTGACTTGCAGATAAACACATCCCACAGGATACATTAAAATCACTACTAATAAAAAGGGTCATAAAGTTGTTCAACAACTATGGAGCTTTTAGATAAAGCATCATGTATTTAATAATTAGTTATATATGGAAGGTTTAAAATGTTTAACTATAGCCACATAAAAGGTGGTGTACACCTTTAATCCCAGCACTTGGGAGGCAGAGATAGGTGGTTCTCTGAGTTCAAGACCAGCCTGGTCTACATGGTAAGTTCCAGGACAGCCAGGGTGACACAGAGAAACCCTGTCTTGAAAAATCAAAACAAACAAACAACGAAAAGTTTAACAACATAGGATTGAATTTTTAAGATATATTTTTTTAAAATGAGGTGTATAATTTCATATACAATATAAGATGCAAAACTGTATTTACTGCATCGTTATGATCATGTTCAATGGACAGAGGGTTCTGGAGAAATGTGTCAAATGTTAGTAACACTATCTCTGGTTGGCGGGATCATGGCTCCATTGTTATCTCTTCTAGTCCTTTATTACTTTCCATGTGTTCTCCACAAGGAGTGCCTGTGAGCGTGCACAACCACCCACACCACAATGGAGCTTTAAATAACTTCCAATTTCCTGTACACTATGTCCCCTCTGACCCCAGCCTTCTCTCCTCAGCCATCTTGGTCTGACTGAAATACATAGGCAGACTTGGTAAAAATAGATTTTCTTCTCCGAATGTTTAAAATCCAGTTCCTGGATTCAATGAAAGCAGCGTTAATGATATGAGAAACGCCTGACTCAGCAGAGAGGAGAGTACTGCTCAAACACGAAAAGTATTTGCAAATCTATTAGCCAAAGGGATGAGAACTGTGTTGAAAGGGTTCAGCTCAAACTTGGGGCCGCACATTTTGGTTCCTGCTGCAAACTCATTTGAAAGCATTATTTATCCAAGTCCCAGCCCTGCAACATCCTGTGAAGTACAGTTTCACCAAGTCTATTTTGAGCACGCCCTTTGTTGAGTTGAGACAATTGGCTTAATATTTCAAGCCAAGAAAAACTCTGGTGGAATGCGGGGAAGAAAAACAAGGATGGGGAGACCAAATACTTCCAATTAGCCCGGAACCCGGACTGCCTCTGCAGCGAGCTGCTAACCCGCCCAGTTCGCTAGCACAGACACCATCCAAGCTGTGGTCCTTCTAAGTCTCCTTCACCGGAAGCGGCAATGGGATTTAAACATCAAGGTCAAATTTTCAACAACACCCAAAAAGAACCCAGAAAATGCTTGTCTTCGCGGCCCTGTAGGTGTGGACTGTTGGGGTAAGAGGAAGGAATGAAGCCAATTCCTCCTCTGCAGAAGAATTGGAAACCATGTAATTCTAAGTCTGTGATTTTGGGGGGAGGGCACTTGTTAAGTTTTATTCTAATCTGTTTGATGCATTTTAATAGACCTGAGATGATGCGATAATCATTTGCCTTACCCACCTGCCTATCATCTGTGCCAGGGGAGTTTCACAGTCATTTGGGGGAGAGGCTAGGGAGTTTTTAGAGTCCCACTCTACCGCATTGTGCTGCCCATTCCCTTTACTGTTTACAAAGAACTGCTTTAAAGGGCAAATAGAACAGCTGGTTGTGTCCACTGTGTCTTAGCAAACACAAAAAGACAGCAAGTGGTGAAATCTAACTGACCAACTGTTGGCTGGACTTTGCTACAAAGAGCTTAACTGGGGGAGAGGTATTTTTCCTGCAGTTTTTCTCTTTTCCAGAGAAGACTTAAGTGGACATTATCCACAATATAGTTTTAAATACACCCTTAGAATGGAAGGAAAAAAAAAGCCCATCTGTGGCCTGAGACTTTAATGCCTACAGCTGTAAAGACAGGGCTGAATTTGGATGAGCTAGATGGAGCTCCGAAAACTCGAAAAGTCTGGTTGTAGTTTTGGCTTTGCTGGCCACGTGCTGTTTGTCAAAGCCATTTACCTTTGTCCGCTGACTGTGAGCACGGACGCAGTTAACCTGGGGAACAGTGTGCATGGCCATTTTCCAATGAAACATTATTTACTGAATGAGGTGGCAGTTGGGTTTGGCCTGTAGGCTCGTGTTGACCAAATCCCATGTTACATATCTTTACACTGGGACTTTAGTGTAGGGGCCAGGTATCCTTAGAAGAGGAGCAAGCTCCTAGAGTCTGGTCAGTACTTCCTCACCTGCTTGGAGAGGGTAAAGGATTGTAGATGCTGCCATAGTAGCTGGTGTAGGGAGAATGCACTGGATTTTCGTATTCAGATAGCCCCACGGTTAACTGGGTCCTCCAGTTCCCAGAAGCATTTGTAGAAGACACTAGAAATAAGAAGGGGAAGAGAGAGCACATTAGTTGAAATACTTCAAGCGAAATCTGCTCAAGTTGCTTCACAGTCAAGTGTGTGTAGAATAGAGAGGTGAAAGGCCCAGGTTTGTTTTGGTTCTGTATTTGCCAGTGCTGGGGACCAGTCCAGGCCTTGCCCCTGTTCTACCACCAAAATAGACCCCTATTTGTGCCAGAATTTGCAGTCAATTCAATTGGTTGGTTTAGTGGCTCAGGCAAATAAAAAATTATCCTTTTCAAGGTTCAGTTTCCTTATGTGTAGAGAGGATAATGACATATATATTCTGTGGTTACACCACCAAGACTAAAGGTAATTATGAACATCTTTAACCTAGTGTAGAATAAGGACTCACAACATGATAAATATTATTATTAACAGTAGTCCAAAGGAAGGACAAAACATTTTCTATTACACACGTTTTTAAGTAGCCCAGAAAAAAAAAAGGGAGAGGATTGTCATGAAGGGAGAGAATCTTGACACTGGGCTCCAGCTGTCAGACCAAAGGGTACTTGAGAAGATGCAGAGGTCTGTAAAGGAAAAACATTCAGCCGGTGACTTGTTGAGGCCTGACTGCCAAAGGCAACACTGGCCACTGGCAAGACAGGACATTCACTGTTGTTGAATCAAAAGCAATGGGATTGGGGAGAGAACCCAGCCGAAGGAGGAAGAGACTACTTTTGCAAAAGGGTGGAACCAGGAGCGGACAAGGGCATCATTTTGAAGCAGGGCCTGATTGAAGGCTCATCACTGGCTTCTGCCTTCCTCTCTGTAAAACCAGTCCTGCTGCACGCCTTGGCTACTCAAGTGGCTCTCTGGCCCTGTGCATAAGTCCAAGTCTCACACAGACAGCCCTGGGAATGGTTCTTCCTGTTCTCCATGTTCTGTTCCTGGCTGCTGACCTCTTCCCACACCCACAAGCCACTTGCAGTCACCACAGACCCAGACACACTTCAAAATGCATCTGTGGCCATAATGCCACATCATTTTCACTAACAGATGCAGGGTCCTCACGGTGGGTTTCCAAGACTGAGCACTAAGTAAAGGTTCTGAGGCCTTAGGGTTATACTGTTGGAGCTGGGAGAGAAGCCCTACTTTCTTATCTGCCGGGATTGGCAGAGTCATACAAACTCTCCAAACCAGGTCACCTTAATCGTAAAATGAGAATAATAACAAACCCAACCACAGCACCCACCCTACAGTGCTGCCGCCGCTCCTATTACAAAGGAGAGCGCCCTGGCACAGACAACTGCCAAGGAGAGGCGGCTGCCGTCACTACTGAAACTGAGTCACCATGAGGCCTTCAGGTGGTGCAAAATCTGACTAACCAGAAACAGGAAATGCAGCTGTCCGTGTGAATGATGCGTGCCTGTAGAAATATATCTCTAAAGCTATAAAACGGGGCAGGCACGAAGAACATTCCAGAAGGGATTTCAGGGAGCCTTGGTTTCATCCATTTAATTCTTTGTTAAAGGATGCTCTCAGGCAGGTGTGGTAGGGCAGGCATGGGAGGAGGCCCTCTGAGTTTGACGTCAGCCCAGGACGCACTGTAAGATCCTATCTTAAACTGCCAAGGGGGGTTTAGGTGGCGAAGGAGGAATGCTCTTGGTGGTAGAGTCAGCAGAGCTGATACCAGGTCGGAACCAGGAAGTATTAACTCTGTTTTCACCCTTGCCCTAGATACAAAGCCAACAGCCAAGACAGGGTTTTGGATCACACCTGTTTTTCCCTGGGTGTTCCCCTACCTAGCCCTGGGCACCAAAAGCCATCCACAAGCATTTCCAGACCCCTTGTTTGCTTTTATTCTTATGCCCAGGTGTGATCTGTGAAAGCTTTTCATGCTTCACCCTCAACTTTAAGAGCAAAACAAGGCATCCTCTAGGTCAAAGCTATAAACCACGAGAGATAATGACAGGAGCCTCTCTCAGGTGTTAGATGTGGTCATAGGTGGGATAGTCCTAGCAGAAGTCCAAAGTCCTAGAAATAGGAACAAAATGGAACCCAAATACAAGTCTCCATGGCAATGTCCTTTGTCAGCAAACTTAAGGATCTTAAAGGTACAGTTCACCCTAACTGTTCCATAGGCTTGGAAATCCCCACGTATGTTTAAGGGAAGCAGCAAAACTCAGGACCCAGGTTTTCCTGAGTCCATTCATTTCTTCAAATCCGAAGCTTACTTAGTTTTCATCCGTTCCTTCAGCTGCTGTCTAGACCCTGAACTCATGGAGGCCAGACATTGCTCCAGTACTGAGCTCTCACTGTGGCAGGCAGAGCTCTCCTCAGCTCCTACTTCTCTACTTAGAACAGGTTAGGGTGTGCAGCAGGTGCTCTGCAAATGTGAGCAGAGGGAGTGGCCCAACACCGTATAAAGGTTAGAAAGGGAATAGTTTTGATGATCAAAAATTATCTACAAAAATTCCTGGGGTCTTTGGTAATGATGATGGACATGGAATCAGATTTTCAAGCGCTCTAGGCAAGTACCCAGGCCCTCAAATTCCTTCAGTTAGCAATTCAGTAGAGTATAGTACATACTGAGATAAGATAAAGAAAGTATGTAGAAAAATTCTTAACAAATACCAGCGTCTATCGGAATTACTGTAAACCTTATGCAGGCAGGTACATGAATATTCAATCTTTGAATTGATCACATCTTGGTGGCCAGTGGGAAGGATGCATGATCCTTAATGCCTTCCGCTCAGCTCATGTGTTTCTTTACTCTTTCAAAATGTCAAACTCCAAATGGCGAGACTACATTGAAGAGATGTGGTTATCCACCAAGACCCAGACAACACAAAGATGTGAAAGCACCAACCTGGGACGGCACAGACCAGGTTCTCAGCATCTGTTTCCTAGACTTAACATCTACAAACGGCTTCATCAGACTCTTATGCTCTGTGAAAGCTGCAGAGCACTGTCCAAGTTGGCAGTCCGTACTATGGGTCTACTGAATGGCTACCACTCTTAATGACCTTGGGGGACCAATTTCATGACCCTGCGCAGGAGTGGTTCGGGAGTATGACACATGGCGGCCCCAGGGTGATGTGCTTCCCCAGACATCTTACCTGAAGAGTAGGAAGACGCTCGGCTGCTCGGAGAACAGGGCACCTGCAGCCCAGGAAATCCCAGGCACCTCTGGGATCCCCTGTCCGAGTCAAAGCTAGTCTGTGGGCTGTGCCCCTGATCCTTTTGCCCAGAAGCTCTCTGGTACCAGCCACGCAGGTGCTCAGCAACTAAGGCCTTGTGGATGTTTTTGGTGATGTGCTCAGACTTCACGGCAGCCTTCCTTGGCAGCCGGAGAGTTGCGTAAGGGTTGTGGGGCACGCGGTCTACCTCGTCTTCGTGGAAAGACCTGCTGTAGTCCCTCTGGCGGTCGTATCCATAGTGAGCGGAGGATCGGTAGGAAGGATTGACACTGTACTGTCCCTCGGTGTCGTTCTCATAGACATAGCCACCACTGTAATACAGGTCACACTCGGCATAGGGTGCATATCCGGAGATATAGTAACCGGAAGGAGGTGGGTCCTGACCCTTTGAGTAGACACCGTTCCTCAGAGTATCCTTTTGTGCTAGGTTGGGCATGCTTCCTGAATTGGAAGTAGAAACGTTCTGTTTCTTGGACCTTCTCCTACCCCGGGCACGGGTGTCCAGAGTCTGGGTGGTGTAGTAAGGGCCAGAAACGGGGGTCACACAGTAATACTCGGAGCTTGACTGGCTGGTGTAGGAAGACCCATCATCGAGGATCTCAGTGCTGCTGCTTCTTTGGGACTTGGAAAGGGTAAAAAATGGCTTGTCACTGTCCATCTCAGAGAGCAGGTGGGACTGGGACTCCAGGCTTCCGCTCCGCTGGCGGCAGTGCTGAGATGAAGAGTCAGGTCTGAAGGAAGAGAGGGGAGATGAGTGCCGTAGAAGGGCCCAAAGAAGAGAACGGAACTAGGCTGAGGGCTGCAGGGGATGGCTCCACTGTAGAGTGCTCGCTGTGTGAGCATGGAAACTTGAGTTCAATACTGCAGAACCCATGTAAAGAAGACACACACAGTTCCTGTAATCTCAATACTAGGGAGGTGGTGACAGGCAGATCCCTGAAGCTTGCATCTAGTCAAACTGGTGAGCCTAAGGTTTAATGGGAGACCTCATCATAAAAAAAAAAAAAAAAAAAAAAAAGGCAGTGGGGCAGTGGTGGTGCATGCCTTTAATCTCAGCACTCGGGAGGCAGAGCCAGGTGGATCTCTATGAGTTCAAGGCCTGCATGGTTTACAAAGTGAGTTCCAGGACAGCCGGGGCTGTTACACAGAGAAACCCTGTCTCAGAAAAAAAGTGGAGAGTGATTGAGGAAGGTACCCCAGGTTGACCTCTGGTCTCCATATACATGTACAGCCATGTGAATGAGCACCCACATATGTGCATATAGAGGAACACATGCAACACAGAGGAAGGAAAATGCTGAATGGATTCATCACTTCTAAATTCAACTGGACTTTGCAAGTTCCCAAATTTGACTACACAACAGAGTCTACCTGTTTATATCACACATAAGTTCTTACCATGATGTTTTGTAAGGGAGGAATCAGGTTCTATTATTATGCAAGCCAAATCCTTCCTTGAAGCTGTGTGTGTGTGTGTGTGTGTGTGTGTGTGTGTGTGTGTGTATAAAGATATGCAGTCTGCAGCCTGAATTAAAGCTGGAAGATGCCCCATCAGGTCTTTGGAGGCTCCTTTTCTCTCACATAGTGTTAGGTTACGTAAGAAGAGAAGAAAGGCTGGGCTGGAGGGATGGCTCAGAGGTTAAGAGCATTGACTGCTCTTCCAGAGGTCCCGAGTTCAATTCCCAGCAACCCCATGGTGGCTCACAACCATCTGTAATGAGATCTGGTGCCCTCTTCTGGCCTGCAGACATACATCCTATATACATAATAATGAATAAATAAATCTTGTTAAAAAAAAGAAGAAGAAGAAAAGAAAGGCAAGGTGGAGTAGAGCCTGGGCCTAAATCAGAGATATCGGTGCTAAGCCATGGCATGGCTGTCTATTCATCAGCTATAAGAGTTAGGGCAAGATACTTAACTTCTCTCAGTTTTGCTTCTGTGTTTGTAAAATGAGATGAAAATGGTACCTCATATCCACTTCATAAGCTTGCTGTGGGCACTAACTAAGATAGCATGGGTAAAGAATTACAGGGCTGAGGATAGAGCTCAGTTGGCAGTGCTCGCCTAGCATGTACGAAGCCCTGGGTTTGGACCTTGGCACCACATAAGCCAGGTGTACGACTGTAATCCAGTGCTGAGGTGGGTGGAAGCAGAAGGGTGAGGAATTCAAGGTCATTCTTGGCTACATAGTGAGTTCAAGGTCAACCTGGACTGTATGAAATGGTGTCGCTAAATAGCTTTAAAAAATAAAAGAAGATAAAACACTTAGTACAGAACCCTGCTAATACTTCAAAACTCCACTGCGATGATTCTCATCCTTGCCAAGGAACGATGAATGGTAATATCCAGTTGGGGAAATTAAAGTACTAAAAATCCAATATATACCTGGAGGAATCAAGTACACAGTGTTTACTCCCAAATTAGAAATTTTAAGTTAGCGGAAAATGAGCTAGAATGAGTCAGGGCCACCAAGAAGTAGAAAGTCACTTTAAAAGATTTAAAAACACAGCAAAAGCAAGACAAGCACTCAAGCCAAGACTGAGGGAGCTGAAGCGGTAGAAAGGAGGCTCTTACTCCAGGTGGCTGCTGCTGTAGGCATTCCGAGTCAAGACAGGCGTGGTGGGCATGCTCCGTCCTCCTTGGGGCCGCCTCTCTAGGGTTTTGTATGGGCTGCTGTGGGTGGACAGCACTTCTCTGCAATGAAGAGGAATTGAAGAAATGAGGAGTCTCCGCCTCATACCCCTTGCAAACTTGTTACACATCGATATGAAACTTACTGGAAGGTAATGGAAAGAGAGCCTGGAAGAAGGACAGAAGGAGGGTCTCTAGAGGTCAGCATCCTGAGGGCTCCTGGATGATTTTTAGCAGAAGCACATGTGGTCTGACTCTTTGGAGACATGCAGACTGTCAGTAAGAGGATGTTCAATAGGATAGATTGAGAGTAACTACAGTGTGGCTCAGCAAGCCCTTCTTTCATGTCTAGTAGTAAATAGTTAAGGTTTTGACACACAGTATAGAAGAGAATGGGCGTGGCTGTGTTCCAACAAAACTTAATGTAGTTTTCAGACATCACCAAGTATTATCACTTTTGACCTGTTCCCTCCAATTTCTTGAAAATAATTTCTTAAAGACTCAGCTCATGGTGGCTGAGTTGATGTCCCCCATGGGCTGTTATCCACTGGTACTCGACTAAAGTGTGTCATCTTTAAATCATGGTGTTCTATTTCCCAGAATTCTAAGAACACAATTGTCTAAGGGGAAGGCATAACACTGGTGCCACAGCACATGATTAGCACACAGATTCTGGGACCAGCTCCCCACTGCCCAGAAGGAAACTTCCCAAAGAACCGTCTACTTCCTGTGAATGCAAGCAAAGTGCATTATAGCTCAGAAGTATAAAAGTTAAGATTTGGGTATCCATAAGGTGAGATCACACACACATTATAAATTTTTTTCATATGTTTTCCTAAGTGTGTGTGTATATATATATATATATACATATATATATATATACATACATATACATATATATATATATAACATATATATACACACAAATACCTACTTTTTCTTAACAAAAAGAGATCTTACTTTGTGTTTTCAATACTTACTTAAAAATTGAAGTTGCATATAAAATTTTCATATTACTTAATTTTTGTTATACTTTTTATTTTACCGTTAATTAATTCATTAATTTGTTTAGTTTTGGTTTTGAGGGCAGGATCTCTCTTGCTAGCTCGGGCTAGCGTTCAGGCTAGCCTCAAACTTGTAGTAATTCCTCTTCAGTCTCCTGATGCTATACTGAGAGGCATAAGTCACTTTTCAGGACTCTGCAATGTAATTTTAGTGAATTCACAATCATTCTACCATGTGGCTTTATGACAATTTATTTAAACAGTCCACGGATTGATAGTTTCTTTAGCACCAAAGCTATAAAATTAAACTATGGGATCCTAGGCCTGCCAGAATTTGACCTGAAAGTCTCCCAAAGATGCATGGATGGAAAGCTTGGCTTGTAATTTGTGAGGTTACTAGAAAGTGATGGAAACTTGGCGGGGGTGTGACAAATGGGATGAAGTTAGGCCATGGAGGGGGGCAGTTCCCCTGGAAGGGGAAATTGGAATCAGCTACTTCCTGTCTCTCTCTGATTCAGTTACCCCAAGGTGAGTACTCTGTTTTTTACCACATGCTCTCTACCAAGGTGCTTCCCTAACCACAGACCCAAAAGGAAGGGGTCAGGTGATCATGGCCTCAAACCTTTTGAAGTCACAAGCTTTTTTATAAGTTGCTTATTTCAAGCTAACATCATCCCCCAATCTTGATCATTAAAGTCCTTGCAACTAGATCTAAATCATATAGACTTTAATAGCAAGGAAAGAGCCAAGAGCTTTTTCAAAAGCACTCTTAAGAACACTTCTGCTCACTTTCAACCACAAACCTCTGGGTTAGTATTCCTACCTCAGTTTCCTAATAGAAGAACATTGTCTGGAAGCGTAAGTAATGAGCAAGGAAAATTGGTCACTATTTTAGAGATGACGCTTCTTCGTTTCAAGGCATCGACCTGAAGATGAGGACTGCTTACCTGGACTGCCTGGTGTCCATGAACTGGTCATTGATGGAGGATTTTCTGAAGTGGATTCGCTCAATACCGAGAGACTTGGGGGGTAGAATTCTTGGAGAATGAGGGACTGAACTTGGTCGCTGCCCCGCAAGAGTGAAGGAGTCATTGGCTAAAGGGAATCAAAAAGCAAATGAATAAAGATGAGCAAGTTAGTAAATGAATAGCCTGTCAGTCTTTCACAAAGAAATTCGCGGATCAGATGAACAACAGTTCTTCTCAAGACTGTATTTGTAGGAATATGTAGTAGGAATGCATACATTTTGTAAAGTTAAGTTTTATGATTAGTATGTTAGAAAAAAAGAAATACTGAGATCTGAACCACTTCTTCTCAGTTCAGAGTGACCACTGTGAGTAAGTGTGAAAATCACTCAGGTACAACGGGCGACAGTGCCACTTTCAAAAACGTTTATTAGAGAAAATCTGCAATTTGCCAGGTGTGGTGGTGGACACCTTTAAGCCCAGCACTTGAGAAATAAAGGCAGGAGGATTTCTACCAGTTTGAGGCTAGCCTAGTCTATATAGTGAGTTCCAGACAAGCCAGAGTTAGCTAGTGAGACCCTGTCTAAAAAGAAGGGAGTTAAAAAGAGGTTTTTGGCTCCCCTTTAAAGACCTTAGGCCTCTGAGGCAACAGGCTTATCCTATGGGGGATGGGCTACGTTGTTGCAGACATGGTATGTTCACCACCAACCTGTACACTTTCAAAAAACAAATGACAAGTGTGTCGGATTACAGCTCAAAATAAGGCTCCTGGAGTTGTGAGATGTTACTTTATTGGCCACCAAGTTCAGAGAAGAAGCAGTGTGTGTGTGTGGGGGGGGCTGGTGCAGGGCAGTAGCTTTGGGATTCTTCAAATCACATCAGATAGACGGCCAATCAGCTGACTCCGTATAAAGGATTACAACAAGTACTCAGTCCCTTGATATGAAACACACTCCACCCAAAACACACTGAACTAATATCGGCCACTGTAACACACATTATTTACTTATAGGAAATGGCAAAAATGATGGGAAATCTAACTCATAAAATGTGCCTTTCTTCCTAAGTAAAATAAAATCAATTCCCACTTCTCCAGAAAGCAGTGATATGCAAAGTGTACACTATAATTTCCTGGTTTGATGCTGGATTCTAGATATGTAAAACATCACCGCTGGAAAGAGTTAGGGGAAGGACTATGTGACTAACACAGTTCTGAGTCTTTAGTTTTTTACAAAATTAAAAAAAAAATTGGACAGATAGACTTACTCATGCTAAAGATTTCTGATTGGGTGGTCCTGTTTTAATATGCTGTGAAGACGACAATTATAGACCTCTCTCCTCAATCATTTGTATAAATAAAGTTAGTTTATTCTGCCTTTCCCCAAAGAGAGACAGGTAGGCTTTCCTTTTTTTTTTTTTTTTTTGGTTACTCTTTATTACAGAATCTTATGGTTAGAACTCATTATGTAGCAAAGGAAAGCCTTGAACTCTGGTCTTGCCTCTACCTTCCTAGTACTGGGACAATAGGTATGCAGTATCATACCTGGATCATTTGGTCTTGGGGATCAAACCTAGAGCATCATGCATGTTAGGTATTCTACTGGCTAAGCTGTATCCTATACCCAAGTTTACATAAATTAAAAAATTTCCTTAGGGGCGGGAGACAAGGCTCAGCTGTTAAGAGTTCTTGCTGTTCTTACAGGTGACCCGAGTTCATTTCCTAGCACTGAAGTCAGAAAGTCTCACAAAATGGCCTGTAACTCCAGTTCTTTGAGTAACCGCACACATGGTCTACACACACACACACACACACACACACACACACACACACACACGAATAAATAAAAATAAATGTTTTAAAAAATGGTCTTCACACTTCAGAGTACCTAATATTTTTAAATAAAAAGGAAGCCACTTACGATCATCATAGGTGGTGGTGTCGGACAAAGAACTACTTTCTGATGGAATTATGTCTTCTGTGAATAAAAATAGCCATCTTTAGTATAATTGTGCATTTATACAATTAGAATGAGTTCAGCGAAGCAATTTTCAATGGAGTGCATTTTATTTTCATTTAGATAAATGTAAGCAATTACAGTGCATTAAGAATAATTAGCTGTTGTCGGAATCACTTACGTTCTAGTGGAGGTAAAAACATCTGACCTATTGTGTAGATGTTATAATGGATTAGTCATTCCTTCGTATCCAGAGGAGACTGGTTTCTGGTCTCCTCAACAAATCTGAGGTTGTCCCAAATTCTCTTGGATACTGTGAATACTGTCTCTATTACTAATATGGTATGAATGTTGTATAAATAGTTGTTATATTGTAATTTTATCAAATATGTACTTAGTACAAAGACAATTTCCCCCCAAATATTTTGACCT
This sequence comes from Peromyscus leucopus, assembly GCF_004664715.2. Taxonomy (NCBI): domain Eukaryota; kingdom Metazoa; phylum Chordata; class Mammalia; order Rodentia; family Cricetidae; genus Peromyscus; species Peromyscus leucopus. The sequence continues at coordinate 113,305,190 of NC_051065.1, forward strand.
GAGGCTGGCTGTATCTATAGATGTGGAATCTGAGAACAGAAGGGCAGATTATATTTCTTTTTCCTTCTCCATTACTTTCTCTCTCTCCTCTCTTCTCTCTCTCTCTGGAGACACAGTCTTATATAGAAGCCCAGGCTCCTCCTGGACTCTCTACATAACTAATGATACTTCTGTGTCCCAAGTGCTAGGATTACGAGCATACACCACAATGCCTGTTTTCATGTGGTACTGGGGACTGAACCTAATATTCATGTATGCTGGGCAGTACCGACTGAGCTCCTAACTGTATCATTTAGAATAGGACTAATATCCACAGAGTTTGGGTCTTAAACTGGTTTGCAATGTTTTTATACATTGAAAGGAAACTGCATTCCATATTTGTACTAGGGAGCTGCCTTGTGCATTGTAGAAACTATGTCTATTTACTGACCTGAAGCAGCACTCTTACCCTCAATTTTGACAACCCCAAATGCCTTCAAATGTCATCAAATATTTCTAGGGTGGCAGTATGGAGGGCAAAATTGTCCCTACTTAAGAATTACTGAATTGGAAGACTTGAGTTCAAATATCATTTTTGTCATTTATCATTTTCAGGAGCTTGGGCAAGTTGCTTCATCTCAGTAAGGATCATTGGCTCTGCTCTGCAATGGGGATAATAACAGGGCCTATTACCTAGTGCTGCGATGAGCCATTTGATTGACTAGTGATGCGAAGACCTTAGCCAGCTCCAGGCACACCACAAATGCTAGGTAAATACCAACTACATGGGCTGGAGAGATGGCTTAGCAGTTAAGAGCACTGGCTGCTCTTCCAAGGGTCCTGAGTTCAATTCCCAGCCACCACATGGTGGCTCACAGTGGGATCTGATACCCTCTCCTGGCATAAAATTGTACATGCAGATAAAGCATTCATACATTAAATAAATAAATAAATAAATAAATAAATAAATAAATCTTTAAAAAAATACCAACTAGTTTTATTATCCATACTTGGCTGTCTGATTGGAAATGACAGCCATAGTGCTCTGAGCATTTCTGTTACCCATTTGGTAAAAAGAGATATCTCAGATACGTTGATATAATTTTTTTTTTTGCAAATCATTCCATATTCTGTGTCAACTGTTTTGGTGGAAGGTTCTAGCCAAATATAACACCTCCATGTAAGCTTTAAAGCCATTATGGAGAGCCTGTCTTCATTCAAACTCAAATGCTAATCTTTATCAGAGCCAGGTGGACTCTCTCTTAATTAGACCCAGAGTGAAACTTGAAGGCGAGGTGCCAGTATAGTCAGCTGTTGGGTACACTTTAAAAAAACATCTATCCAATACATGCTCAACCAATGGCACCATCTGCTGCCCAAATGTCAGCCACCAAAAAGAACATTTGGGTCTAGCACAGCTTGAGGGTGAGTTGGCTGTGACAAATGGCCATGAACGTTAAGCACACTGTTAATCACCCATGTCTGGAGGCAAAGAACGTAACCACCATCTAACCAACTGGATTGCACATTTAAATCCTCCAGCTGTAGTGGACTAACATTTGTGTGCTAATGTCTGTATAGTCGCTTCCCCAAAGTCATATCTCAGCTTTGTGAAACATGGGCTCTAAGCCTGGTCTATTCAAAACCCAGCTACCACAGCTTATCAAACAGAAAATATATAATTATTTCATATTCCAGTGAAGATGTAAGGTACGACCAGTTATGATTACAACATTCATCCAGTGAAGGAATGGCCTCAGTTTCTCAGGTGTTTATGTGCTAAAGTTGGAGAAAGGCTTGGGTTTAAAGAAATACTATCACATTTCAATCATGATTTTGTCTAAAAACCACATTAATATGTGCATAAAGTTAATTAGACTCTAAATTAATGTAATAAAGACCTCCATTTTTTTTCTCTGAATATGAACTTCATAGATATATGATGTCAAGAATCTTGGAAACAGAAGAGAATCAGCATGCTTGAAACTCTATGGCTGTTAGTATTTCAAAACAGTTCCCAATCAGTCATCCTGCGTGCAGGTTTATACAAAGTCAGGATTACCTTGTGGTTATAATCTTATCTCTCATCTTGTTGCATTCCATGTTATCATTTACCATTTACCCATGTAAATACTCTCTTGAAATGGGATAATTATAAGACCTCTTCTCTATCTACACACGCTCGAGATTGGGCCTCTAAGAAAATGCAGGGTCTGCCACATTCAAATCCTTCCCAGAAACTACTGTCTAGAGCTCAGCATTCTTAGCAGTGTGCATCAGGAAAGGTGTCTGGGGCAGTGACACCGGTCCAGTGAGAGGAGTCTGTTTTATCATGGGCAGCATCCCTGTGAGCCTTCATCCCGAAAGTCCAAGCCCTGTCTTACAGAACCGCAGCGATGAACCTGCCATCGAACCTCAAGTTCACTCGCCTTCGACCCGGAAAACTCAACCATTTTTACCCTGGGGCAGTTGCTTTGCATGCCGTCCTTCTGCCTTCCACCAAGTGAACAAGGGAAGGCACGCTGCATCCCAGCAGGAGAACTGGGTCCAGGGCCGGCTGACAGCTTCCCCTACTAACCCGGTAGAGTAACTGCGGCTTTCTGGCTGGGTTTCTTTCCACACCGGATTCGGTATTCATTTATGGCGTTTTCAATCTCCTGTAGCCTTTTCACGGCATCTGTGTAATCTTGCTTCCGCTTTTTCTTCACGGTTTTACAGAGGTCTGGCTCACCGGCAAGTTTCTTTGCCGCTTCAACCAGCTTTTGCTGTATCAGGAAATTGCTCTCCAATTCTTGCAAAGCCGGATCCTGCATTTAGACAATGACACTGCTTTATTTTTTACAGACGCACACAGTCGCTCTCTTGCAGTATTTCTTGCTAACAGTGAAAGATCCTTGGATGTTCTTGACTAATACGCCAAGTTTTACTTTCAAGTTTTAATAACAAAGGCATCCTCAGACACCTTCCAAGAAGACATCTCTCACCCACCCTAGCTTCACCATCTCATGGGCCAACCTCTTTTCCTTTTTAAGGAGGAAAATGACTTTGCATTCATTCACTTGGCTGGCTCAGGACCAGTTTTCAGAAAGAGATGCTAACCTGTGACTCACACATGCAGGATGTTACATTTACTCGGAGAGCTTTAGAGACACGTCATTTGGCTTCTGACTGCTCTTTCTGGTTGTCCCTGGTTGCATGACTGAATATACTACTCACAAATAATCTTTTAATACTTTGGTTTTTCTGGGTTTGTAAAAGGAAGAAACTACTTTCTAAAAGCGTGCTGAAGATTAAGAGACACACCGTGTGCTGCTTGGGTCAGAGCGGAGTGCACTCAGCAAAGGAGCAAAACTTGACGCTGTTATGAATGGAGGCTGAGATGGTTAAATCCCTGCAAGAACCATGGGGTGGGTCCTAATGGCATAATTGCATGTGATATGCAATTGGGAAAGCACACACTCTGTTGGCCATCAAATCTTTTAACTTAATTATACCGAATGCTGTATATGTGTTATCTCATTTGAGCCTTACTACACCCTCCAGAGGGGAGTTCCACCACTGACTTTTCTGATGCACTGAAACTTTAGGCTGATGAAACCCTTGGATGAAGGCTACCTGGCTTTAAGTGAAAGGGTCCGAAGTTGAAATTCCATCTTAATTTCTGTGATACTATTTATAACTTACACACAGGGTCCCTTAATGCTCTCTGTGACAAGGGGGACAAAATGCAAGAAATACAATCAGTTTTGCTCAGCGTGTGCCTGGAAGAAACAGTACAGTTGGGTCTACTCTATTTCCACGGCTTGGGGGAAAATCTGCAGCATTGACTTGGATCGGAAGGTGCAGATGGAGGAAATGGAACAGATGGTTCTCCTGTCTGTGCACAGGATGGCTCCGCGCCTCGCTCCTACCTCCTCAGTAGGCAGTAAGTTGTCATCTAACTTGAACGCGGTCCCCACTCGCCTCCTGACCTGAGGGGGCTTCTCGCCGACGTTCAGAGGATACTCCTTTGGCATTCTGCCCGTGAGTTCCTGCAAAACAGGACAGGGTCAAGGGTTCATAACGGACCCAGGCTACAGGCCACCCAACCCATGTGCCCAGAGAGGCCAAGGCCACTCACGGCCTCTCGAAGACAGATCTTCTTCAGCTCCTCAACTTTCTTCAGGAGTTTTTCTTGCAACAGTTTCTCCTTCTTCTTGAGTTCGAGGATTTTCTCTCGCTTCTGCTCCTCCATGCCTTCGGAGTCCTGAGAACCTGGAGTGGGGGCAGGGCAGGGAGGTTCACACAGGCCCCGCTTCCTTCCTCGCTGAGGGACAAAGGGCTGCGGGGGCAAAGCTGCTCCCAAATGCTGGTTTTGTTTCTTTTCTCCTTGTTTCTGAACATAATGAAAGGAAACCGGGAAGCATTTCACATGCTTCTGGGCATCAGGAAGAGCCCAGTAAGAAAAATGTCTTCTGCACTTTGTGGCTCAGTCATGTTGGAAGACCCATAGACTGCTTTATGGTTCAGGCACACACAAGGAGACATTTTTTTTTGTAAGAGTGAAGGGAGGATGATCCCTGAGCTGGTCCCACTCAATATTTCTTTAGGAGGTAAGCAAGCAAGGCAATGGACTGCTCTATGCAAAGGAACCCCTCCCCCATCCCACCCCGCTGCTTCAGACTCACAAGCTGAGAGGGACTTTGGTGAGACAAGTTAACTTAGTGAAGTGACCCAGACTTGGGGACAAGAGACTCCAGAATTTCCACAAAGGAAAGACTGGGCTCAACCATTGCAGTTTATGAACCTGCAGTTGTGTTTGTATAGGATTATATATTCTGCGGAGAATTGGTGGCATCAAAACCTAGCAGAGAGCAAACATTTTTCCAGACAGCCTTGGGTACTGAGCATCTTCACATCTCGTGTTATTTACATAGCCTGACTCCCTACAATTTAACTTCATATTCTTTAAAAATAGTGAAAGGCTGGGGATGACGGTGTGTCAGGAGGCAGAAGCAGGCAGATCTCTGTGAGTTTGAGGCTAGCCAGTGCTATACAGTGACCCTTATCTCAAAATAAATAAATAAAGTTTAAAATGTTATTTGAAGCTGTTGCAGACTGTAGCATTTTGCTAAAATTTTTTTTTCCTCAACAAGATGCATTTGGAAATGATTTATAAAAACAGAAAAGAAAAAAAAAACAAGAAGAGAGAGAAAAGGGAAAGAAATAAAAGGAGAGAAAAGAGTCAGGCAGTGGTGGTGCATGTCTTTGATCCCAGCACTCGGGAGACAGAGCCAGGCTGATCTCTGTGAGTTCGAGGCCAGCCTGGTCTACAGAGTGAGATCCAGGACAGGCACCAAAACTACACAGAGAAACTCTGTCTCTAAAAATCAAAAAAAAAAAAAAAAAAAAAAAAAAAAAAAAGAAAAAAGAAAAAGAAAAGAAAAAGAAAGATTGAGGGGGGGAGAGAGAGAGAGATAGAGATAGATATAGAGAGAAGATGGCTTATACTTTTTTGAACAGTAAATACCTGAGGATATCAGACTGCCATTGCTTGCCATGATAAACTGACTTTTTGCTTCCAGGGTCACCAGTTTGGAGACCCTCTGTGTTCCAGTCTCTGTTAAATCCATTGCGATATCGTCTAAACTTCTGGCTGAAGGAATTTTTGCCTATGAAGTAAATAACATTGAAATGAAATGAGCACAATCATATTTTAAATCAATGCAATGATTAGGTCACTATGTAATCAAAAATGTCAACACAGGGCAATTTAAACCTTTCAAATGGCACTTTAGAAACAACAGAAAACTTTATTTTTGTACATGGGAGGTTTCAGTAAGTATGCAGGATTCAATCACTAACATGTCACCAGCAATGTCCCCACTGTACGAGCATATGCATGCCAAACCTCACAGCTTTTAAATCAGCTATATACATTGCCCATCTTTTAAATACACGAAAAAACAAGACAGTTGGTAGCAAAGCTTAAAACGTTTTCTTCTTACATGTTTTCTAGGAAGAGTCATTTTTAAAACAGAAAGGAGAAGGACTGGACTTTGTCCCCAAAGCAACACCTTTCGGTTACTCACTTTACTCTGCTTCCGGTCCAGGTAGAACTGATGCTGGCTGATGGCCATTACCCAGATGGACTTGATGAGAGAAGAATTTGCATACCAGGTTTGTACAAACAGGCCACTCTGTCCAAAGGTTCTTCGAGACACAGAAATCCTAAAACGTGAAGAAAATCATGAGTTATCCATGCCCGGGGCCAGTGGCGCACGGCGTGTACCTAGCAGGCAATGTCGTCACACGTCACCTTCCTTCTCTGTCCTTCCGCAACACACAGGGGCTGGGGTTCTGACGTCATCCTTTTATAACAAATAACAAAACCAGGCAGCCCCAAGCAATCTCTGTCTAAACTCTCACACGCTCAAAGCTGGATGAGGAGTTAGTCAAATGAGAAGCTATAGAGAAACATCTAGTTGGAAACCACAGAGAAGCGAGCGAGTGAGAGAGTGAGCGAACAGCGGGAGATAAAAGCGGTCATTTACAGACAGTCACAAGGCCTGCAGAAACGGCACCTGCCCAGGGCGAAGAAGGAGCACCTCCGGGCGAGGGAGACTCAGCCTGCAAGATGAACTTGATGATACTGGCTAGAACGAGCAAGCCCCACAACAGTTCAGACTGCTGCTTGTGTACCAAGTAAAAAGAGGAAAAGCAGGCGAGAAAGAGGCTCGAGCAGGAAAAGGCAGGAGAGGGAGAGAGAAGCGCCTGACAGTTGCCCTAAAGGTTAAGCACAGTTACTCTTTGACCTCAGAGATTCCACTAGGAGGTGAATTTCCAAGGGAAATAAACAGCAAATACAAAAAGCTACGCACACACATTCACAGCAGCCCATACAAAACTCCTCTCTTTACCTGCGTGGGTCGTGAACCTCCACAGCAAATTTCTTCTCACGGAAATACAAATTCTCCAGCTGCTTCCATTGAAATAACTAAAAGAAAGTAAGAAAACCATGTAGCTGTCATTACTCTTATCTTTCCCAAGTCTCTTAACCAAATGATTGCAGGTTCCCCGAGGGGCACCGACGAGGTCAAGCACAAACTGGTGATTTATCAACTTTTTTACAAATCAGCTATAACCCGAAACCATTTTATTCTTTCTTCTGACAGCAATGTTTACCTAGTAAATGCCACCTCCCCGGTAAATCTCCCTTGAACAACAAAACTGAGCACCCGCAGAACACACATTCAGTTTTTCCTCTGACTCAAGTGTGCGGCAGGAAACTTGCATCAATTACTGTAAGCACAGACCTTCGACTTAAGGATGGAGACTTCAGACTTAAATGGAAAGCTCCTAGAGGGGATGTTTCTATACAAGTCAGAGATAACATTTCAAAGGCATGCAAAGCGAAAGTAAAAGAGATTTCCCAGGTTGAGGTGAGTCTCTGCAGAAGCAGTTTCTCACCCATCCCTAAATCCCCCTGAGTGACACAGGCTGAGTGCCAGGAATCCAGTCAGGGCTCCGGTGGGGGTGAGGGCTGATTCTGCAGCTTTCTTAAGTTAAGAGGCTCCAGGTGTGTTCAGAGTTCCCAACCTCCGCCTTCGTCCAGCTGTCTTTCTGACACTGGACTCAGGAGTGATTTGCCATTGGGATGGAGAAAGAAATTGTGATGGAAATGTGAATTCAAAAACCAAATAATTTGATAAAACTGCATGTTGATAGGAGTGAGCGTGCCTGGCTGTATTTTCCAATCCCTTCATTAAGTCTCCCACCGATGCAGGCTTTACAAGCTCTCATCTTGGACTGGGTGGTCCTCTCCTCCAGCCTCAACCCCTTCGGGTCTGCCTCCACAGTAACACGATGCTCAAAGTACACAACTGGTTGTCTAATTAAGAAACATGGCTGTGCGGCACACAGTCAGCAAACACATTTCCTGAAGAACAGAAGCTTTTCACCAACGCCGGCCCGCAGGAAGAATGGGCTGAGCTGTAGGGCTGTATGGGGACACGGTGTTCAGAATGGACCTTCCACCCCAACAGCACAACAGACCAGCGTGCACCAAGGACACACAGCTGTCTGCGATTGCCCCATTCACCGGTTTCAAAGAATTAGTAAACACATAAAGCTACATACCAATGTCCTAAGGTGTCTGTGGAGTTGAGGTGGTCATTTCCTTCAATCCAGAAGTTCCCGCAAACGGGACAGAAACGTGAGAGAAAGCCCCGGGATCCCGTCTGCTTCCCTACCCCGATGGCAGCTCCGGTGCCTTCTGAATCGAGTTTCATAAGACACTTAGGTGTAACTCGGTTTCACAAACCGAGCCTCCCACACTTGACACACCACTGACATCAGCCACTCTGCGGAGGGACACCTCCCCAGCACACTCTTTCCCGGCAGGGAGAGGGGAGCCAGGTTCTCGCTGGGTAGATTTTTCTCAGAAAAGAGTTCTAAAATGGGGCAGCCTGGACTCCCACGGTACTTGCTGGGAGGTGAGCCGACTTTGAATCCAGGCACGAATTTCACCCAAGGCTGTTTGAGGAAAACCTTTTTACCCAGGTCTACTCACTGGCACAGGAACAGGTTCGACAGGAAGAGTCAGAGGCAGCCAGGCTGTGTTTTCCTTCGCTGTCCATTCCCACACACATAAAACCCGGGCTCCACTTGAAACCTGATCTCTGAGTCGCCACCTCCCCCTCTTATCACTTACAAATGGGAAATGCTAGGCTGACTCCATTCAGCCCGTCCAGGACAGGGAGCAAGCTGGCGCCCAGCAAGAAGAAACCCTACTTAAAAAGTGGAGGGCTTCGACTTATTTAGAGAGAATCAGAAATAATTACACGGCAGCTGGCCTTGCAAAAGAAGTTATGGGAGACAGGCAAGGTTTTGGGGCAAAGGGAAAGCTCCCTTCTCCCCCCACATTTTGAAAGTTTACGCAAAAGCTGCTTTTAGATACATACTCTCCTGGAGCCCTGTCAAAGTGGCCTGGGAAGGCACAAACTAAGCTAACCTTGGTGGACTCTAGGTAACACGTATAGGGAGTCAGTGGGACAGGAAACTTCAGCTTGAGAAAAGCTGGGGTGAAGGTAAACTGACAGAATTAGTCAGTGTCCACGTGTGTGGTTTTGCCTGAGTTCTCATAATTTTTTTTTGAAATCAGTCTTCAAAGTTATTAAAGTAATACTTATTCCTCAAAATTCTGAGAAATCTGGCAAAAGGAATGCCAGTCCATCTGTTCAGAGCCCAGATCTCAGTGGTCTGGGGGATTCTTTAGACATTCCATGGGACTCTCAGTGTGATCCTATCAATGTTTACAGTTGCCACAACACTTTTTATTGTACCCGTGCCTGATCTAGCCCGTGACTAGACGTAAGATTGTTTTGTTTGATAGAGCTTTCTTTGTTTTCTTGAAATGTGTATGATAATTCTTCTATTGCACTTTTTCAATGTTTCTGAGTGCTTGCTTTGGGCGGGGGTGGGGGAGGTATGGGGTGGGGTGGGGTGGGTAGGATGAGGTTCTGAAAGTGCCAACCGAGGGAGGAGGTGAAAGAAACACCCTGGCGGATGCCCTATTAAGGGTGCACAAATGTGCCAGATCTAAGAGACTACCAACTATGGATTTCCACCAGGGTTCCAGGGCTCTGCTCTTGTTCCAGTGCGCAAAGAATAAACCAGAGGCTCCCTCCAGTCAAAACCATGGGGAGATTTCAGACTAATGGGAAAGGGAATGGAGAATTGGTTAGGGAAATATCCAAGGCAACCTGACTGGTTTTAAATTTTCTTAGAGAAGTAGCCTGTGAAACACACAGAAAGACTCTTTATCTTGAGAAATGCAGAAGGTGCCAAGGGAATTCTGAACTTGAGAAGATTCAGGCTCAAAGGAGGCAAAATGGAAGCAAATGTACACTCCAGACTTACTACGCTTGGAGAGTTGTCCGGCATGGCGCGGTGTCGAGCACGGTATAGGACCCTACGAGTTAAGGGGGTGGGGCATTATGCACGCATGTGTGGGCACAAACATAATTTTCCCTACTAAAACAGAAACTTGAGGATTTTTTCCTCAAGTCAAAAATCTTAATCTTGAAGACTTTAAAGAAAGAGGAAGACAGGAAGAAAAGGGATGTGATTTGTTTGCAGTGGGGTTCAGACTGTGGAAAGGCCCTGTTTGCCTTAAATCAGTGTTCATTGTCAATGTGCACTTCATAGAAGCCACGCGTCTGAGAATCTGTTGTTTTTAGAACTGATGCTGCTAGTTGGATAAATAGCTGAAGGATGAAAATAAGACTATTAATTAGGTCTTGCAGATGTCTCTCTAGACTCATTTACAAGGATTCGTTGTCCCCTTTGGAGTCAACAGAAGGAAGCAGATACTAATAGGTAGCAGACAGCAATCCTGGATTACTTTGATATTGCAAAAGTAAATAAATAGATAAATCAGAGAAAGGAGTGTGGGAACATAAATCATGTCAATGAAGATATAATCAAGAAATCACAATAGGAAGACATATCTCGAAGTCGTTAATCATCTGTCTTCAAACAAGGGAGAACCAAGAATTTAAGCACTAAGGTAGAAAAGCATGGTGGCATCAAACACTCTTGAAAATGAACTTGTGTAAAGTTCTGTATGCCCGTGAAGTTCTCTCCTGTTTAGATGCAAAGGAAGCTGAAGGCTTTAGGGGAAAATTTGCCACAATATGATACATTATTCAAAGGAAGGAGCATCTTAAATATTCAAGGCATTTTGTTGAAATCAATAATCACTATTCAGTTAGGTCCCACTCCTTTATACACACTTGAAAAACGAGATGAAATCACCTCTGCCACAGCTCCACCTCTTACAAAGCTTTCTGAATGGGGCTGGAGAGATGGGTCTGCCCTGGCTATCTTCCAGAGGACTCGAGTTCAGTTCCTAGCACCCAGAGGACAGCTCACAATTGCCTGTAACTCCGGTTCCAGGGTGACTCGATACCCTCTTCTGACCTCCATGGGCACCAGGCACACATGTGGTACACAGACATACATGCAAACAAAACTCTCACACACAAATAAATAGATCAATATAATATAAAAAGCCAAATAAAACGGATTGATATTTTAAAAGGGTGGGGGTCCTGAAGGACTTTTAGGAAGCAGGTCTGGTGTATACCAGTAAATTTTGACTCATTCCTTGTCAATGGTAGTATTTTGTTGCTATTGTTGTTAGTCATAGCCCTGGCTGTCCTGGAACTCACTATGTAGACCAGGAGGCCGTTGAACTCACAGAGATCCACCTTTCTCTGTCCTCCAAGTGCTGAGATTAAAGGCCTGAGGTACTAAGCTCAGTTCAACAGTATGTTTTGAGCACCTCTTATGGGTAAGGCTCTTCACTTTTTTAATTAATTAATTAATTTATTTATTTATTGGTTTTTTTTGAGACAGGGTTTCTCAGTGTAGTTTTGGTACCTGTCCTAGAACTCACTCTGCAGCCCAGGCTGGCCTCAAACTCACAGAGACCCACCTGGCTCTACCTCCGGAGTGCTGGGATTAAAGGGGTGCACCATCATCACCTGGCTTTTCACTTGTAGATGAACAGTGAGCAGGTCCTGTCCTCATGGCATGCACACACAGGAACTATACCAGCCTGTCTAGGTTTGCAATTGGATCCACTACTTGGAGCTGTGCTGATCAGCAAGGTATGTAACTTTCCTAAGCCTCAGTTTTCTTTCTGTTAAATGGACCAATGGTGCCTGCCTCCAAAGGCTATACAAACACAACCTTCTGTTTATAGGTTACTTGGCCCAGAGCCTGGCTTGGAATATACAGCAGTGAGTGGTTTATCTAATGTGTGGTGAAGGGCTTGCTCTACACTTGGCTAATTGTTACTAAATGGACGACAGCCACTTAAGAGCAGAAACAGAGCTGGCAATAGCTATCTGGCTTCACATCTGTCTCTCCACAGAGGAAGCAGCTCAGTTGTTCTGTTGACATAGCTGTGTCATCTGGCCTCCAGTTCTGAGAGTCTCATTGTCTATGACCACACTGGGCTGGCCCTGTGGATCTCCTGGGTGCTTTCCTGATGCATCCTGAAGGGAAGAAATCTGTTCCTCTATCCTGTACCTGGTCGTCACTGATGAGTAGAGAGACAGAGTGGTGGGGTGTCAGCCTGCCCCTAGACAGACTGAGTAGCAAGTTCCCTTCTGTCTGGAGTAGCCAGGAAGAAGGAATGTGCCCCAGCATGCGGAGGAATGCTGGAGAGCTGCCTGCCTAGGGCAGGGAGTTTTGCTTGAGGGTCGTAAGACCTCCCCCGCCCCAGGGGAGGGGGCGGGACTTGGACAGAAAGGATCTAGTTCTCTTTTAAATCCTAGCAAACTGCAAGTAAGCACCACCTAGGTCTGACAGTAGGTAGGGTAGGAAAAGATGTCACAGGAGTTGGGACTTTTCATTGCTCATTCTACTATAGGTTAATCATTTAACTGCAAATTCACATGGAAATGACTAAATTCAGGCTAGTCACAGCCAAGGTACAGCAAACAATGAGTCACTCGGACAGGGGGATAGGGTGATTCCTCCAGTGTGGTGTGAAGCAAAGCAAACCGGGCATCATGGACTTCCTGGGTTTCAAAGGTTACACCTGGTGGGTGAAGATACTGCTGATGCCTTCTGGAGTACCAGAAACCAAGTGCACTGAGTCTTCCCGAGAGCCAGATGTGGACGCTCCATCTTCAACTGAATCCCATCCAGGAGAAAATGAAGGCTCATAGAGGGGCCACTGCCTGGCCAACTCACTCAGTCAACAGGGATGGATCCGGGATTTACATACAACCAGAGTCAGGTCCAAAGCCCCAGCATAGCATCATAGCACATCACTTCCTTTTTCAGTCAGGGAGGAATCTGTGGGGGCATTTGTGTTTTTAACAGGAGGAGGAGAGAAGGAAGGAAAAGAGTAATATTTACACTTCAGACTACAAAGAACAGAGAAGGCAAATGTGGCAGCCGTTTGTGGAATAGGACCAAGTCCCTTCTCCAAATGGGGTTTGGTTTCACGGACAAGGCTAGTCTTAGATGCATGTTGATGCTGACCCCTCAGCTTCCCAAGTGCTGGGCTTACAGATGCCCATGCCTCAACTTTACTTACTAGTGGTTCGCAGCTCATGATAAATGCAGTATTCCCCACCTCCACCCCACCTCCAGGCCCTCTGGTGATGAGAGGAGACTTGGTTAGTGATCACATGGGAAGGGAGGATGCTGCCAGGACACAGCAGATGCTGTGCTCTGTCCCACTATGCACAGGACAGTCCCATACCGCAAAGGAAACAGTAATCCAGCTGGAGTTGAGAACGCTGAGTTAGAGGGCAATATCTTGCTCTATATCTAGGCTCTGAGAGCTAGAATATGTAAATAAGATGCTTTAGATTTTTTCTCTGAAATAGTAAGTTTCTGAGTTCTGTTTCTTTCAATTAGATAATACTTTTAGTATCAAAATAATTGTTCAAGTACTTTTCTAAATATAAATGTTATCTGGTAGAGAGACTTACAATACTTGATCAGACTACAGAGGTCCTGTTAAGAGCATCAGCTATGGTAAAAATACTTCCAGAAGAGATGATACTTTCCAACAGGTCCGGCAGTGGTAGTGCATGCCTTTAATCCCAATACTCAGGAGGCAGAGGCAGGGGGATCTCTGTGAGTTCAAGGCCAGCCTGGACTACAAAGCAAGTTCCAAAACAGCCAGGGCTGTTGTTACAGAGAGAAACCCTGTCATGAAAAACTAAGAGGGAGGGAGGGAGAGAGAGAGAGAGAGAGAGAGAGAGAGAGAGAGAGAGAGAGAGAGAGATCCCAACAGAACATGCTCAGAGTCTGAAAATTACTTTCTTTAGTTGTGATCTCATAGCCATATGTACATAAAATGTCACATCTTATATGCAATCAATTAAATACATTGGTTATTTGCAAATAAGTTTAGATGAAAAAGTTCTGTGTCATGAGCCGGTGGTGGCGTGGTGGCGCACACTTTTCCAGCATCGGGACAGAGCAGAGATCTGTGAATAACAGCTATAAAAAAAAAAAAAAAAAAAAAAAAAAAAAAAAAAAAAAAATGCGCGGGGGCGCACGCTTTAATCCAGCACTTGGGAGGCAGAGGCAGATGGATCTCTGTGAGTTCGAGTCCAGCCTGGTCTACAGAGCTAGTCCAGGAAAGGCACAAAACTACACAGAGAAACCCTGTCTGAAAAAAAAAAAAACCTGTTTGCCGCCCCCCCCCCCATAATCCGCCGGGGGGGGGGGGGCGGCCAGCCCCCCAAAAAAAAAAAATGTCTAAAATGGTATCATCTCACCCAAGAGTCTCCTGTGGCCAGGTCTCTAACCTCCCAGGACTCCCTCCCTGTTAGAAGTTGCATGGAGACACATTGCACATGCGTGTCAGACAAGCAGGCCTGGCACGGTGCTGTTCCCGGGTGTCGCCACAGATGATCAAGAATGCTCTCTCTCCGTGTCTCCCTCTCTGTCCACCCCACCTCTCTGACAGGGACTCACTGTTTCTCAGTCTGACTTCGAAGTTGCTCTGGAGCTGAGGATGGCTTTGAATTTCTGACCTTCATGCTCTGCATCCTGAGTGCTCGGATCTGAGGAGTGCTCCATCAAACTTAGGACCTCACACATGCCAGGCAAGCATCCTATGCGAGGAATCCTCTTATTCTTGAAGGTGTGGCTAGTAGTCTCCTTTAAAGGTTTATCTTCTCTCCTTCCGAGAAGCCACCAGATACTTTGCAAGAATCTCACCATTCAGGTCTCAGCTTAAATGTCACTTTCCTCAGGGAGGTCTTCCCTGAACATACCAGATGTCTCTCCCTGTCCCATGATTGTCCCTCCAGCCCATCAGTTCCTATCAGAGGCAATTCAGTTTGCAATTATCTGATTTCTTTGCTTACTTGCTTCTCACCAACCATCTCTCTAGAATTTTTTCTTTTCTTTTCTTTCTTTCTTTCTTTCTTTCTTTCTTTCTTTCTTTCTTTTTTTTTTTTTTTGAGAAACAAATTAGGTTAGTGGCCATAGCTTACCTCCTCCAGAGTATATTTTGACATTTCTCTTTGGTCACAAAATAATTTGAGTTATAGTTTTGGCCATGGCCTGCCGGCATCAAGACAATTCTTCGCAGCCTCCCTTGCAATGAGATGGGGGCTCCCTGAAGGACAAACGGCTTGCTCAGGAATGCCTTTTCACCTTCTTTGACAATACTCAGCAGATGCTTGAAAGTTCTGACCATAGAATTACAGACCCTAACTGTGCTTAAGCATAGAGGGGAAGAGAGATGTCATCCCACGCAGCAGTGTGGAGTGGGGGTGCATCCACTCTGAACAAATTCCTTTAGCCCATCGGGTGCCTACGGCACCTCTGAGGTAAGAGTGCAGACAGGATTCTTTGAGCTTTATAGATGAGAAAATGAGGGCACAGAGAGGTTAAGTGGTGGTTCCAAGTCAGCCAGCTGGTCAGTGGGAACGCAGAACTGGTTCTTACTTCAAGCCCGTGTTATAGGATTGGCGGTCACCTCCCACTGGCTCTGCAGGTTCTAACAATCAGATTGATTATTGGTGTGGCTGAAGCTTAATGACACACTTTCCGAACAGGATGGACGGGTCTCCTGACCACATTTTGTAATCCGGTGTTTCTCTTCCACACCAGACAGTGTGTGGTATTGATGTAGAAAGTGAGATTGGACGGCATGCACTCTCCTGATCTCCTAACTTCACCTGCTCTGGGACAGAAGGACCTTCTCTGGGGTGGTCCATGGTAACAAGCTGGTGGTGGGAAGAGCAAGGACAAGTGGAGACGGTCAAGATGCCTGTGACTAGAAAAATAATCAAGGTGGTGCCTTTAAGTCAAGGAATGAGCCTAGGACTGCTATGACAAGTGAACAGAAGGCCTTTGTGCTTATTACCTAACACATCCGCCTCCAGGCACAAGGGAATTCCAACAGTTAAAAAAAAAATCAGTTAACTGAAGGCTTAGTGATGGTGCTCACCACAGGCTCTCTCATCTTGATACAATGTCAAAAGATGCTAATCTTGAAAGGCACTAGGATGGTCTAGATGAGGCCCTGACTAGCAATGCCATGTCAGCCTTGCATCTCTGCTCTCCTACAGGCCATTTTCCCAGGTGAAGTCCTTGCTGTAGGGTTAGAGTTCGGTCATGACATGCACACTAACGCCTTATTCACTCACTGTTGCACTGTCTAGATCCTTGTGAAAGACATTATCCTCTCTCAAAATGCTAAACTAGCAAAAAACAAAAACCCACAGAGAGGCTGGGGATGTAGCTCAGCTGGTAGGGTGCTTGCCTAGTGTTCATGAAACCCTCTGGGTTTGAATCCCAGCACCACACAAGCTGGGTGTGATGGTGCATACTTGTAATCCCAGCATTAGAAAGTTGGAGGCAGAAGGATCAAAAATTCAAAATTTCTTGGCTACACAGGAAGTTCAAGGCCAGCCTGGGATGCAGGAGACCCTGTGGTAAAGTCATTAATCCCCTATTTTTCTTTTCATATAGAGCACATCTTCATGCATTATGGGTAAGGAACCAGGGAGAGAAGGGTTTCACAAGTACCTGAATATAGGGACTCCTACTGTACCAGGGCTGCTTTGTAGCAATGTTGGGGCCTTCTTTGTCAGTAACCCAAAAATATTTCTCGATTATTCTCTTTAATTGTCTGTCTTCCTCACTCCCAAGCAATGATTAGCAGTTACCTAGTGATCTCTGCTTATTAGGCATGGGACAGAATATAATCACATTTAGTTCTCACACCCTCCCCATGAAGTCTGTGGGACTGCGGTTGTGCAGATAAGGAAGACACTTCTAAAGACAGACGAAAACCGTGCCCAAGATCACACGGCAGATACGGCTTGGACATACAGTTCAGTGGTACAGGGCTCGCTTAGCTTGCCTGAGGGTCTGACTTGGATCCTCAGCATGGCAAAATACACACACACACACACACACACACACACACACACACACACACACGCACACACACACATTCACACACAGCACCAAAATCACACAGAAAATAGACATCAGGGCCAGGGTCTAGAATGTCTCCCCAACTCCTGGCCTACATCATGGTACTTCACTGATGAAATCCACTTGTTGCCCCTCAGCCAGAAGACCGACAAAAGAGTCAAAGCTAGAATAAACGAAGAGCGCTTGCTAGTGCCCTGGTAGAAAAACAAACACGGTCCCTAACATTTAGAGGCAATAATTAACAGACATCATCTAGACAGACCTTGAACAACCCCTTTAAAAACCAGCCTTTTGGCGTCAGTCTCTGATCCTTGGTACATCCTCCCTCCTGGTTTGTTTTTACATCCACAAGGTAGGTACATGGCTCGGGAGGCCCAGCATCTTGAGGCTGGCCCAACAGCCTGCGTTCCGTTCATTTGTCAGCATGACCTCGATTCTTTCCTGGCCACTGGAGAACCTGCTGCATGGCCAGATGCTGAAGCAAGAGCCTTCTTTTGTGTCGGTGCTCACAACCCTTTAAATTATACATTCTTTTAACATGGGCAAGCTGGCCAGGAGAGAGCCTTGCAGAGCACACTGCTGCCCCCAGCTCAAATCAGTAGGTTACAGAAAGCAATCAGCCCACAGAAGCAAGACCCACCATCAGATTTTAACAAAAGGAAGTGGGGAACAAGCCACAGTGCAGCCTGGACACCTGAAGTGATGAAGAAGGGGAGGTTGAGGAAGCCACAGAACCAGGAGAGAGCTCTAATGTCCTGTCGGAATCGAGTGTGACAGATCTTGGAAACGAAAGAGGAAAACTGCAAATTGATAAAAGGAAGTAGCTGCTGACCCTTGTCTAGACTCAGGGATGAACAAGCAAGCCTGATTGTGATCAGCGTGAAGCAGTGTGTACCGATTTTTATGAAGCTGTGAATGTAAGGAGAGGCCGGTGAGTCAGAAGCCCTGGAGAGGAAATGAAGCTCAGCATTTGCTGTGCAGATCTGACTCACCATTACTTGGGGAGAAAATCTGATTGCTCGTTTTTGTTTCTTTATGCAGTAGGAACACAGATGTATTAAAGGAAAAGGGAGAAAGAACCCCGAGAGTGGAAGCGGTTGTAGGGGAGGAACACTGAGCTTGCTTGTTTTTATTTTTATTTTTTTTTTAAAGAAACATTTCCATGTTGTGAGAACTTCGTACTTATCAAGCCATGCTAGTTGGTTATAAGTTGCCCTGTGAGTTGGCTCAAGTTCTATTTTGCATACACGTTTAGTAAAACTCAGCAAGCGTCCTGTGTGTTCTTTATTAAAAAGGTAAAATTCAGGACAGACTAAAGAGCAAAAACATAGTAACACGGGTGAGCTATGCCTTAAGAAAACATGACAAGCAACAGCTTGGCTGGGACTCTTTATTATGCTCTGTACCCTGACCTCTCTGCCCGCCCACAACGGAAACTGTAATGTCCATCAAAGAGAATTGGTTGTTAGTTAGGTGTGGTGGCTCACACCTGTAATCCCAGGATTGGGTGGAGGGTGGACAGGAGGATCACGAGAGAGAATCTGCTAAAAAGATTATGTATATCCACAGGATGGAACGCTAGGCAGCTTTCAAAAGTGGCAAGGGGACCGGGGTGTAGCGACTGCCTGGCTTTCGCAAGGGATTAGATCCCCAGCATTACAAAACGGAAAATAACACACAGTATTCCTTATCCAATGGATGTTGCTCGCAGAGCTGACAGAAACTACAAGCTGGTTGTACAGGAGGACATGGTAGTTGAATGCTGCTTTATTGCTTTTGTTAATAGTTCTCTAATAAGCAGCCTCGGTGCCCAACAAGTTCTGGCCCAGCAGAGCTGGATGAGCATGGAAAGGGGAGCCATGGTCTGCCCTATGCCACCCATCGTATTATCTATGTTAATGTCCCCACCATGCAAGGAGGTCAAGAAGAGTGCTCAATTTTCATAACTTAAGGAGATTGTAAGCATTGATCCGAGGAGAGAAGGAGCTTCATAAGACACACACAGTGCGTGGTCTGTTTCCAGGGTTGCTTTATGAAGAACACAGCCACAGACAGGAGTTGTCTTAGACTGTGATGCTGGCTTGAGATAAGGCAGGCAGGCTGACCATGGTTTGTTATTAAGAGGCCATCATTTCACTCCTACAGCCTGCAGGGATGGCAGCAGAGCCTAGGGAGGGTAGCAATCTCACCCAGAGCAGTGTGAGTAGGTCTTTATCTCACTATACATAAGGAGACCAATAGCCACTGGATGGTGATCTATACAGATTCATCAGTGGTGACAATGTACATGTTGCACTCACACTTGAGGTAAGAGTGGCAGCTTCATAGCCGCTTTTTTTTGGAGACAGAGTTTCATGTCGCCCAAGCTGGCCTCCAATTCACAACATACTAGAGCATGACCTTAACTTCTGATTCTCTTATCTCTGCCTCTCAACTACTAGGATTACAAGCATATAATGATAAATAGTAACTTATTCAGCTTTGGAAAACCCGAATCTGATAGATTCTGGCCCTTTAGCTCACGAATTCTTTTTTTTCTCTACAGAAAGCAGATGTTTGTTATAAAAGACAGTGAAAACAAAGACCAGCAAAAATAGCTGCAATTGCAGGAAGGTTGCTTATAACCATTCACTGAGAAATAATTGCCACAAAAACTTTGGATTTAAATGAAAGTGTGGGGGCTGTAAACCAGGTTTTGGTTAGCTTTGTAGGCAAACCTTAGTGTGTAGTTTAGGTTATGGCCTCAGAACAGACAGCGTTCAATCCTAGCTAGCACTTGGGAGGTAGAGGAAGAAGGATCATTTAATACCACATGAGAACCTATCTCAACAAACAGATGGAAAGACGGCTCATTATGGAACTGTGTAGACCGTGCACAATGAAGTTACATTTAACACGAATAGCTTCTATACCAGCTTCACTTAGCAAAGGTTACTACATGAGATTGTTCAAGGCGCCCCTGAAAGTGATGCTGTAAGTTCTAGAACATTCAAGGTTTCTCTGAGTGTCTGCAGTGGTTCCCACTTACTTTCCGAGGTTTCACCTTGTCCTGTAAATCATACTGGCCGATTCCTTTGTAGCTGATCCCAAGCCACCATGGCAGTCCCTGCTTATCCTAAAAAGTAGAAAACAAAACAAAAAACAAAAACATGAGACCCAAGATCTGGAAAATCTTCTACAGGGAAAGCACTGTTTAATCAATTTCTTTCCTTAACAAGTGCCAACAAGCCAAAATAAATCTGCCTTGGTAAATAGAACCTTACTGAGAAATGTAACTTGTTGAAATATTTTCTTAATGTCTCTTCAAATAATACACACACACACACAAAGCCAATACTGTTATTATCATCCAAAAGAATGAAGCATTACTGCTTTGATTAAATTGTTGGAGAGGATGAAAAAATGTAATTCAACCAAGAATTAATCCAGCACGAAGTTAGTTATGATTTTAAAAAGACTCCTTGTTCCCTTAGCTAACAAGCAGCTATAAAGGCTGGAGAGTTTCCCAGGGATTACCAAGGGAAAGACAGAGGCTCTAAAGCCCAATGCTCAGAGTACAATCAACAATGAACAGGGAGAAGCAAGAATACCTTTTGGGGAAATGGACAACTCCCAGCATGAATAATCAGTCTGAGATACATGTGAGGAGTGGATATATATGATATTCTATTATAAATACAATGTGTTTCTAAATTTTTTATTGAGTTTTTCCAATGAAAAGAATGTATTGACAGAGGGAAAGAAAAATATAGGCTTAGGCATGTGTGCATGCAAAGCATAATCAGTGAGAATTAAGATTAAATTAATATACATTTTTAGCACAGGTGTCCTCAATAGGAAAGTATATATTATCTGATTTTCCTGACATCTGAAATGGTAAAGATGTCAACATTGTCATGATATTAAAACTCACTGAAGAGCTAATCAGTTATAAAATTATGCTTCTCTTAAACAAAATTCTGTTCATTTATGCTTCATCTTTTATCATCAAAATATTTCTTAGCCAGCTTCTTCCTGCTTACCAATGTAAGAGGACAAAGCACACTGATGAGGATGTGATACTGCAAAATTTGCAAAACTTTCAGCAGTTCCCACAGAGGTTTGCAGAAACATTGAAGACTGGCATGACTGTCACTCGGAGAAGGGAGCAGATAAAGAGCTGGGAGCATTGGAGAGGCAAATAACCGAAAACAAAATCACTACGGGTAGATGGGAGGGTGACCTAGAATGCAGGGGAAGGTCTGTAGTATGAATTTAGCATGCTATGGGTCCTAAGTTCAATACCCAGCATGCAAGGGGGCAGGGAGAGAGAGAGAGAGAGAGAGACAGAGAGAGAGAGAATGACCTAAGAGAGAATACGTCTGGGAAAGCACCTGAGTGTAGCATTTTACAAACACAATGTGCTTTATAATTTGCTAAAAAAATATTAATAGACTTAAAACATTTATGAAAATAATTCTACTTAGAATGCTGAAATTTTGGGGCTGGAGAGATGGCTCAGTAGTTAAGAGCACTGGCTGGTCTTCCATAGCACCAGGGTTCAGTTCCAGGCACTCACATGGTGGCTTACAACCCTCTGTTACTCAGGTTCCAGGGAATCTGATGCTTTCTTCTGGCCACTATGGGCACTGCTTGCATGTAGTGCACAGACATATAGGCAGGCAAACACTCACACACAGAAAAATAAAGTAAAAAAGTCTTTCAAAAGATAATTAAAGCCAGGTGGTGGTAGTGCATGCCTTTAATCCTAGCACTTGGATCTCTGTGAGTTCGAGGCCATCCTGGTCTACAGAGCAAGTTCCAGAACAGCCAAGGCTACACAGAGAAACACTGTCTCAAAAAAACAAAACAAAACAAAACATTGCAAATTCTAGACACAGTTCACATACACATTTAGATGTTGTTTTAGACAGCCAGTGCTGTTGAGTGACTTGCACAGCCTGGTGAGCACTGTGGAAAGCTCTGGAAAAGGGAAGCACTTACCTTCACTGCATAATAATGGACTCCATAGGTAGGTAGGGCTTCCACTATTTTCATGTACCTAAAGAAAATAGACGCATGTCGTGAGTTAATCAACACGGCCAAAGGGCCTTTGGGGGAAATTGATTTCAGGAAACACAATTGGCTTCTCTCCTTTAGCCATGACTAAGATCGTCAACTCAAGCAGAAATAGAATAATAAACCACTGTAGGGAGTAATATGGTTTGTACCTTACCTAAACGCCAGGGGTTTTCTAACAAAATAAATATAGTGAAGGTTTCTACAACTTACAGATTGCATCAAAACACCCAGATTGTAAATTTAAAAAAAGCTTTATTTATTTATGCAGCCCTCACACCCCCACCCCCGCTTTCGGTTTTCCGAGGCAGGGTTTCTTTGTATAGCCCTGACTATCCTGAACCTTGTTCTGTAGACCAGGCTGGCCTGGAACCCAGAGTGTTGTGATAAAAAGCATGTGCCCCCACACCTGGCCTATTTATGCATATTATGCATATGGTATTTTTTTCTTCATGTACATATGTACACAAGAAGAGGACATCAGAATCCTCAGCTATAGAAAGTTGTGAGCCACCATATGAATGTTGGGAATTGAATTAGGTCCTCTGGAAGAGCAGCCAGTTTTCTTAACTGTTGAGCCATCTCTCCAGCCCTATACTGCAAATATTTTTTTTTTAAGGCAAACACTTAATACACAAACGGTAAGAATCAACTTTCAAGCCAGGTATGGTGGCACATGAGTGTAGCCTCAGCACTTAGGAGGATCTAGGCCAGTCATAAGACCCTGTCTCAAAGCACCAAAACCCCTCAGAAATCAGCATTGAGGGAGAGGGGAGAGAGGGTGAATGTAAATATTCATCTCAGTGTCATCCTCGGGATGTCTCCATGGGACAGGTGACCTGGCTCCTCATTTTACTTCTCACATGACCTATGCCACTCTCAACAGTTCTTATTCTTCCTCTTAAAGTTACGGCCCTAAGAGTTACTCTCCAGTTACTGGAACAGTCGTGAACTAAAGCAGACTGCCTTTTATAATCTTAGAAGTTTATTGTATCAAGTGAAGAGCTCTTAATAAATCAGTGGTAACTCTATACAGTCAACGATTATGGCAGAAGCTGGGTGTGGTGGTACTTAGAGTCCCAGCAATGGGGAGGCAAGTGGAGCCGGGATTCAAAGCTCTCCTTAGCTACTTAGTAAGCTAAGGTCAGCCTGTCTACAGGAGACTATCATCTATCTATCTATCTATCTATCTATCTATCTATCTATCTATCTATCATCTATAGATCTATCAATCATCTGTCTGTCTGTCTGTCTGTCTGCCTGTCTACCTATCTGTCTGCCTGCCTATCTGTCTGCCTGTCTATCTATCTATCTATCTATCTATCTATCTATCTATCTATCTATCTATCATCTATAGATCTATCTATCAATCATCTGTCTGTCTGTCTGTCTGTCTGTCTGTCTGTCTCCGAGTAATGACTATGGTCTACTTTTGGCAGAAGAAGCAGAACTCCCACACAGCAAGTGTATCCTGAGTTCCATCCAAAGTCAAGTCACAGACAATTTCTGCCTTCTCGTTGAAAGTGTTGGAAGACTTGGCACCATTGTGCCTGAACTCTAAAGCTAAGTCACCTTACCTATGCCCAGTTCTTGCCATCACCATCGTCACCATTCCCAAGGTGGCCAACACTTCCCTCTCTGTTACCTGTCCCACACTGGGAAGCACGGGAACTGTAACACTCAGGTATGGAATCCCCAAGATGTGTTCTTTAAAACTTTGTCTAAAGCAAAAAGAAAAAATGATACTTACTGGACCACAGCTTGACCCCGAGTCAGACCTTTGATTTTTAAATAATGCTCGATCACTCTGTCTTCACTGCAAAACAGAGAAATAAGCAAGGTGATGGGTGACTCTCCGACACCCGGATTCCATCTCTCTGTTGTCAGGCAGCCCCTGAAAACCTGAGAGGAACATGCTTGTTTGGGAGCCAGAGTGGCATCCTCTGCTGTTTCTGTAGGACTCCTGTTCATGAGCTCAGCACGTGACTACTTCCATTATGATCTTTACCTTTTAATATTGTTATATAATTCATATTCATATTTTTAAAATGTCATTTACTAGGAAAGGAAACAAGATGATTCTCAAGTAGAAAAACTAATATTCTAGATGCATCATACTAGATATAAAGTACAAATACTAAATACTAGGTGGAGAACATTATTGAGGTAATTTTGAGCCTGAAAACTATTCTCTTGCTGTCAATTAAGAAGAGATGGAGTTCTGTTGGTAGAGTTCTTGACTGGAATGCACAAAGCCCTGGATTCAATCTTCAGGACCACAGAAAACAGGCATGGTGGCCCACAGCATTTAGGAGGTGGAGGCAGAAAAAACAGAAGTTCAAGTTCATCCTTAGCTACATAAAGAGTTTCAGGCAGCCTGGGCTATATGAGACTGACTTGTTCTTTAAAAAAAAAAAAAAAGGTATTTTCAGAAAATTAATCCTGCTTTGAGTCTAAACACTATTTGAAATATTATTCTTATCACCACTTTGGACACAGTGCTGTAAAGAAAGGTCTAGTTTTATCCTGTAAGAAGAGAGACTATGCTGAAGTTTCAGCCTTCCTCAGCTTTATCCTACATCTCAGGTAGCTCTTCCAGTCACACCCCAGGTGTAATCTGTGAGACTATAGGCATCTGTCTGAGATCAATCATCACCTCCTCTTCCCCCCTCCACCTTTTTTTAAAAAAAGAAACTTTCACTCATCAGTGATTTCTTCAGAAGATCCCAGAGTTAGAATGCAATGTGGGCTTTGTATCTAATTTCCCTGCATATTTGGAAAATGTATTCCAGTTTTCATGTTTAAAGCTTTACAAATAGAATGTTTTATTATCTTTAGTATTTTTTTTTTTATGTGCAAAGTAAAGTCATCTTCACAGTTTGGAGGCCAAAACCGAAGAGACTGCATTTACAAGGAATACAAGTAATTTGAAAGAAAAAGGTGATTCTCTTGAATGGCCTGCTAAGTACCCAGTGCTCAGTGCAGGCCATGGCCTCAGCTTGGGGCGGTCCTGGCTTACCAGTAAGCGAGTGATGGATGTTCCTGGAGGGTTTTGGTTGGAAAGACTGGCAGTGTCTTCAAATCTTTCCTGGCATTCTCATCACTAGGAAGAAACACAATGCAGTGATATCAGAATATCACCTGAAAAGATATCCAGTCAGGTTCTCCCAATGAAGAGATCCAAATAGTTACTATAGGACCTTGGTCTCTGTCACTCACTAGAGACTACCCTCAAGTGAGACAATCACATATACTTTCAAGCCTCCAATACTTTCTGTGAGCATCAATTTTATTGCATAGGATGAATGGAATTGCACTTAGTTCATATTTTCCTTTTACACAGTATTATTCATATTCCATTGCCTGCTTTTCTGTGTTATGGGAGCATCACCCTAGTCAACTCTCGCAGCTCCTAATATTCAGCATGTTGGAACACCAGTCACCAATGAACCATCAACAGAATGTCTACAAGTTCTTCAATATGGACATCCTACAATCAAATGGTTTACACATACATTGCTGTCACTCTTTGGTTATTTCTCTATCACCCTGGAATACAATAGACCAAGCCAACCAACCAGCTTTGAAAAGTTAGTTTCTGCAGAAATCTCTGGAATATAAGAGGATGACGGGAAAACATGATTCTGATGAACCCACAAGACCCCTCACATCACCCACAGTAAACTAAAATACACTTACATACAGTTCAAATATTCTATAATTATAAAGTTGACAAATTCTATATAAAATGGGCAAATTCGAGTGGTCAAAAGAAAGGTGTGGTCTTTGTGGAGATACTGGAATATGAGCTAGTGAGAGCTGGTCATGTGCTATATGAGAGAACAGATTCTCTAGCTGCTCTGAGTATTTGAGGAAGGAGTAAACATGGTTCTAGAAGGTCTATTAGCTCCTTGGAAACATACATGGAAAGGAGGCTCCAACCCCAAGAGCCCTGGTGTTCTCCACACAGAGTCATGCTAACTCTTCCTCTCCCCAACTCCCATATCTTCCTCTCTTCCCATTTGCTAGAGTTTGTTGAAAGGCTAAGTACCAGGAACTATGTAGTACATTTAGGGACATTATTTTCCTCATGGTAGGCTGGATGCCAATATTCTCATGCAGAAGGCATTATTATTCTCCATGTTTTCCTGGTAAAGCTGTGAGGTTCAGGGACACTGACTCACTTGCTAACTGTTCATGGCTACTGTATAGATGAGACATGCATTAGAAGCCTGTCTGTTTGGCTCCGAAGGCCAGGTTCTTAACCACTGTGTTCTAACCCTGATTCCCAGTTGTCTTCTCAAGGCACTGTCCTAGAATGTCCTAGGTTGCATTCTCAACCCCTCAAAGGTACAACCCCTCATTCCCTGTGATGGCTAATCTTGTCTGTCAATTTGATAGGTTTGAGGACCACCATGGAGACATACTTCTGGGTATGTATATCAGGAGATTTCCAAGAAGGTTTAAATGAGGAGCAAAAACCCACTCTGAATGTGGGTAGCACCATCCCATGGGCTGACGTCAGGGATTGATAAAGGGGAAAAAGCCAACTGATGACCAGCATTCACCTCTCTTCGCTTCCTGACTATGGGTACAATGCAACCAGCTGCCTCACGCTGTCAAGACTTTGCTGCCATGACTTCCACATGATGAACTGCATCCTCAAACTGCGAGTCAAAATAATCCTTTCCCGTCTTTTTTTTTTTTTTTTAAGATTAATTTATTTATTATGTATATAGTGTTCTGCCTGAATGTTAGAAAAGGGCATCAGATCTCATTATAGTTGGTTGTGAGCCACCATGTGGTTGCTGGAAATTAGAGCAGCCAGTGCTCTTAATCTCAGAACCATCTCTCCAGCCCTCCTTTCCCTTCTTAAGTTATTCTTGTCTGGTATTTGGTCACAGCAATGGAATAACTAATACACACACACACACACACACACACACACACACACACACATACACACACACTGACAAATTTTGAAACTTATCATTGAGGCATTTTCACATTAACTTCCTGTATTAGTAACTTTTCTGTGGCTGTGATAAAACACCATGACCAAGGCAACTTATAGAAGGAAAGGTTTACTTTGAGCTCACGGTTCCAGAGACATAAACATCCGTTCATCGCCATAATGGCAGGGAAGCATGGTAACAAGTAGCAGATGTGGCAGCTGAAGCAGAGTGCTCACATCTGGAACTGAATGTAGGAAGCAGAGAGTGAACGCCTTTTGTAAAAGAGTGAACGTCTTTTGAAAACTCAATGCTCTCCCTCAGTGGCAGACTTCCTCTAGTAAGGCCACACCTTCTAAACCTCTTCAAACAGCCACCATCTGGGGACCCAGTATTCAAATGCCTGGACGATTGGGGGCAGCTCATTAAAATCACCACACTACCCATGATAATGAAGTCCAAGAACCTGCCTGGGGAGGAGCATACATTGGACCCTGATTGGACCCCGGGTAAATTTCCTTTCAAATCAATCATCTAGCCCTCATAGACTGAGCACACATCCACATTATGGTAGGGATTCAAAAGAAAAAGAAGAAAGGAAAAGAGCAAGAAACTGGAGATCAAAACATGGCCTCCACTCCATCTGTGCGCTTACACCTACCATTTAGTATCAGATATTTGCTCATGCCTATTACTTAGTTGAAAAGCTTCCCCTTTGTTTTCTGGTTTTATCCATTCTAGAGATTTCTACAGAGATGAACTTTCCAAACATGGCTGACTTGGCCCATTGCATTTCCGAGGGTGACAGGGAAATAAACGAAGAGCAACAGCAATGTCTATGTTAACCATTTTATTGCCAGATGTCTATGCTGAGGAAGGTGAAGCAGGCTGGACATACGCTCCATGTGTTTTCCTAAGGAGAGGGTGGGGCCTACCTGAAGGGGAAACACTGAGCTTTCTAAATCACTACAGGAAACAAAAAGTCACTTGGCTCCTGTTCTTACGTAAGAATAATTCTCTCCACTCACTTGGAATCTGAGCGGCAGGGTTTAATCAAACTGACAATCTTGGAAAACTGGTTTGTGCTTCCAGAAAATCAAAATAGACTACAATCCAACTTATTCATATTAAAGGTCAACTGTCAACTCCTAGGGCTAATATTTATTTTCTTAATAATTTCAGGCTCCGTCCTTCAAAGCCTTTGACATACATTCTCTCTCTCTCTCTCTGGTGATGTTGGATGCCAGGGTATTGCTACGTAGCCTAGGCTGGCCTCTTAAATTCATGATCCTCCAGTCTCTGACTTGAAAACTGGGATATCAGGCAGGAGCCACCACACTGGGATAGGACAGTACTTTTTGCTGTTACTCATTGCTAGTAACCCATGGATACCGATGAATTTCAGATCCAGGTGAACCACAAGGCATATTTCCAGAACCCATGTTTCAAGATTAGCATCTAGGAGAGCTTTGTTTACAGTTAATTTTGTGGCAATGAAGACTTCAGTATTATTATTAGTTATTATTTCTCATAAATTTATTTCTTCACTTGACAATAAGCATAAAATGTGTGCCTAACATGGAGAACTTTCATATGGTGTATTGACTTTTGAGTTATAAAAATGCAAGGGCTAGAGAGATGGCTCAGTGGTTAAGAGCACTTGTTCTTGTAGAGGACCTGGGTTCAATTCGCAGCATGCATATGGAGGGAGGCTCATAGCCATCCATTAATTCTAGTTCCAGGGAATCTGACCCACTTTCTGAATTTTGAAGGCAGCAGGCACTGCACACATGTGATGCACATACATACCATCAGGCAAAACACTCACACACATAAAATAAACAAGAAATAATTTCCAAAGAGTTAAAAAATACAGTCAAGACAAAAGAGGAAAGAGTCGGGGTGGGGGAAGCAAGGGAAGCATTGTATCACCGTTCTATCCAACAAACTCACCGATGAGAGTAGGTACTAATGGACCCTCGGAGCTCTGGCTCTTCAAGATAGTTTTGGTCCTTTGTCCCCCACTAAATGCAAACATCTTAAACACTGAGGCTTTTCTGGCACTGAAGCAATCAATGAATGACTGGTAAACACAAGCTCATTCTGTGTCTAGTGCCCATACAGAGAAACAGCTCTGTGTTTCAGATGACAAATACTGCCTGTGTGCGAATTTTCAAAGATGAATTTTCGTCTTGAAGATGTCATTCTGCCAAGATTTCTCAAGAACGGTTTTTATTCTAGTCAGCTAGAACCTATCCCAGTCATACGATGTGATATTTATGCTATTCTCCTTCGTTGTAAAATGTGTTATTTGTCTAGAAAGGCTGGTTGAATAAATCAATAAATTTCCAAAGGTTAATTGTGAGCTATCATTCTAAACAATGAATATTCATGCATTGAGAACCTTCTTCTGTACTAATCAACCATGGAGGGACAACTAATACAGACACATTAATAGGAAAGCTCCGTGGAGATTATTTCAAGGTGTTCCAGCTAGTTTAAAGAGAAGCCAGCAGGAGCTGGAAAGATGATCCACCCATTAAGAACATACATTGCTCTTACAGAGGGCCCAGGTTTGGGTCCCAGCATTCCTCTTAGGTAACTTACAACCATCTGAAATTCCAGCTCCAGGGGACCCAACACCCTCTTCTGAACTCCACAAATGCAGCACTCAAGCACTCACATATGCATAGCTCACACAGACACACAGATAAACACATAAGTTAAAAATATAATATAGCTTTTTTTTTTAAGAGAGGAGCCAACTATGAGTTGTCCATAAGCAAAGGCTTTGTACCCATGGACTCAACCAACTACAGATTGAAAATATTAATAACTGACTGAGTCTGTGCCAAATACAGACTGATTTTTCCTGGTCATTATGGTATAAACAATAGAGCAACCATGACCTACATAGCAGTTTCATGGTAGTGAGCATAATTCATTGAGCTGTGGTTCAAACAGGAATGTGTGTGGGTTACGTGCAGATACTAGACTACTGTCTATAAGGGACTTGAGTGTCTCCAGATTTTAGCAGAAAGGGAGGGGAGGTCTTGGAACCTCATGGGCACCTATACCCTACTCTGCTTCAGGAGCAAAGCAGAAATGGATCATGGGGTGGAGGGTAGAGGATGGAGGTGTTTAAGGCAGTGATTTTATTTATATGGTGCTGTGAAAGAACATACACAACACTAGGCGTTTGTCAGGACCTGTAGATCTAGATAACACTTGTCTATGGATGTTTATAATCAATGCACCGTACTACTGCAAGATAGGACTGTTAGGAGAAGTGACGGATTGGAAGGAGATGAGCTGTATAGGAACTCTGCACTTATTGCTCAATTTTCTTTCAAGTTTAAAGCTCTTAAAAATAAAGTTCATTAAGATCAAAAAGAAGAAAGAGCTCTAAGAGATCTCCTTGGATTAGTGGTTTTCTTTTCCTTTCTCTTTTTTCAAGATAGGGTTTGTCTATGTAACCCTGGCTGTCCTGGAATTCGCTCTGTGGACCAGGCTGGCCACAAACTCAGAGATCCATCTATCTTTGCCTTTCAAGTGCTGGGATTAAAGGTATGTGCTAGATTAGTGGTTTTCAATTGGGGTGATTTTGCCCTTCAGGTGATGAGCGCAAAGCAGCCTTCTTAATAGTTACAATTAAGAAGCTGTTGTTGGTATGTTTTGGGTAGAGGCTAGAATACTTTACTACAGGGCACAGCATAGCCCCCACCTGCAAAGAACTGCTTCATTCCATTGTTAATAGAGCCAAGCTTAAGAAACCTGAGGTTGCTGGGTGCATAGCTCAGGGACAGAGTACCTGCTTAGTGTGTGTGTGAGGCCACTGGGATCACTAGAAAACAACTGTCCTCCCAACAATCTGGGGGTGTGGTGCATGCCTTTAATTGGAGCACTTGGGAGCTAGGGGCAGGAGGATCAGTAGTTTGGTACAAAGTGAGTTCAAGGCCAGCCTGGGCTACATAAGATGCTGCTTCAAAACAAAATGAAGTAAAACAACCAACAGCATGAAAAGAAACCAAGAAAATGAAGCAAAGAGGAAGAGGAAGAGGAGGAGGAGAAAGAGGAGGAGGAGGAAGAGGAGGAAGAGGAAGTGCTGCCACCACAGATTTCAGGTCTGATGACACACACACTAGGAAGGCTGAAACTGAGGAGGTTCCCAAGTCTGAGGCCAGCCTAAATTACACAGCAATTTCCAGGCTGGGCCAGCCTAGGCCTACAGTAAGACCTGCTCTTAAATAATAAAACAGGGGAAAGAAAAGAATTCTGAGAATTCTATCTTACTGCTCTTTGAAGCATACATTTTACACATGAAGGCTTCATTTTCTCATGTCCTTCCAACTATAAACAATGGAGATCTTAGATGAAAACGGGTAATGTGAGCCAGACAAAAAGACGGGTGTTAGACAATCAAGCAGGTGTTGGGTGTGGTGTGGGGTTGGGTGTGCCTGTAACACCAGCACGTGGAGGCTGAAGCAGGATCATGAGCTTGAGGCAAGCCTAGGATGCACCATGGGAATCCTCCAAAAAGCTAACTCCGAAACGGCCAAACAGCAGGAGACACTGGAGCATGGGAAAAGGGGAACCTCAAGAAGAAGATAACAGGATCCCACCATAAGTTGAAAATCTCAAAACTCAAAACTGTACTTACTACACCTAATATACCAAAAAAACCATCTTGGCCCAGTAGCCTTAAACATGCTTAAAACACACTGGGCCGGGGAAAAGAGTTTAACTGGTAAGGTGCTTGCTGCGCAGACAGGAGAACCTGATCCCCAGAACCCACATAACAAAGCTGGACTCAGCAGGTACATGCTTGCAATCCTAGCGCTGGTAAGGTAGAGACAGGCAGACTCCTGGGGCTCCCTGGCCAGCCAACCTTGTCTATTTGGTGTGCTCCAGGCCAGTGAGAGACCCTGTCTCCAAACAACATGGTGGATAGTTTCCGGGGATTGATACTGAGGGTGACCTCTGGTCTCTATGTGCACGTTTACACATACATGCATGCATGCATACATACATACATACATACATACATACATACATACAAAACACATTAACTTACACTTGGCAAAATTACCTGAGACTACTAAGGAATAGAACATGTCATGTAATTTATTAAATAATTCTCTGGCAATGCTGATCACATGTCTAAAGTAAATTGCAGCTCACTTTTTGCTGACTTTTCTTTCTGTAAAGTTAGACCTGGACATACATGGAGGATTTCCGTCTAAGGATTTCAGTCTCTTCTCTGGCTACCTTGCCATCCCTGAGGTGTGGCCAGCCCCACATGACCCAATTCAGGGCATCACCACATAATGATAAAGAATGAAGAAGTGCCCATTCTCTTCCATGGCAGAAGCTGAAATCCACTCCCTTCCCTAATTAATCCAGCTGACCACTGTTTAACAGTGTGCTAGTAGCAAGGGTGGCTGGCCGTGTGCTTTTCATCATGTGCAGCCCCAAAGTTCTAATCATATGAAAGGTTGATTGGGTACTGGGGAAAAGCGATCATATTTTGCTAAACTCAGAGAGTTATTTTTTGATAACTAGGTAGAAATGTTGCCTGACATTTGTGTTTAAAAACAAACATGTAAGTGAACAAGCAAAAAAAAGTTCAGCTCTGCAGAGTTTTATGTAAAATATCAGAATTTAACTCTAATCCCAGCACTCGGGAGGCAGAGCCAGGCGGATCTCTGTGAGTTCGAGGCCAGCCTGGGCTACCAAGTGAGTCCCAGGAAAGGCGCAAAGCTACACAGAGAAACCCTGTCTCGAAAAACCAAAAAAAAAAAAAAAAGAATTTAACTCAACAACTGTCCATATCAAACACAGCAGCAGACTGCTATTGTTAATCTGCTGTCTCTCACTAGAAATGTGTGTGTGTGTGTGTGTGTTCTCAGCTTAACTTGGCTTCCAGTTTAAGATAATTAATTATCGGTGTAAATTGTTAGTAGTGTATGGATGAAGGAGACAGGTAAGTATTTCCACAAGTGTACAATCAGGACCCTTAAGGAACATACACACTCCCGGGAGAGAACACAGACTCATTCATTCACATCCCAAAGGTCTCCCTTTACAAGATTCAAATCTGGTGTGCTGTGCAGAACACTCTGTAACCATGTGACCCCACTTTCCTACACAGACTTACTTAGCACAGGACACTTCCAGAGAGTCATTGCTGATACAGAGGCATGCTGAGCTTCGACATTTAACATTCACAACAACAACAAATGCCCATGGAAGACTCAAAGGAGGACCGAGGCAGACAGCCTGGCAGATAAACGAGGCCAGCCCTTCAACAAGCTGCAGCAAAGGAGAAACCCAAACAGCCAACGAGTGGAAGAAAAATATTCAACAACTTTAGAATTCTGGGTCAAAGCAAATTGCACCTTCTGTGAGCTCCTGATAGATGCCAGACAATCAGAGTTCTGAAACTCGGATCCTATCTAAATTATCCCTAGATAAAAGTCAAAGAGAACTCTGATCCAGGCTAGAATGAGGGTAAATCAGTAAGATTGTTTGGAAATTTGCATACCTAGAAACATACACACTTGAATGGGGTTTACAGTAAGACAAGAAGAAAAGGAAAGAAAAGAAAGAAATCAATGCAAACATCCAATAATATGGGCTGAGAATGTAACTCAGTACAACGCTTGCCTAGCACATGTGAACCCTGGGTTTGGTTGTTGACATTCCAAAAAATGGGGGTGATAGCACATGCCTGTATCCTCGAAGGCTAGTGGTAGAAGCAAGGAATGTCAGAAGTTCAAAGTCATCCCAGTTATATAATAAGTTCCCAGCCAGCCAGGAAACATGAGACCCTATCTCAAAAACAAACAAAACAACCCCTCCCCAACATCTCCTAATAGTAGACATGATGAGATTGCAAAGAAAATACACTTTAGCCACATATAACACAGATGAATCTGATTGATACTGGGCAAATAAACCTCACAGCCTGGTACGGCGGTGAATTCCTGTGATCCCAATACTTGAGAGGTTGTCACAGGAGGATTCTAAGTTCAAGGCCAGCCTGGACTCTATACTGAGACCTTGTCTCAAAACAATTTTACAATTCCATATACAGAAGGCCCAAAGCAAGCAAAATGAAAGCTGACAGAATGCGAATGCCTCCGAGAACAGACATGGCATTGTATTGGCATGGGATGGGGGAGGGTGTGAGGCATAACGGTGGTAGCGGGAGAGTGTCCTAGGGGCTGAGGTTTTGTGGACGTGCTATTTCTAATTTGTTCTGTATACAGCCCGTGCATTGGACATGCTCATCAGTGTAATAATTCACCACAAACCCTATCAGACATGACCAGCAAGTGGATGAAGGGCTGATAAAGGGCGAAGCTACCATTTATAACGGGAGCGCCGTGATCGACGAGCCAGAAGGGGCGGGGACCCCACAGAACAAGAAGCAAATCCAGCAACGGAACATTACTCCAGAGGGTTAATTCTGATCGTGTTCAGAATTTAGGGCCAAACAGGATTTCACGTTTGAGTGCACCACAGTGGCTGGGTCATTATTTGCTCACCCTCCCGGGGACTTTGCCTGGGAGCTTGCAGGGACAGCCAGAGCTGGCTTCAGAGCAGAGGGCCTCTCCCTTTGGCTGTCCAGGCAGCACTGTTTATGTGAACCTGGATCAACCTCCCGGGTGCAGACAGAGGGCTTTGAGAGCAGCTGGGGGGGTGAGGAGACCTCCTGGGGATGTCTCTGCCTTTCACTAGCAATAAACCCGCTCACCCCGGCTAGACATTCCTGACCCCGGAGGCGATGGATATGTGATTACAGAGATGCACTTGACCAGAGCTGTCATGAGGCACTGCTTTCTCAAGGCCCCAGTCAGACAGAAGGCCCAAAGAGCGACGACTGCACTCCTTGTTTCTCAGTGACCACACCAACAGGTTTTTCTCTGTCATTTCAGGCGAGTTGAAAGAACAGGCTGGCAGGTCCACAAGATGCCTCAGCCGGCAATGGGACCTGCTGCCAAGCCTGATGATCTGAGTTATATGCCCGGACCTATATGGTGGAGGACTCCAAGAAGCTTTCCTCTGACCTCCCTAAGTGTAATGTGGCATATGTGTTCTATGTACCCATAAACATGTACATGAAATACAATGTGATTAAAATTTGTTTTAAGGACAGGCTTACATTTTATTTGGTTGACCAGTTTGAGTCCTACCCTTAGGCATCCAGCGTTCTCTTTCTATATTCCCGAAGGGAGCTATTCTGACTCTCCACTGAAGCCATCACTCAAGCCATGATTTCTCTGCAAATGCCCAGCTTCTTTTCCTGAGCTGTATGTTTTTCCTCATGGACCCCGGCAAGCCCGGATTGGAATGTGACATCCCCAGTCCTTTTCAAGGAAGCCACAAGGCTGGGAAAAGCAAAGCCACCCGCTGCATGTGCTGAGGTACACGTGTGGTGTGTAGGGAAAAAGCCACCCCAGCAACTGTGAGCACCTGCTTGTGGCAAACTGCAAGCTTGCTCTGAGCAGCGATCAGCCACCTGCCATCAGAGGCTGTCCTGGAAGGGAGTGCCGGCAATTAACACTCTGCACTTGTTAGCACAAAACAATCCTTGCTGTTCTCGCTTGGTGTGGGGGAAACCCGGGTTTCTAGGGCAGTTAAAAGAAAACAAAACTGGGCTGGGCGCATAGTTCACTTGGTAGAGCGCCTGCCTAACATGCATGAAGTCCAGGGTTCAGTCTCTAGCATGGCGCAGGAGACCCACAGCAGAAGCAAGAGGCACAGAAGTTCAAGGTCATCCCAAGTGATGTAGTCCACGAAGCCATCCCAGGACACATGAGACGCTGTCCCCCACAAATAAAGTAAAATAGAAAACAAAGCAAAGCAAAGCCCAGGTCCCACTTTATCAGCGCCATAGCCCTTGAAACCCAAAGCCAAGGTGCATAAAAAGGTACAAGTTTAAATTCAGGGACCAAGCAGGAATGCCTGCAGAAATGTCATGTAACAAAGAAGCAACTGTTCCAAAGTTAATCTGAGGGGCTGGTGAGGTGGCTCAGTGATTCAGAAGGATTCCTGCCCTTCTAGAGGACCAGAGTTCAGTTCCCAGCACCCATGCTGAGTGGCTCACAACCACCTGTAACTCCAGCTCGAGGGGATCCAGTGCCCTCTTCTGGATCCTGTGGACAGATACCCACACTCATATATGAACATACACTAGGGCAAGCACACATACACAGAAATAAAAACCACATGCAAATACACATACACAGAAATAAAAAAACAATGAATCCTTTAAAAAAGTTCACTTGGGAATGAACCTCTTTGGACACTGACACCCAAACATAATTCAAAATGTATATGTGGATGTAAAATCAAACAAACAAACAAACAAACTACAGTTAAATTACCTGGTTGAGCTTCCTATGAGGACACATGCCTAGAATCCCAGAACTTGGGAACGTGAGACAGGAGGACCTCAAATTCTAAGCTAGCATGAGCTAGACCTTCTCTAAAGGAACACACACACACACACACACACACACACACACTGTGTGTGTGTAAACACTCTAGTCTGTGGCCTGTTGCCTGTACGTGTACCATCTATCCTAACTATCAGAAATGAACTGAAGGGTTGCAGGCAGGTCTCCAGGGATGGAGCGGAGTCATCCACCTGGGACTTCTATTTAATCCTGTGTTCCACACAATCAAAGATGTGCTGCTGGAGAAGGGAACTGGT
Organism: Peromyscus leucopus; assembly: GCF_004664715.2. Lineage (NCBI taxonomy): Eukaryota > Metazoa > Chordata > Mammalia > Rodentia > Cricetidae > Peromyscus > Peromyscus leucopus. Next base: position 113,341,874 of record NC_051065.1, read on the forward strand.
ACCCAATGCCTTCCAGGCCTTGGCATGGCCTTGCAGATGACGTGCTGAGGGATCCCCTTCTTCTCTGTATGTGCAAAAACCCTATGCCACCCCTTCCCTACCAGGTTTGCACCTCTCATGAAGAAACGGGAGAGGTTTAATAACCCCGAGAGTTAGAAAAGTCTACTTTCATGTCTGGCCAACAGGTGCAGGAGAGGCCAATCCAAACACTGTCCTCGCTGGAGCCAGTGTGTAAGGATAACACCTTACCAAAATGGGGTGATTATTACAAGGATCTTGGCTACTCCTTAGAGATACAGTTCCTTAACTGCTAGGCAGGTACGGATGGACACCCGGGGGTTGAACGCCAGAGGGTCCGCTCCAGTTTCCTCTTGGGCAGACAGAACGCTGTCCCTTGTATAAAATCCTGTGTCATGGGTGAGGATGTGGCCCAGGGTTCATACTTGTCTAGCATGTATGAGGCCTTGGGCTTGATTCCCAACACCGCAAGATAAGTAAATAAATAAATCCCCATTTCTTTCAGTAATCTGTGGAATTTGGCCTTCAGTAGTAAATTTAGCTTATTATCCTGTTTCATTTAGACTTGACTTTCTCTCTCTCTCTCTTTTTTTCTCTCTCTCTCCTCCCATTCCTAGCATGACAGGCATGGCCCACGTCAGCCTGTTTCGGCAGTTCAGAAATCAAGCCCAGGATTTTGCAGATGCCAGGCAAGGACTCTACCAACTGAGCCACAGCCCCCAGACCTTCTCATACATCCATTTACTAGTTCCTAGAGAAAAGGGTGGTAAATGTGCCAAACTCGCAACACACACACAATCCCTGACACAAGGCCAACTCACAAGTTTTCAGTTTGGCATGGTGTGAAAGCGTGATTTAGATGTTCAATGTTGACCTTTTCCCTGGCTAGGTCGGATCCTCTCTCATGCTGCTGGGCAGCAGTGGCAAGCTGTGGGTCCTACTCAGCTATGGAGCCGGCACAGTAAACAACTAGTACTGGGTTGCTAGCCTATGACACTCAGAAGGTTAGGTGTACTAAATGCAATTATCAATAGACAGAGTAGCATACTCCTGAAATCACCAGTACTCTGGGAGTTGGGGCAAAAGGATTGTGAGATCAAGGCCAGTATATACTATGTATCGAGACCCTGTCTCAGAAAAACAAAACACAAAAATTTTGAGAAGTATTTTTACTAGTTTTTTTTTTTTTTAAGATTTTGATATTCTTATTTTACATGTATGAGTGTTTTGTCTGTCTGTGCACTACGTGCTTGCCTGGTGGCTGAGAAATGCAGAGAAGGGCTTTGGATCCCCTGGCATTGGAGTTACAGATGGTTGTAAAATATGACGTGGGCGCTGGGAGCCAAACCTGATCCTCTGCAAGAACACGGAAGTGTGCTTAACATCTTTCCAGCCCAGACTTGTATTTTTAACTTACTGTCGTTTTATCAGGATATAACCAGCATCTCTGACCTGTCATCATTTCAGGGTCTGGGTCTGGAGATGTGTCTCTATTGGAAGAATACTTGTCTAGCACGCACGTTCCTGGGTTCCATCACCAACACTGCATGAACCAGATGTGGTGGTACACACCTGCAATCTCAACACTTTGCAGACAGAGACAGGAAAATCAAAAGTTCAAAGCCATTTTGGCTATAAGGTGAGTCAGGGCCTCAGCTGACTTATGTGGAACTCTGTCTCGAACAAAAAAATAATTTAGGTTCTCAGGCTCCATTCAAGACCTGCTAAATCACAAAGGCCGGGAATCTGTACCTAGCGAGTGGGTTAGGAGTTGGTGTCGTAGAATAAACACAACACAAAACAGGTTATAGGGGCAGTGTCAGGAAACACCTATCTGAAGTGAGAGAAATGGCCCGGAGGGCTGACCCAGGCTTTTGAGTGCCCACCACAGGAGGGCAATTTCAGGAAGTTCTGGTGACCATGATGGCATCACTCAATCTCCTAAGGCAGTCTTAGAGGACAACAGCCCATGGTTACAGGGTGGTAAACCTCAGATCAAACCCTTGGTCTGAGGTCATGTTTTGAACATTATCATCCCCATTTCACAGATAGAAAAACTGAAACTTAAGAGGTGAAGTAACAAACTCGCAATAAGGATGATGCAGCTGTAATTCCACACACGCTTTACACACTTGCTGTCACCTCTCCCAGGGTCCTCAAGGAGAGGACAGAAAACCAGGAAGGGACAGCATTGGCAAGGGGAAGACAGACCTCTTTTAGCACCAGGCTTCAGATTTCCTTATTCCGGTGGATGTGGCTGAATTCCATCAGAATGTGTGTTTCTTGGGTGGTGACAGCCTGCTTTTAAAACTAGCTTAAGCAGGATTAACTTAAACCGGACTACCTGAATGAAGGATTTGAGTACAGGTAACAGGACTTAATGTCTTACCTTCTCTCACTTGGCATTTCTTCAACCAAATCAAACCAAACTACAGACTGCATGTCTTTTATATCAAAATATACCAGATTCAGTCAATTTTTGCCCTTTTTTTGGGGAGGAGAAGGGGTAGGGCAGCCCAGCCAGACTGGCCTAGAACCCGACATGTAGCTGAGGCTGGCCTCGAATTCCTGATCCTCCTGCCTCCACCTCCCAAGCGCTAGGATTACATGCATGTATAATTATGCCCAGCTCCAAATTCAGTTTTTTTTTTTAAAAAATGTTTTAAATATATGACAATGCCAGGTCATGGCTATTTTCAATGTGATCTTAAAACATGGTGTAAACTCAGCCAAGCCCAGAAGCCCGACTTTTCACAGAAGCTCATCAGACCACACAAGATATTCCTGACGCCCAGTTTGTATACCGGCACGTACCAAAAGTATGCTTGGTAACTGTCCTAACCCCATGACCTGTCTCTGTTTCCGTTCTGGGAACCTAGGCCTGGGATAGGATGAGGACTGAACAAGGGCAGACAACTTTCTATGTAGCCAAGGATGACCTTGAACATCTCAACTTCTTGCCTCTACCTCCCAAATATTGGGATTACAGGCTTATGCCGCCAGATCCAGTTTATGGAGTGCTGGGGAAGAGAACCCAGAGCTTCAAGGATACTAGGCCATCACTCTACTAACTGGGCTATATCCCTAACCTGAAAATATAGGACCCTTCCCTTCCCCTCACCCCAGCCAGGGACAGAACCCAGGACCTTGTGTGCCACAGGCTGCATTATAACACTAAGCTGCATTCTCAGATCCTAATGCCATTTTGTTTGTTTAGTTTTTGAGACAGGATCTCCCTACATAGCACTGGCTATCCTGGAATGTACTATGTAGACTAGGCTAGCCTTGAACTCACAGAGATATGCCTGCCTATGCCTTCCTAGTGCTGGGGTTGAAGGCCTTTTGCCACCACAACCTAGTACCATTTCTGATTATTTATTGTAGCCAGTTTTTAAAAATAATTTTTATAGATTTGAGTCAATTTTGTATCAGCTAAGATAATGCACTGCCTTCATCTTCTACCTGTATGGGCCAAAAATGTAAAGAGCACAGTTCCAATCAGCCAGGTAAGTGAACAGAACTCACTGGGTCCAGGTCCTGAGTTGGCAGATAGGAAAGAGGCCCGGCCATGTTTCAAGGTTTGCCAAGGCCGGGTGGTAACTAGTAACAACAGGTTTGAGACCAAAGAGTTTGATCTTGGAGACTTGGCGCTCAGCCACCAGAAGAGAAGAGGGGCAGAGAGTTCCAAAGAGGGGAAGTGAGGCCGGGAGAGGCTGGGGAAGGTCCAGTGACTGGACAGGTGGGGTCCCTCCTACTCTCCTAAGCTGTAGAGTTTCACCATTCTTGGAGTTCCCTCCCAACCCCTTTTAGTCACTTCCGGGTCACACGTTAAGCCAAATCAGGTTGTAGCTATTTGCAGAGTACAAAGCAAGAAAGAATTAAGTAGACCTGTGTGCACCTCTGCTGAAGCTAGGTTCTCCTTTTATCTCCATAAGAAAAACCCCTTCATGGGGCTTCAGGGTGAGCATTTATTCTTAGGCTGCTTCTGGTCTCCAGCTTCCTAGGATCTCTCATCTCTCCCTCCACAGAACAATTAAAAAAGAAAAATCCAATCATCGTCTTCAAAGGATTCCAACCCTGGGCACTTACTTCCTCAAGGAATGCTCAGCATTGTGTTTATGTGAACTTATTTTGTCTTCATACCAACCCAAGGTGTAGGTGCTATTTCTAATTTGCTGATAAGAAAACTGAGGCTTGAGGTGCATTCCTGTCACCCCCTGTTCCACCAGTACAGACTCAAAAGCAACTAGGGGATACCTTGAAAAAAGACCAAACGACCAACCTGCCAGCCTTACACCTGTTATTTGCACCAATAAGGTTTGGGATTTAGAACTGGGTTTAGGCTAGGGATGAGGCTCCGTTGGTAGAGTGCTTGCCTAGTGTCTTAGTTAGAGTTTTTATTGCTGTGAAGAGACACCATGACAACTCTTATAGAGGAAAACATTTAATTGGGGCTGGCTGGCTTACAGTTAAAAACTTAGTCCATTATCATCATGGCAGGAAGTATCACGTCATGAAGACAGACAGGTGCTGAACCTGCCAGCCTTACACCTTTTAAAGTAAATTAACCTTTGTAAGCCCAAGTTTCCAAATTATTATTATCATCATTATTATTAGAGAAAAAAAAATCTCACTTTGCAGCCCTGGCTAGCCCAGAATTCACTATGTAGATCAGGCTGGCCTTGAACTCATAGCAATCCTCCTATCTCTGCCTCTTGAGTACTGGGGTTAAGGCATGTGTCACCATGCCCAGGCTTCCAAATTTACTTTAAAAGGAGGGATGGTGACATGTTCGTGCTGTTCTGGAGAATATTGTAATAGATGTTAGGACGGCACCAGCTTGTGCTTAGTAAATGTCTGCCTTCCTTTCCTGTCACAGTGCTCCAAATAAGACCCCAGCAAACACTTCATTCTATCTTCACCTTCAGAGCAGGCTGGTAGGTGAACAATTTTCATTATGCTTAGTCTTAGATCACATTCACGTATTTATTTTGTGTCCTTGGGGGGTGTGGGCACACCTGCCACGGCAAGGGGGTGGAGGTCAGAAGACAACTTGCAGGAGTCAGTTCTCTCCTTCCACTACTTGGGCCCCAGGGATTAAACTCGGGTTATCACTTTGATGGCAAGTGCCTTTATTGCTGTGTTATTGGCCTGCGAATTATTATTGTCATTGAGGAGAATGCTCAGTAAACAATCTAGTTAGAAGTGCCAGAATAGATACTTCGGATATTATTTGTTAGTTTAATGACATTCCAATTGACCTTGGTCTTCTAGGTTTCTGTCTGTTAAATCTGGTAACCCTAAGGGTCTGTAATAAACTACAGGGGAGAAGGAAATTGCAAGTGACCTGCCACCTCCGTGTGAGAATTGTGACCTGGACATTCCTTTTTTTTTTTTTTTTTTTTTTGGTTTTTTGAGACAGGGTTTCTCTGTGTAGCTTTGCGCCTTCCTGGAACTCGCTTTGGAGACCAGGCTGGCCTTGAACTCACAGAGATCCGCCTGGCTCTGCCTCCTGAGTGCTGGGATTAAAGGCGTGCGCCACCACCGCCCGGCCTGGACATTCCTCTTTCAACATCACGGTCACATACGTTTGCTGGTGTCACACTCTTCCTCTCTCAACCCTCTATCAAAGACTTGTCCTGACGCAGGACATCTGCAGTGTTCTAGAAAGCACTGTCAGTCAGCTTTCCTTCTGTGGCCAAACTTGTAAGGTTGCAGGCTTGACTAGGGTCAACTCTCAACTTTTTTTTTTTTTTAAAGTCTAAAGAATTTCAATTAAGAATGAAAATGTGATGAGAGATTTTCCTAACCATTATCCAGCTTGCTGAAGATGCTTGTCATGTCTGCTTTGAACTGTCAACTCTTAATAACTGGCAGGAAAAATAAAATCTATAAGAATTGTTTTAGGCTGAAAAGCAGGTTAACACAAAAGTCTGTAAATACTTTAAATAAAAATATTTTAGCTCTCATTATATTGATAGGAACAGGAGGAACCACAGCCAACAGGGGCTTTGGAGAGCTTCTTATTTAATAGTTATGAAATTTCAATGTGTGTAATGAGGAAGTTTCAGAGACTGGCTGCACATGCAGAATGCCGTTAACAGGGCTGACCCATATTCTTAAAATCCAGAGCTAGGAAACGGGAGGCAGGAGACAGGAGAATAAGAGTTTACACAAGTGCTCATTTCTCCCAAGAAACGGAAAGTTGAAATCTGGAACCTTCTGTGAGAGAAATCGAGATTCCGGACAGTCAACCTGAGGCCTGGGAGGCTTGTCACTTCCTCCTGCCTCGGGCGACTCGGCCCATCCAGATTGCACCAGTGACAGACAGGTGGGTTAGCTGTGGTAGCCGCATCGGCACAGCTGGCCGCAGTGGGTTACGTTACAGCTCCTGCTATGACTCCGTGTTTCCAGAACCACACCAAAAGACATGCAGACATGCATCAGCAGGAATGCAAGATGCCTTCCCTACCATGTCACCCTTAGCTCCAGGGATGGCTTGCCTCTGAGGACTGTACGTAGTTCCTGTCCACCACTCTCTACTGGTAAGGAAGATGGACTGGTCAATGTTTGGAACAGCTACTGTCAACACCATGCTGAGCTTCACTCCAGGCTCACATAGTTGTCGTGAGTGCCCTGGCCTGGTCCACTCTCCCGGAGAGAAAGTCTCAATAGGTCAAGAGAACAGGATTGACCTACTCAGGCTTCTGCTGCCTTTGCACCTCATCCTTCAGATGTTAAGGTATTTTGAGGTACAGAATGCATAAACTGTAAAACACAAAGCCCCCGATACCCCCACGGGACTGTGGCTAGTGATATGAAGCCCACAGCACACTGGTCAGCATGCTCAGACATTAAACACTGCTGGTGTGGCCCTTCTTGGAGAACTCAGTATATGTGAGTAGATTGAAAACTTGGAGAAAATATGGGAGACTTGGTTTGACTTTTTGGTGGTTTGAGCCAGGGTTTCATGTAGCCCATGCTGGCCTCAAATTAACCATGTACCCCAGGATGATCTTGAACTTCTGACCCTCCTGCTTCTACCTCCCAAGAATGCCCCAACAGGCCAGTTTTATTCAGTTCTGGGGATTTGAACACAGGGATTCTTGCATGTTACCAAAGGGTGACATCTCCATCCAGCCCCTGTGTTTAACTTTAAACAAACATCATGAAGAACACACATGAAGAAACACACTCCTGTCTGTGTGTGGATATGGTGAATTTCTTTCCATACACCATCAAGTCTTATTTTAAAAAGTTTGAGAGGGAAGATTTTATTTTACACATATGGGTGTTTTGTCTGCATGGATGCCTGTATACCACATGACTGCAATACCCATGGAAGCCAGAGAGGGTGTTAGATCACCTGGGACCTGAGTTACAAACTGTTATTAGCAGCCATGTGGGTGCTGAGAATAGAACCCAGGTACTCTGGAAGAGCAGCAAGTGCTCGTAACCACTGAGCCATCTCTCCAGCTGCCCTAAGGTCTTATTGATTCATCAAAGCCCTGTCCTAGATAAGACAGATGTGTTCAATTCTGTCAGTTTCGGTGTCAATTTCCATCTTTACTATGCTAGTAAGTTTGTGTTTTCTTTGAGATTCAAGGAAACCTGCAACACAGTTGACTTGTCCAGGACTCCAAAGCTCAGTGTCCTTACCTGTGAAGTGGGACAGCAATAATGCCATTTTCATAGGTCTGCAAGGAGGGTGGAGGTAATAATAAAGCAGTCGCAGAAGGCTGCTGTTACATATCCAATATTAAGATAAACTGAGTTTCAGACAGGGTAGCTACTATATCCATCAAGTGACTTGAAACCAAATGGTTAAATTCCAAAGCTCTGGAGCATCACTAATACCCCTTGGCTCACTCAGGCCCTCAGAACAGCTCCTGACCTCTGCGAGCTGCCTGGTTGCTGTTGCTTTCTTAAACTCACATAAAGAGCCCGTGGTCACTGTTGTTTACCTCCAAAACCTCAGTTTCCCGCTGCATACAAACACCCTAACCTGGCATGCCAACCACATCTCCGCACCACACACCTCTGCTTGCTGCTTGCTCTTCTTCCTCCTCCTATTCCCCATGTTATTTTGCACCCAAACAGGCTTTGCTCAAACTCTTCTTTCAGAATGCCTTTTAAAATAACACGCACCACCCTTCTTATTTCGCTTCCTGCCAGGGATCCTTTAGAGTAAGTACTTAAGTTAACCTGATCACAAACAGTAGGAGACCCTGCTCTCAGGGCGTTCATTAGGAGTGGGGTGCTGACTTCCATTTGCTTTAAATAGCTGACAGCTCTGAATTTCTAAGTCAGTCCTTACACTGTAAAGATAGCAAGCGCTTTGGTAACACAACACAGGCAAACAGAGGCAGAATTCCTGCGAGCTGACCCAGCCAGGCTTTATCTCGGAGCTGCCAGCCACAAGTGAGTTTGTAAAGGGGTTTTGTTTGGTTCTGTTTTTAAGATCCTGAAAGCCTAGCATTACTGAGTAACTAAGTGGTGGGACGCTTCGGATTGTAAGTGGAGAGAATGAGTGACTTCAATTTTCACCTCACTGCAGGGGTCAGAACAAGGGTATGCTTAACACCTACCTTCAAAGGGGGAGGGAATATTCCCAATTTATGGTGGTGTTATAAAAAATGCCGTTTCCCATGGGAAAGGAACTCCTCTGGGTGCCTGAGAGCTATTAACCAAGGGGGGAAATGGTTCAAGCATGAATGCCACCAAGCTTGATGACAACATGTGAGCTGTGATATCCCCCTATAAAAACATGAACATAATAAATAAATAAATAAATAAATAAGTAAAGTTTGTAGTCTTAAAAAAAAAAAAAACCACAAATAATTTCAGACATACACAGATGTCCCCCTGCCCCCGGCATTGTTTACAACAGCTAAAATCTAAGCGACAACTCACAGTGTAGCAGGGGAATGGTACATATGTCCATCAGTTTGATGGACTAGGCAGATATGATGGCCATGCCTGCAATCCCAGCAATGGAGAAGGGGAGACAGGAGGATCAGAAGGTCAAGGTCATCTATGGCTGTACAGTGAGTTTCAGGCAAGCTTAGGCCACAGGAGACGCTGTCTAACAACAGAAACAGGACCAGCAAGCAACAGCTAAATTCTGATGGGATATTAAAGCAATGACCACAGGAACAGCTCTAGTCATCTCACAAATAGGAATTCAATCCTCCCACCAACCTACGGCATATTTACAATGATTAGAAGTCCCATTTTACACACCAGGAAACTAACACTCAGAGAGGTAAGTGATTTTTTTTTTCTATATTACACAGGCAGTCCATGGCAGAGTCAGTTTGCCTCTATAGTCTTTGCTCTAACCATGATGACATTCGCTGGTCGTACTTTATTTTGCCTGACTTTTCTACATGACTAGTTCTATAAAAACGTTTGGCAGAAGACCATACACTGCCCACCGGGAGGAGATTAGACAGGGCTGGGTGGTAATGGATTCTGGTCCATCGTCACCTTCAGTGACAGCTGCTTGGGATTCTTAGTCTTTCACCCTTGCTATCAATAATTAATGTCTTTGTCATTTATAGTTCTTCCACACCACTAACTTCCTCCAGACCCCAACTTACAGATGAGGAAACGTAGCCTCATTTGGGGTGACACTGACTTTGTGCGAGCCTCGGTTCCCTGTTCTCTCTACTGTTCGGCAGAGGTGGATAATTTTAAGACAGTGTGTGACGTATCTTCAGCCTAGGGCTCCTCAAGGAAACTGCTAGAAACCAGCTGGCCATAAGGAAGGGCTGGGTAAGACTTGGTTGGAGCTAAGTCAGCTAGAGCAACTGTGCCATCTGGGGCTGAAATGTCCGCATCCCTCCAGGTGAGTCCCTGGCAGCCTCCCTCTCTGTCAGGTCCTCTCTGTCAGGTCCTGGGCTCTCACCAAGGGAAGTTGGTGAGACAAATCTTTCCCTTTCAGTGCCTGAACATGCTGTTACAGCTTTCACGGACCCACCTTTATGGCACAGCTCTTCTCAGAAGTAGCCATGACACCATTCAGAATTTTGACGCCAATTAAGGGGACAGTAACCACTGTAACATTTGAGGTGTAGTCAGAGCTGACGACTGTAGACATTGCTCCAGCGACCTTCCCAAATTTCATTCACAGCAGTCCTATGGGCTAGGCTACCCTTTGACTCCTGAGAAAACAGAGGCTTAGGGTGTCTGACACCTGCTCAGATCTCACAGAGTCGGGAGTGGGGAAGGGAGAGGAGGCGATCTACATGACAGAGCCTAAGCCATCAGAAACTGACGTCACAACTGCCCTATACAACCACAGACTTTATGGATACACCAAATCATATACATGTATGAATACATGTACATATGAAAGTAGGAGAGACTGAGAAGATGAATGGGATTAGAAATAGGGGTACAAAGACAAGATGAGGGGGATTTAGTGCTGTGGAATGCTGTGGAATCAGTCCCTATGTATAATGAGTGTACAACAATATACACAAACATACGTATACACACACACACACACACACACACACACACACTCAAATGCTCTCAATGAGAGGGAGGGGTGAGTAAGTGAATGATGGGGTGTTAGGTAGAAACCCCTACTCTATCACTCGGGAGAGTGGATTATTCCTCAAGGACAGGAAGCCGTCAAGCTTGGGAGGCATTATTTCATCAGTCCATTACTGAGCACGTTATTCAAAGACTTGGCTGGGAATGAGTACCAGGCGATCTGTAAATAATCTCTGGGTGAAGTTTACAGAAGTGGAACGCTAGCGTGGCAGAGACCAGGCTCTCAGTGGGTCATTGACCTGGGCACTGCTCCCCATCAGAGGCTCCCCTCCGGCTTTGACAATGTCCGATTTTCTACCTAGGACCGCTGCACCGGCGAGGGTGAATTCACACAAGCAATCTCTGCTGATGTGGCCAGCGAGGAACTTAGCCCCAGTTTCTGTGTGGTAACAATACAACAGCTAGGTCAAGTGTATGAAGGGTGAGGCCCCTTTGGGGCAGCTGCAGAAGAAAGCCCCTGTTAATCCCTTAACTAAGCAGCTGATGGATTTAATCTGTGTCTGCATACGTTAGAACCCCTTACACACAGCATCATTATATACTTTTAAAAAAAAGAAAGCACAATTTAGCAAAGCTTTTCATGGATTTCTTCATCTCAATAACTGATGTGCTACACTACTAGAACTTTGGAGGGCTTCTGATTATAATTTTATGTCACTCTGCCCTTAAAAATTGTGAGAAAGTTTCATTCTTCAAGTCATTCACCAAAAGAATAGGTCTCTATGTGAGGCTGGAGCCTCAGATCCCCTCTCTTTTCATTTTGCATCCATTATTATTTAAAATAACTCATTTCACAACTGGGGAACCTCGTTCTACATAGTAAGATCAGAAAAGGAATCATTACCTGGTATAGTCTCCCTTGCTTTCCTGAAATAAAAATAAAGACATGATCAATATGTATTTATGCTAAGCTCAATGAATGATTTATTCTTGGTTATTTTCCTTCTCACAAAACCCAGAGCTTCTTGTTAAGAAAGGTACTTAAGGAGTACTACCCACATGGCACTATTGATAAGAAAATACGAGTATACATGAGATGTGTCTTACCATTAACAGAAGTGACTTATATGTATATATATGTATATATATTCTTCATATGTCTATATGAAGCTCAGATAATCATTTCTCTGTTGCATTTCTAAGACCACAGGATAAATACACTTGCATTGCAGTGCCGAATTTTTTTAGATGGGATACACTTTTTAGACTATGACCCAGGTAAATCAACACACATTATTTGCTTTCTCTTTACTTTTTAAACAAGTACAGGAACTGACTTTGCTTTTCAGCTGCCAGTGCCTTTAAGAATTAAAGGGTTCTTTACACAACCTCAAGAAAACGTGTACAAAAGTTGCTAAATTTAAATGAAAACTACAGCTGTTCTAACAACAACTGTTGCCTCCCAAGTTCAAGTAACTGGGAGTCCTTTTTCCAGGAATACGGCTGAACTCTTCCCTTGATGCGATCTAAACTTCGTGTCTTTGAGAAACATTATCACATGCTAGTTCATGCAAATGATCTGAAAACAGAATTCCGCAGGTCACAGCTTTCACTGATAAACCGGTTAGTGGTTTGAAAAATCCATCGGGTTCTGGCCTGGCAAGAGTTTCAGAGTTGCAGGCAGTTAAGCTAGACACCAAGAAACGAAAGGGAGCTGGTTAGAAGTGGCGAGTGAATTCTTACCTGCAACACCAGGGCTGCCAACTTGAAGATGGTTTCACTGTCTACTTCAATTTGCCCCTGTGGGTGGAAGAGGAGACCATCACTGAACACATGCCTACCCTGGGTGGGAGCAAATGGCCGTGGAGCTGAAGAAGCTGTCACAGCTTGGCACCTCCAGTTTCTGATCAAATGCAGAGCATACCATTGCGAGAGAGGGGGGTGAGCAGAGAGACCTCAAGGAGGGCTGGGAGGAGTGTGTGTGTGTGTGTGTGTGTGTGTGTGTGTGTGTGTGTGTGTTCACTGGGTAGGGAAATTTTACTTAGAAAATACAAATATTGCAGGCTAAAAATTTAGACAGTTTTTAAGTGGAAATATTTGAATATTTTTTATCTCTGCAAATTCATTTTTTAAGCTTTGCAGATTTTTCTGTATTATTATTATTTTTTTTTTTTTGGGTGGGTTTTCCTGAGATAATTTCCCCTCTCCAAGTCACAGCATGGTTACTGCAGCATACACATGATACAAGCATTATTAAGGCATAATTTCACTTGGTTGTCAGTAACATACTACTGAGTTAATATTTGTTCCATCCTTGCTAGAATGAGAAGTCTTAAACATCAGTAACAGTAAACTGGAAGATGTCTGTTGCTCTGAAAGTTTGATGAACTCAAATTCATCACTTTCCCATCCTTTTATTTCTTCATTCTTCAAGATCCCAGGGAAAACTGGGGTTCTGGGGCTTGATTAACAAGAGTTAAGGAGTCATGCTTAAGCGTGGGTGAACAAATATTCCCTGTACCTTCACATCTTTAAATGTGTGGCGTGTGTAAATGGCAGTACTGTACCATGTAGTCTTACAACAGTAAGCTGGAATAGAGGAACTTCAGATTTAAAGTTGCGGGGTGGTGGGGGTGGTGGGGGTGGTCTATGAGCTTGTAAGGATTAGTATGTACAGAAATAATGCAACCAAGGCCTTCCCCATTAAGTACAGAGTCCTCAGCACTTGAAAGTGCACAATGTTTAAAGGCCTAGGAACTGCCTTGTGCTCTTTCTTCCTCCCTTTTATCTGTTGAACCTGAACTGTAGCAATTGTTAGTTATCCAGACCCATCACTGGGAGTCACTAAACGTGTTAGGTCATTGTACAATAGGAGGTTTACAGGGCACTACCATCGGTGAGGGTTTCTGGAAAGATTAAGGTTGCCTCTTAGCATTAACTTTCTTAAGAGTTCTCAAACAGAAAACAAACTTATAATAATTCTTATAGAAGCCATAGAACGAATCAACAAGGGAAAGCAGAACCAGTGAGATGGATCAGGAAGTAGGGAGGCAGGCCTGGTGATCTGAGATCCAGCCCGGAGACTCAGGAGGGTAAGGAGAGAACCAGTTCCCTACGGTTGTTCTGACACAACCCCGCCCCCATTAAAACACGAAAGACAAGAACAAAGAAGAGAAAAAGGAAAAACCCCAAGGTGTTACACTAGCAGTGATAAGTATCGGTTCCCTTATATTAGAACATGAAAACAACTTCATTCCCCCATCAACACCCAGTTGGGTCCTCCCTTCTCAAACCCAAGGCAGAAGATCTGCTTCAAAGGCTTGTTTCAAGAGCTCCCAGACCCCAAGCCTTGGAATTCAAAGCTCGCCTACAATCTCTAGGAACTGATTATAAAATCAAAGAGAAGCCAGCCTGAGCTCAGGAATCAATGGCTCTCTGTGTTCCCAGCAAGACACTGGCCTTCTAATGGGAGAGATGACGAGTGGTTAATCCACCAGGTGAGGTGGGTGTTGATTAGATTACATTCTAGGAAGGTCAAATTCCTTAAATTCAAACACAAAGGAACTCCTGGAGAAGGAGCAGAGGACAGAACTCAACAGTTGAGGGACGAGAAAAGTTGTCCTATTTGGAGTATTACAAAAGCCAAGGATGAATAAAAAAAAAAAGTCGAAAAGTCCTACCAACTCCCTGGATTCCCACGGACTCATCAAAACCTTAGATGAGTCATCTGAAAAACATTCTAGACACCACCTTTTTGATTTAGCAAATGGAAGTTCAGCAGACAGATAAAAAAGGATAGATACCTAAAGCAGATATCCCTGGGGGAGCTGCCAAGTAATTCCCTACCTCGGGAGGGTCATTCAATATTAAAAATGCTGAAAGGAGGAACTGAGGCGTGGAGAGAGAGAGTGCTAGGCTCAGACAGCACCACGTGCAGGCTGCAAACACCAGCTCACCCGTGGCCTTCCTTAGCTAAAGGAGCCCAAATCCAGTTTCCGAGGGGAAGGGGAAGAGGAAGGACGGGTGGAGGAATGTCTCCAACACACAGTTTGGCAAGAGCTCCACTTTGTTTTATAATTCTTCTTCTCCACTCCACCTTACATGTAACCTATACACATACCTGTTCTAGATATCCGAGGCAAACCATTATGAACCCTAATACTGATCACTGTCACTTGTAATTCCTGGAGTTCATTAAACAATGCATCCATCAAGAACAGCCCATTCGTCCAGTTCTCAGCACTTCCATTTGGCAAAAGTCAATTAAGACTGAAGTATCCACATGCCTGGAGTAGCAACACTGTTTTAAAACTGTAGACTGCCCAGGGCAGAAGAGTTCTTTTTATCTCCAACCATGGCAACGGCGGTAATCGGATACAGGGCAAGCTAACACTTGAGAGGAGCTCCTTACAGAGAAAGGTGAGGACATCCTTCAGTGGGTTTCCATGACTGCCAGCAACAAACAGAGGCAGAGACAGGAGCCAGACGATGGGGCTGAACACCCAAAGGTAAGCTGAGACAGCAGCCTGGTGCTTTGGAGCTGTGTTAGCAGTTCAACCACCAGGTCACTGTCCACCTTGCACCTCTCACCATGCTAATGAGGTGAATTCTAGGTCCCCAATTAAGGGGACCGAAGAAAAGAAAAAGTCCTAGGACCAGAGAGGGAACTGAGTGAAACAGGACCCAATGGGTTCAGTCAGTCCTGAAGATCGGGGAGATGTACTGTAGTATCCAATCTCCTCATAGGTTGTGGCTCCAGACATCCTGTCCTGTGTTCTTCCCATTCTATTCTATTCCCATTCTATTACAGTTAACCTATGATTTCATTACCAAATCTTTAGCAATCTTCCAAAGGCATGCTTTGGGTAAAACGTGGGCTCAGGCAAGCCCATGGAAAACGACTCAGAATGTCATCTCCATTGACAATGAAACTATATGTTATCAGCAAGCACACTTTCTATAGCAGAACAGGAAGTCATTTCTGAGGACTCATTCTGCTCCTAGATGGATGGTGTATTTCATGGAAGCATATTCTACACTATAATAGTCTGTTGTATTCTGACAAACTGTGGGGTGAGGTCAGTATGCTTCCCAATCTTTTGCTAATTATCTATTTTAAGAATAAGTTTACATTTTTTAAAAAAGTTGTAAAAAATCAACAAAAAATGTACAAGAGGCTGAGGCTGCAGCTCAGTGGTAGAACATTTGTCTATCATGCATGAGGCCTGGGTTTTGACCTTGGTGCTGCCAAATAAATAAGAAAATAAATACCAACATGAAAGAGAAAATTACTGTTTTAAACTGTTACAATACTAATAGATTTGGAAACTAATATATTTTGTTGTTATCGATCTTGTATTTACGGTTCTGGGCATGAAACTTGAGCCTTATGCACACTAGGTAAGTGCTCTACCACTGAGCTACATGCCCAGAGCCTTACACAATAATCTTCAATTAATGACATGAAGGTTCAATTGGAAACAGGATAGGAGAAGTACATCCTCACAGGGACGATGTGAATATTATCTCTTCATACATCACTCATCAAGTCCAAAGGGGAATATGGAGAGAACCAGGTAGATCTTATCTCAACCCGGGATAACAAGGATGCCAACATCAGAGGAGAAAAATAGCAAGCGCCTTCTGATGCTGTGCACTTAGGATGGGAACACACACACACACACACACACACACACACACACACACACACGTGTGCTGTGCCAGTAAGTGTAGGTATCTTACAGCTGCAACCCAAGGGTTAGGAGAAGCTCCCAGCTCCAGTGTTCGCTGATTTCTCTGAGGTAACGTGTTCCTATCAGGGCCTATTGCAAGTGACAAATAAAACTTCACAGAACTTGGGGTTTAAAATCTATGTGAGAATTGGTTCTCAGGAACTAATCCAAGCTGTCTTCAGTATACCATGATGTAGAATTCCTGTCAAAAATAAATTACACCTTTAATCCCAGCACTCAGGAGGCAGAGGAGGACAGATCTCTGTGAATTTGAGGCCAGCTTACTCTACATAGTGAGTACCCAAACAGCCAGGGCTATGTAGAGAGAGACCCTGTCTCAAAAGACAAACAAACAAACAAACAAAAATCACTAGACTGAATAGTGAGGAACCATTCATGAAACACAAGCAAACTGAAGGCCATCCTAGAAAACATCCTGCCTACACATAACACCACTACACTGAATGTCCAAGTGATGGAGACCACAGGGTCACAACGACTGAATGAAGTGTGTTATCCTGGATCAAGGGGGAAGGTGAGGAGGGTGGGATGATGGATTGTGTACTAGGCACCATTATGGGTCCAAATGTTCTAAGTTGGATCACAGTAACATAGCTTTGTAAGATTTGCCCCTGATCGTGAGAAATACACAGTAGCATTCTTGGGGGTTAACTGCTATTATTTATAGCTTACTTTTGAGTGGCTCAACTAAAAACTGTATACAGGGCATGGAGAATGTGTAAATGTGGATGTTGCACACCATTAACCCATTATGGTTTGGTAAACATATATTTTATGCTTTGTGCTGTTCTTCCAGCTCTCGTATGAGTTTGAAATTATTTCATAGTAAAGTTTTAAAGCTTGTTTAAGAGAAGAAGACTATTCCATTTTCCTGGACTTGTGGACATCCTTTTGTCTTGCCTGACAAGTAATACTCCTTTGGAAATTACTTCTCTCTCTTTTGGCTGTTCTGGAAATGTCAGCATCATTATTGGAGGCAAGTGATGGAAACTGGTCCAGATACCTTTTCAGGGCTTTTAAAAATTAGAACCAAGGGAAGAAAGCTTTCTGTCGCTAGAGACAAAGCTGGGAAGATGTGACCCAGATGGGATGAATGACCACACACAGAAAGTCTTCTTCACACTGGTACTCAGTCATTTCCACTGCTGAGTGGGGCTGACTTCCCTTGGAACTCAGACATTGCAGACAATGATGATGTAGACTCTAGGTAGGATGCTCTCAGTGTGGTTTGTCTCTAAGACAGCCAACTGTAGTGAACAGATGTGACAAAGACACAAGCCAATACATGCACGCTGCTCCCTGGAGATTGCCAGGTTTTTTCTGAAAACACATAAACACAGAAAAATCTGCCAACTCAGAGATGAGTATGCTGTTATCCATAAAGCCAGACTGGTGGGATAGACAAGCTTGATTTCTTTGCAGAGCGATTCTCCTAGGCAATGTGCTAGTTCCAGCTTACTAGAGCTTACTGTGCTTATAGCAGGTCAGACCTTCTACTACCACATCTGCCTACAGCCTCTGAGTGCATGAGCCAATATTTCCTCCTTGGGATACATTGTTCACTCACTCTTCTGGACCACAGCACCTTAAACTGTCAGCTGTTTGCTGTCCTATGGGGATGTGCAATTGGAAATGGGGGTGATGAAAAATTCGGCAGAGATGGAAGGTTTCTGAAAGCACAATGACTAAAGCATAATTCAACTCAAATGTGTAATGAATCTGAGGTGTCATGAGAGTGCTGGCTTGCTTTGAATCACAGGATCACAGGACTTGACGGAAGCCTTGGGACTACACAACACAAACCACGTGACACCAACAAACACTGAAACACCTCAGCTCAGACCAGAGACGACTGGATATTATAAACTACAGTGTATCTGCTGAATAGGTCAAATTTTCTGCTCTTATACAAACATAATGGCTTAATTACAGAAAACAAAGACTTCTAATAGTTCCCTACTATCCTTCTGGAGGTGTAATTATCAAATAGTATATCTATGTGTGGTGTATTCTAATTGTATGAAATGTGATTTTATTGTATTTAATAAATAAATTACCGGGGTCAGACTATTAGAGCATAGACAGAGTGGCGGTGTGCACACGCTTAATCCATAGATCTGTGTTCAGGATACAGCAGCATGAGACATATGCTTTAAGACTAGGCTGAATTCAGACATGCAGCAGTCATGTTTTGGTTTACAACCAATGAGAAGCAGAACAACATACTATAAAAAAAAAACAACAGATATAGTCTCTTTGGAAGCTGGACATGCAGGGAAGGTGAGATTTTAGCTCTGAGCTCTACCTCTCGGCTTTCTCTTTTACATTTTTTTTTTTTTTTATAGACTGTTGATTACATTCTATGAATTGCATTGGGGAAAGATGTTTTATTTTAAAAATTGATGCTTGGTCATGGATGAGGGGTGGAATGAGCCAGAGGATGGGGAGGAATGCTGTGAAATCCTGGGTTCTCAACATGATATTGTCACGGGAATCTTTCTGGATTAAGCACTCTAACATCAGTGAGAGTGGAAGAGAAGAATGTCCCTGGTGAGCTGAAGCCAGGACAGCTCCTGAAAGGCTTCAATGCCAGGTCCGGTTTGCACTCTCAATTTATACTCTAAAACCACAAGGTGGACTGGGAAAGCAGGTGAGATTTTACAGAAGGGTATGTGGCAGCCAACAGGTTGTTAAGGGCAATGGCCCATTGTTTCAGCTATTCCTCCAGGTCATTCTGGTCCAGGTAGCAAGCGAAGTCATGCTTGGCAAATAGACAGTACAAGCAATGCTCAGTCAGTCTCTGAACAAATCAATAAATCAATATCTGATAATTGGTCATGTCTACCTTATTCTAGCAGCATGACCGTTGCCATCAGGAACTGACAGCAGCTGTGGGTACCAGCAGAAGACTTCCACAAGGTCAAGGCAAAATCAGTCCACATTGCAGCAGGCAGCACTAATTAGACTCACGGGTAAAAGCAAAAATGAAAAGAAACACAGGGGTGACCAAAAAAAAAAAAAAAAAAAAAAAAGAGAGAGAGAGAGAGAGGATGTGGTTTGAGTGATAATGGCCCCATCAGCTAATATTTGAATGCTTGGTTCCCAGTTGGTTTAGGAAGGACTGGGAGGTGTGGCCTTGTTGAAGGAGGTGTATCCCTGGGGGTGGGCTTTCAGGTTTCCAAAGTCCACACCAGGACCAGTCTCTCCCTGCCTCCTGTCTGTAATAATACTCTACTTCTCCAGAACCATGCCTGCCTGTCTGCTGCCATGATGGTCGTGGACTCACCCTCTGAAACTATAAGCAAGCTCCCAATTGAATGCTTTATTTTATAAGTTGCCTGGGTCATGGTGTTTCTTCGCAGCAAGAGAACAGTGACTAAGACAGATGTGATTATGGGAAAGGGACCTGTTGGGGAACATCCAGAGAAATTGAGAGGGGGAACCTGGGGGTCGACAGGATCAAGACACATTGTATACGTGTAAAGAAATTGTCAAAGAATAACTAAATGTTGTTTCAAATTTGACTTTTGAGAACCAAGCATGGTGTCAAAGCCTGTAATCCCAGCCAGTACTGGAAGTGGAAGCGAGAGGCTCAGGAAGTCAAGACCACCCTAGGCTCCATGGCAAGTTGGAGACTAGTCTGCTAGCCTGGGCTAAAGACCTCATCTGAAAACAGAAAAGGAAAGGGGCAGGCAAGCTGGCTGTGGGTAAGTGCACCTGCCACCAAGCCTAACAACCAGAGCTTCTTCTGTGAGAACGACATGGTAGAGGAGAGAATGCCACACTTATTGTACATGTGCAACACACATAATACACCACACACATTTATTTTCAAGAAAAAAGAAACACTGTAAAAATTGTTGCTTGTGTTGCTGATCTGAACTGCATTTATTTAAAAAAAAAAAATCATTCAGTGAATTTGGGCTTGAGATTAGGTCAGAAATTCCAACAGTTTCCAAACTGACCCTAAGCATACTTATGTCATTTTGTCCAGTAAATATGTACAAAGCCCCATTCCCAGCACTGGGGATTATAAAATCAAAATGTCAGTCAGCAGTGCTAAATACTCAGCCAAGATTTATTTTTTTTATGTAAAATGAACAAATGTATCCATCTCATTAGTATGCAAATTTGCTTTCATCCTTAATAAATGGTAAAATTACTCACAATACCAAAGAACTGCTTTAAAATAAATGTATGTTAATGTATGATGTGCGAAGTTATTTTATACACCCTGGGTCAAATAAAAATTTCTTGGGCAAAAAGGTGTCATGGACAGAAAAAGTTGAATCTGCTCTAGATTACAAGCCTGGAGCCCCTGACTCCTGGAGCACTGTCCCATCTAGGACACTGAGCAACATCTGGTCTACTTACTGGCTGTGGGCAACATCCTTTCCCTAGCTGTGACAGCTAAAATTGTCACTACACACTGCCAGATGCCCCCCTAGGGGACAAGACTAACCCTAGTTAAGGACTGTTGCTCCAGATTTCCAATGTTTTATTCCTCAGCTAATCCAGAGTCACCCTAAGGGCTATCCTAGATAAAACAGCTTTTGGGGGAATCTATGCTTCAGCATTACTCCACTGGCTTCGGTTGAAATCCGGTGCAGCAACACTCAGGAGTCATTATTTTAATAACCCCAGGTGGTTATTGAGGACATTGTTGATTACATCATATAATAGCCCTTTATGAGGACCCATGGGAGAAGTTTCCAAGCCTTAGTACCCAAGCTGCCTATGTCCCTTCCTGCTTTGCTGAAATATTAATGGCCGTGGTGAGCTACGTACTGGCCTGCATACTATCTTGCTTTAGCTTTTAAGAGAAACTAAGCTCATATTTGTGGACTGACTGCTTTATATTGGCCAAACTAAATTTAGTTTTACACTAACTCTGCTTCTCGTAGCATCTAATTATGTCTATTTATTGTCTTACTTAAAGAGAACTCCGATTTCATCACTTACTCTATGTGAGTTTTAACAATTGAGAGAGATACAACAAAATGAACCGACCCCAGAACATAGGCTGATTGTTTTTGCTCATTTCTGTTTGAGGTTTTGTTTTGTGGAGACAGGATCTTGATTTGTGATTACCCTGCTTCACTCTCTCAAATTCTGGGATTACAGATATGTGCCATCGTGTCCAGACAGCTAGGTGCATTGTCACACATGCATGTCACCCAGGGAATCTTCACCAACATTGGCTATCAAACATACTAACATTTTCATCTTAGGGAAATGTATATCTTTTTATACATGACATTAAATTAGTAAAATACTTTTGGGTAACTAAGAAATCTTTTATTTATTTATTTAGTGGTGCTGGCATGGGACTTCTCGGGTCTTGTGCATGTCCGGCAAGTACTCTACCACTAAGTCACACCTCCAGCCCCACTAAGTAGAGAAGTGTGAGGTAATGCTGCAGATGTGACCACTCACCTGTGTAAGCCTTTATCATTGCATTCTATTGGCCATGACACTAAGTCCCCTTTCTGTCTGAGAAGCTGTGTAGTTCCAGAGCTGTGTACACCTCAGTGGTCAGTTGGGTATGCACTGTGTCCTTCCATCTCTTCAACTTGGACCTGCTGCTCCCCTGGCCTGTGATGTCAGATTGTACTAGAACCTATCTCCCTCTCAATTACCCAAAGAAGCATGGGATTTGGGTGACTTACTTTTTCTAAAATTCAGTTCCTCATCTGAAAATGGGAATGTCTCAGTTAGATTTTCTATTGCTTTGAAGAGACACCATAACCATGGCAACTCTTATAAAGGAAAACATTAATTGGGGTGGCTTATAGTTTCAGAGGTTTGGTCTATTGCCATCATGGTGGGACATGGCAGAGTACAGCAGGCAGACATGGTGCTGGGGAGGAGCTGAGAGTTCTACATCTTGATCTGCAGGCAACAGGAAGTGAACTGTGTCACTGGGCGTAGTTAAGGCATATGAGACCTCAAAGCCCACCCCACAGTGATGCACTTCCTCCAATAAGGCCACACCCACTCCAACAAAGCCACACCTTCTAATAGTGCCACTCCCTATGGGCTTATGGGGGCCAATAACATTCAAACCACCAGGGGAAATAAGCACCAATTTCACTTAACAATCTAGAAAACTTAGTGAAATTGATGCCCTCCAACTTCCTACACAGCCAAGGAATCTTGAACTCCTGATCCTCCTGCCTCCACATCCCAAGTGCTGGGATTATAGTCATGCACCAAATGTCACCTCAAGTTTCACATGAAATTACATCTCTTTCTATCTTACCTGCTTTATTCTGGGATACTTTGTCAAATTCTGTTATTCTATAAAATTGACTCAATGTTCACTATATAGCTGGTAAGATAAAGGCATTATTTTTCCCTATTAATCCTTGGCATTATTCTCTACCTTTTTTTTTTTTTTTAATTTGAAAATAATCTTGTCAAGTTAAAAAAAAAAAAAAGTACCCTACTTGTCTTCCAGTTTGAAACCGCAGCGTGCTTCTCCAGAAACTGCTCAGTAATGGTTGTAAACAGAGTCTGTGCTAGGAAAGTTATCAAACTGTAGGCTAGAATCAATACTTCATATTTCATACTTTCCTTGATCAGAGGCCTCTTTTGCATCCTTTTACTTGTCCGGTGACCATCATTGCACAGGATGCTTTATAAAGGTTAACAGTGTCAGTAACCTTTTGTCGCTTGACTTCTGTTTCCAGGCAGGTGGTGAGACCGTCTCCAGTAACACTCTGGTGCGGTTCTTTGCATCAAATGGGATGCACCTGAGTTCATTGTGTGCTGAATACACTACAGTCCTCTGTGACTGCTGGGTGACTGACTGTAAGCTGGGCTTAGACCAACTTTTGGGCAAGGTCTACTAAACCTTAACACACATTATATGCCTTATGGTCTAGGTACATAATATATAACAATCCTAGGGACACATGTCACAGACATATGTGCGTGTGCCCATTACAAAACAGTCATTAGCATCTTCATGGAAGTGCTATTGATAACAGCCAGGGTGCAAGCTCCCAGACACCCATCAGTGGATAACTATGGCATAGTGATAGTGTGGACTCTTGTGCACAGTGAAAGTGAATGAGCTGTGGGCAGCAACAATATACAAGGACCTGATGAATCTCAGCAACAGAAGTCAGGGAGCTAGACATTCCGAGAAGGCACCTGAGTGACTCCTGCCCTGTAGAGGACATGATTAGCTAAAATTTTAGTTAACAGATTGAGTTGGGAAGATATTCAAAACTGGGAAGGAACACACCAGGGGCTTCTTAGTGGCCATTATGGTCTTCTACTTTGATACTGGCACTGGTTACACTACCGTGTCCTACTTGTGGATTTTCACCGAGCCGTGCACGTAGGTTCTATGCACTTTGCTCTGTGTACTGATACTTCAATATAAAGTCACAAAACAAGCAAAATTCCCAGTCTTATCACAGCTTCTCTCCATCTTCTCCAACAGCAACACCATCCTCCATCTTTACCCGCACACTGTATGTGGCGACTATTTACACCTTCTGATACATTACACTCCTCATGTGCCATCAAGGACATGGAATTTTAGCTATTTTGGCAACTGCATTATCTTCAGGACCCAGGATCTACCCCTTGCTCCCGGTATACAGTAGGTGTTCAGTACTATTTGTAGAATATGTGCAGAACACTGAGGTGATGAGGGTACAGAGTCTGCTTTTAGTAAGGAGTGTTTCTTGTGTTTGTGGATTCATTGTATACTTGCTTTGCTTAATCTTTAACTTGGAGTAAAAAACTCCTCTTTTCGAACTGTGAGGATATTAACCAGGCTACACCCATGAACACTGTAGGTGGAGTGTGTGAGCAGTGGTTCCAGTCGCACAGTCTGGAGACAAGATACAGAGAAATGTCAGATTCCGAAAAGACGTTTACTCTTCTAGCCTCCTTGGCTTCCTGTACAGTAAGAACACAAGAGAAACTGGCCTGCACACTTCATGGACTTTGGAGGATGAAAAGAAGAACGACAGAAGGATAATCTGAAGAAGTCAAATGTATCACAAGGAAACCAGAGTGGAGGTTCTATGGGCGTGTGCCCTAATTGCAAAGACACGAGCATCATGACCAAAGTATCTGCAGACAGCGTCTCAGAAACTTGATCACAGTGGAGATAGGGATGGGGAGGGAGGAAAAGAGGAAGGGGAGGGGGAAGGAAGAGGGGAGGGTACATGAATTAGGGCCCTGCTGTCAACTCTAGATAATGCAGATGAACTTTGGCAATAGACATGAGAAAGAAGGGTAAACTGGATCGTTTCCCCCTCAGGGGAAGCCCTGACTAGTGAGTAAAGTTTACTTTCAGTTGAAGGCAGACAGAGGACTTGAAAGTCTGTTCTTAGAATTCGATTACAATTCACTTAAAAGAAACAAGATCCTATTCTCCACTGAGAGGAAAAATGGTTGATTCCAAAGCCATGGCAATGAAAATACAAGGCCATCCTGGGCTTGTCCTACTGTATCAGAAAGTAAGGAAGTGTGCAAAGGATGCAGACTGGCAGGTGGTGGCAACAGGTCTGTCCTCTCAGATCTTGGGAGACCAGAGGCAGAGGCAAGAGAATCAGAGGTTAGTGCTCAGCCTGGTCTACATAGGTAGACCCTTTTCCAAAAAATAAAGCCAAACAAATAGTGAGCAAGTGTTGGGACAAACCAAAGGGACACAGGATCCAACTTAGAGGGAATTCCGTTAGCCACAGGGGGAGGGATGTGAGCATCAAAATGAATGACAGGACTAGGTAGCAACAGATTGAATAGGGAGGAGCTCATGAGCCTGTGCAGATCACTTAGAAATATTTGAAATGGTAAAGATGGAGAAGAAGGAAAAGTTGCTTTTTAGCTGAAGGTTGAAGGTGTCAGAATTCAAAATCGCCATTGAAGGTGATCACATTATCAACTGCCTGGGGAAAGGTCACGGATGGTTGGCCAGGACTGTGGGGAAAGAGGACAAACCATCTCCAAGTATCAACTCCAGGTGATTTGTTTATTATAAGGGGACAAGGTACCTTCACAGTAGAGAAGCCCAGCAGACATCAGTTCAATTCTAAGTGAGATGTCCTGGTACTGTTTGCCTCCTGTGAGACATCCTGAAGGCCACAACAGTATTTCTGTAGTATCCCTACAGTAGGGACATTACCAGACCTGTGGTCTTCAGTCTTGGGTATGTAGTAGAAGACTTGGGGATCTGAGAAAGGATGCATGGGCCAGGCTCATTGAAGGAGGGCAGTGTGTGGGTTTCTAAGCTTTCACCCGGTTTCAGGTGATTTGGAGACACACCCAGCCTGGTATGTGTTTGAAACTCAAGAGTTAAACAAATAGTGGACAGATGTTTTCCAAGGCAATCTGCCTGTTCTCTTCAAATGTCCTGGTAGTAAAAACCACAGGAAGACTGGACCCCAGTGCTTGGGTGTAGAAGGGACTGTAGAATAAGGACAGTGTGTGATCCTAGATAGGACCTTGGGTCAGAAAACAGAAGAATAAAAACAGTTCAAACATTGGAACCAGAGAGAGATCTGAGCCAGGACAGTGGATCACACACACACAAGTTGTGAACTGTGGGTTGTCACATTAAGAGATGTTTGCTTCACTCAATACTGCACACCCATCATCTAGGTAGTTCCCATCACCCAAGAGATATTGGCAAGGTAAGTATTTTTGAATGAGTTTCTCTGTATTTTTTTTGTGCACATATATATTTGTGTGTGTGTGTGTGTGTGTGTGTGTGTGTGTGTGTGAATGTGCATGTGGAATCCAGAGGTCAACCTCAGGAATTTTCTACCTTAGGATTGCTGCCACCTTGTTTTTGAAAGCAGTGTCTCTAAAGGGTGTGTGTGTGAAGGGGGGGGGTAGAGCCAAGGCTAGCCAATTACTAGGTTGGCTGATGAAAGCGTCCCAAGGATCCTCCTGTCTCCACTTCCCCAGCGCTGAGATTACACACATGTATCACCAGGCCAGGATATATATTTTAAATATATGTTCTTGGAATGGAACTCAGGTCTTTAGGCTTGCATAGCACGCAATTTACCGACTGAGCCATCTCCCCAGACCCCCTTCAATGTTTTCTTTTACTTTATTATCATTGTTTTACTTTTCAATTACAACATAGTTAATCACTTCCACTCCTCAAGTTTTTAAAAGCTAAACTTTTTTTTTTTTAAGATTTTATTTTAATTCTATGCGTGTATGTGTGTTTGTATGCAGCTGTGTGCATGAGATCCTTTGGAGCTGGAAATACAGGTAGCTGTGAGCTGCTTGATGTGGTCCCCAGGTCCTCTGCAAGAGCAGTACATACTCTGAACCTTTGAGCCATCTCTCCAGCCCAAAGCTAAGCTTTTGATGACAGTGTCCTACCCAATGCACAATGTCAGCAGACTGTGTGTTCCCCTTCCTTCTGCTTTCATTCTCACTATCACCCCTCCCCCACAACCTGAGGGTGGAGTCCCACTGTATTTCTGGTAGAGAAAGCTATCACCCAGTCAAAGGTTAGACTGGCTCATCATTCCACCAAATCTGAACCTTCTTTATAAGCTCTTGCGCCAACACATTTTCAAAGCAAGGGAGTGAATGTTTATGAGTCTGCTCTGGAAATTGGAGGTGTGGTGAGCTCGGCCAAAGAGTGAGTTATGCATGCAAGAGAGATCGGGAGCCTAAATAGGTCAGGAACTGCTAATAAGCATGCAGCTTCTAAGGCACCCACATCTGATACCCAAGCGGAGACAACTGAGGAAGAGACGAATAACCATTATGAAACAGTGAGAACCAGGTGCCCAGCTTCTGTCCTCACCCTTACACATGGAAGATTACATACACAGCAGGCTTTAATTACCGCCTTCTAATTGCTTAAACACAGCCCGGCACCAATTTACAACGACAATTTGAATTTGTAGTAGGAGAGCATTCTGATAGAAAACTAGTCATTTAAATAAAAAAGTGCAAGGTGCTTACAAGATAATCAGAGATGATTACAGGGAGAAAGGGATGAATCAGGAGAAAGTTATGGTCCTGATGTTAAAACTAAGCCTTTGAGTGAAAAATGTTCCCTGCTAAAGTTACTGCCCTGTCTAACTGGATGTTTTTTACAAAAGTAAATATACAAAGATAACTTTTGTTTTCAGGACTACTGTGCCTCCATCAGATAGGCACTCCATCCATCCATCCATCCATCCACCCCACCATCCACCCATCCACCCATCCACCCATCCATCCATCTATCCATCCATCCACCCACCCACCCACTCATCCACTCACCTACCCATCTATCTGAACAGCACATACAACATTCCATGAGTTGAAGTCCTGACTAAATGAAAAGGAGAAAGTGAGGCACGCTCCTGTCACCATGCTTTCCTCCCATGATTGACAGATTATCTTCAAACTGTGAGCCAAAATAATCCCTTCCTCCCTTAAATTACTTTTGTCAGACATTTTATCAAAAAATATAACTAATAGTATCTTAATTGTGGTTGTGTATGCTCAGGTACCACTAATGCATGAGGACATGTCATGACATGGAGACTGCTGGTGACAACAGAAACAATACACCGTGCCTGGGAGCTGGAGAGATGGCTCAGCAGTTACAGGAGGTTGAGGCTACTCTTCTGGAGGACCTAGGTTCAATTCCCAGCAACCACATGGTTGCCCACACCCTCTTCAGTTCCCGGGGCTCAGATTGCCTCTTCCGCCCTCCATGGGCACTGCATGCACACATTGCACAGGTATACACACAGACAAACACTCACACACATAAAATTTTTCTAAAGGAAAAAAGAAAAAGAAACCATGGCTTAGTACTTCCTGCTCACACTGAGAACTTTTCCTACATGCTGATCTGCTGGCTCCTCAGGATCAGCCTGTGAAGAGCTAAGGTCTCAGGCCTGCTTCACAGGTGAGGGAGCAAGTTCAGAATGATAAGGAGGTACGCTGTGGCTCAGAGTCACCGCCTGCCAATGGTGAAGCTGGGATTCACAGTTGCATAATCCAAACCCCACTCCACCCACCTCCCCCATGTCCTGACTGAAGCCAAAGTATGCTCCGCTTTTCCAGGCAGTGAAAACCTATCTTGGCTGGTGTCCACCCAGGAATTACCGACTTCAGGAGAAAATCCTACTTTTCTAAGGTAGGAATTATAACATGCTCTTTGCAAATTTAGTTATGCCATATGAAGCCAATTAAATGTGTTTTCCTGACAAGAATACTTTGATTTATTAATGAATCTACATTGTAATCTGCCCCCATGAGATAGCCTTCACTTTGCCTACTTAATTATATGACATGGATGTCTCTGATTCAGTTTCTGAAAAACAGGATAGGAGCCCTCACAGTCCCCAAACCAGGGCTCCTAAACTCCTGAAGTGTCGCAGAATGGCAGATCACATCAGCTTCTAGAATAGCTTCAAACAACAGAGGGCAGATCCAGGGATGGTGACTCTTCATAGTAATCCCAGCCCTTGAGAGACTGAGGCAGGAGCATCAATAATTCTGGGCCAGCCTGGAGAGACAGAGTCTCGAAAAATCAAACAAAAACCCCAAAGCAAACCAACAGACAAAAACAGCACACAGAGAGGTTGGATGGGTGGGTTGACAGGACAGATGGACAAAGAAAGAGAACCTAGGACTCTGTTGACTAGGATGGCCTTGAACTCACAGTAATCTGCCCTGCCCTGCCTTCCATGCACTGGGATTAAAGGCGTGTGCCACCATAGCTGGCTGCCATACAATTCTTATAGCCCATGTCTGAGATGATGGTATCCCCAACGTATCAGTATGGAGTATAAATGTTTTATAATAGTTCATATTAAATCACACTATTATGAAACACAGGCCTTCCCAACTGGATTTTGAGAGTCTCTTCCCAATTTATTCAGCAAATATTTGAGTTCCTCCGTGGGCCAGCAATATACCAATGGACAAATAATTCAACATCTGTTTTTTTTAAAAAAAAGGCTGGCTAGTTGCTGGGGGGTATTTTATCTTCTGCTTTATGGCCACGCCCTTTCACAACGCTGGGCTTTGGGTTTTTATCTTTGCAAAGAGGGAACAATTACACATCCTTCCACCAGACAAACGGCAGCGCAGGGGAAAAGGCCCCGAGGACTGTGGTCCACATGGCAGGTGTCAAACCCGCTCCTCCTGTCCTGAGAACTCATCCCCACACTTGCGGCTGCCAGAGGGAACAGGCATCTGAACACAGCATTGAAAACAAGCACAGTGTCCATGCCAGACAAACAGACAGGGAAACCCCACAAACCCACATGAAACAGGGAAAGGTGAAGTATTTATTACAGACCTTCCCACAGTCCTTCAGAACCCAGCCTTAGATTTCTTTGTTCCTTGTGGACTGGCTGGTCTTCAAACCAGCTCTGATGTTTGCTTTAGGACCTCACTTGGTAAACACCGGTGTTTAGATGGCTGGGTGTTAGGAGAACACACCCAACCATCCTGCCTGCCAGATTCGGTCGCTGCTACTGCGCCTTTCAATGACTTCTTAATCTTAAAATGAGTTGAGAAGGAAGCACACACATATGAATTCACATTTGTAATTTTCTCAAATGCCAAATGCTCAATTCAGTGGGGGCTTTGTACTATTCGGAGTTCTGGGGAGTAACCCCATGACAAGAACCACAAGTGTGCCCCTGGCAGTCATGGACTGGGTAGAAAGAAATGTGCTTCATGTTCAGTTAAGTAATGTGGACTCTAACCCCTCTCTCATTTTTGGTTTTTGTTTGTTTGTGACTGAGTGTCATGTAACCCAGGATGGCCTTAAAATCACTATGTATACTGATAGGGTGACCCTGAAGCCTTGATCCTCTGGCCTCCACCTTCCAAGTGCTAGTATTATGGAGTGGTCCACCTTGCCTGATTTTAAGTGCTCTTTAATTTTCTTTCTCTCTTCCTTCCTTCCTTTCTTACTTTCATTTTGTGTGTGTGTGTGTGTGTGTGTGTGTGTGTGTGTGTGTGTGTGTGTAGTTGAACACGTCATGGCATGTGTCACGGTGCATGTGTGGAGGGTAATCACAGGTTTGGCTCTTGCCTTTTACATTATTTTTTTTTTTTCACGGAGGGTCTCTCGTTCGCTTATCTGACATGAGGTTCCATCTCTGCCTCCCCTGGCCCTTAGGAGTGGCAATGTTACAGACATGAGCTACTGCATCTAGCTTTTCGAGGGTTCAAGGGGTCTGAACTCATGACCTCACACTTGTGCAACGAGTACTTGACTCAAGGTGCCAGCATCCTAGCTCTCAGCCCTTTTTCTTAAAGTACCATCGGTTAGGATAGTAACAGTCTTTCCATGAACATGAACTAAAGGAAAGCCTCCTAGCCATGAACAAACCTGTACTAAATATTCAAACATTCCCTTTTCACCCCCACCCCCAGAGATAGGGCCTTACTCTGCAGCCCATCATGAGCGCTGGCATTAAAGGCATACACTGACATACTCAAAGTCATTGACTTTTGGGAGACTCATTTTTTCTGTTTTCCTTTCCACCCCTGAGTTGCTGTATGCTGTGGTAACTCTGGGCCTTACGACAAGAAAAAAGGGAAGCCAATTACAGCCAGGGCAGTTGAGCTGATGGTCAGCTCGGAGAACGTTTTGGAAGATTTGGCTAAAATGAGGCTCCATACTTAGTGGACTCTCTTCGTGTATGCTCAACACCTGTCTGTCCTAGAGCAATCAGAAGCCGATGGCTCATTTGCATAGAGAACCATACCGAGCTCCAAGAGCAGAAGGAGCCCTGTGGCTGGTTTTGTAGTTCTCCCAAATGTCCCCAAAGATGCTCACCAGCGAATGCCGCATCAAGAGGCATGGCAGACACACGGAGACCTCTGGCCCTACCCCATCACACACTGCTAAAATTGTATTCCTAGAGCTTCACTGAATTGGATTTCAAGGTTCCCAGTACAGTATCCACCCTAGAAAATTGAATTTAGAAACAATAGGCTCCCGTTTGGTAGTGAAATTGAGGTAAGATTGAAGGTTGAAAATGACTAATTTTATGGGTGCTACTCAGAATTGCTTTTCAGTTTGACATGATTCTTTCGCAGGCCCATTTTGCAGTCTGATCCATTTATCTTACCGTATAAGTTACATCTATTTTGTTCACTTGATATGTAATTACTGAGGGCCTGTTATGGATGTTTGTCTAAGAGCCAGCAGCAGGGAGATGATGATGAAACTGGACCTCAAAAGTGGATTAAGAGGGCCTGGGGGTATAGCTCGGTAGTGGAGCATTTGCCTAGCATGCACCTGAGGTAAGGCCCTAGTACCATCACTGCCACCACCAATAATAATAATAATAATAATAATAATAATGGTGATAATAATAATAACAACAATAATAAACGTATTGCAGAAATGGATGAGACCAGAGGAAGAACAGCTGTCGCAGAGAAGGGGCAGCAAGGATGGAGAGAGGATGGCTGAGGGATGCAGACTGGTAAGACAACTGACTTCTGCTGGGTAGCACAGGAGGGTAACTATGGCTGGGAAAAACTAATTGACTACTTCACGGCAGCTCTTAAAGTGATTTTAAAGTATTCTTACCATAAATAGTGTAGGGCTGATATGAAGGCCACTTATCCTGATCTAATTGTTATAGATAGTACACATGCACTAAAATATTATACAGTCCCCCATAAAGACCCGATAGGCACTCACTAAAATGCTGTAAGTAAAAACCAGCAGAAGAGTTCATGTGTTGGGAAGGGGCAGATGTAAGATGAATTGCTAAGTGGTCTTATTAATAATAATAAAAACAAAACTGGCGCTAGATATTGGGGTAAATTCTGAAAGATCAGAGAGAACAAGCCACTGCATACCTCACCTGGCCAGTTCCTCAGCTGATCTTGTTTCCTCAGACTGAAAATTTCTGAGTCCTCACCTGAACGGATCTCAGCTGAACTGCTTTTAAAAGCCTCTAGTTCCTGGTCCTCTTGCCTTAAGAGCTCGAGTTTCTGTTTCCTTGGGCTTTATATACCTTTCTTTGTCCTGCCATATTACTTCCTGGGATTAAAGGCGTGTGTGTCTTTCCCAAGCAAAGACATGACACCTCAAGTCCTGGTGTGTGCCACCCTGCCTGGCTCTATTTCCAGTGTGGCCTTGAACTCACAGAGATCCAGATGGATCCAGATGGATCTCTGTCTCCAGAATGCTAGGATTAAAGGTGTGTGCCACCACCATCTGGTTTCTATGTCTAATCTAGTGGCTGTTCTATTCTCTGACCCTTGATAAGTTTTATTAGGGTGCACAATATATTGGGGGACACAATATATTGCCACAGGCAGATGCTGGAAGGAAAACATTGTCTTCTGGAGTCAGAAGCAAAGAACACTCTAGAGGAAGTGATGGTAGCAGTGGAGAGGAAAGGGGAGGAACTGCTTCCAGGTCAGGACTCTGGAACAGAGGGTCACAGAGAGTGAAAATGTGCAAGAGGGAAAGCCAGGCGGAGAGAGGCCTGCAATGGAAGCGAGGGACCATGACTAGATAATACAGATGCTGAACTTCCAAGATGGCGGCCTTCTTCCTCAACCTCCTGACCTGAGACAAAAGCCTGGTAGCTTAAAGCAAAGGCCTGGCTGGCTTTCTCTCTGGCCAGTAAGGCCCCCTGGTCATCGACCAGCTTGCCATACTCAGGGCTGGATCGGGATATGTTTATGGCAAACTTGTGGATCTCTTAGATACCCCATCTCTGTTCAAGCTGGCCAGCCCTAAATTACGAAAGAACTCCCCTCAGAATCTCTTAAAAACAGCAGCCCTTGCGGAGAGACTGGATTTGAGGCTCACTGGCTTTTTGTAGAAGTCTTTCCTGTGTGCCTTGCTCTGTGTGTGTGTGTGTGTGTGTGTGTGTGTGTGTGTGTGTGTCTCCTCACCTCTGACAAAAGCCTTTCTACACCAGCTGATTCTGTCTCCTATATTTGAGATTTTCCCATGCTGCAACCCTGCTCAAGAATTTTCCCACTTTTTAATTCTTTAACTGACAGAGAAAATGAACCCAATCAAGACCTTTAGATGGTGACAGAGGACAGGTAGAGATAGGAATATAAACAAGACAGTAAGTAGATAACCATGTCAAAAGTGGTGTGGTCTAGCCTAGTGTGTCTCACAGAAGACTGCAGAGTGTGGCAGGAAGCTGCAGGTGATGGACGAGGGCATGTATAACCCGTTAAGGGGCCTAGTATGCAATAGTAGAGCCGCGGTCTTTTATCTGAGGGCTTGCTTTCTGGGGTTTCAGTGATCACAGGCCATCACAGTCTGAAGAACTTAAATGCAGAATTGTAAAAATAATTCATAGTTTTAAACTGCGTGTTTTAATGAGATGCAGAAGGAGATCTCATATGGTTTTGCCTGGGGCCTGAACTACCCTTTGTCTAAGTGTGTCCATGTGGTATATGCTACCCCACATGTAAGTCACTTAGTTGCCATTTGAGCTCTCAGGGGCTTCCACACAGACCACACCCACATGACTTTTACTACAGTGTATTCTATAACTGTATTTTATGATTAATTACTGTTGTTGATCTCATTCTAGGCCTGATTTATAAACTTTGTAGGTATGTACATACAAGCGAAACCAGTAGGTGTAAATGTTGACTCAGCTTCAGATACTCACTGGGAGGGAAAGAAGGGACCACTCCAGTAACAACAACCACAATACGCACAGTAACACAGTGTCTATGCTAGATACTTCTATATGTTTCACATATATTCTAACTTATCCACCAGGGAAGAAACGTTACTATCCCCTCTCTATGGCCAATGACAGAGGCTTAAAACGTAAACGGCTTGGCCAGATTAGTGCCAAGGCCATGTTCCTGAAGCCCGGTTGTCTGAGTCTAGGGTTCAAACTCTACCAGCCCGCCACACAGCTCTTCCACAACTAATACATGTGACAACAGGGATAAAGCAATGGCAGTTGTATTTCCACAGCGGATCTTTGGCTTTTCTGGATCATTCGGATAGAAATCTCAACTTGCATTGAGTTTGGCTAGAAAGAAGGGTTTTTGGATGGAAAGCAGTCAGCAAAATCTTCGCTTTCTCTTGATGCCCAGGAACACATTTCATGGCTCTCCCGGGGGTTTGTATCTGTCTTCCTGATTTAAGCCTAAGTCCAGGGCTGGGAGAACGACTCATCTGGTAAAGCGCTTGCCATGTACGCACGAGGGCCTGAGCTGGAGCCTTGGGACACGTGAAAGGAGAAGAAGAGAAAGCTGCATGTAGTAATGCAGGCCTGTAGATCTGGAGCTGAGGAGGTGGAGACAGGAGGATCCTTGTGACTCAGTGACCAGCCCATCCAAATTCAGTGGAAGACACTCCCCTCACCCCCAAAAGACAGAGAGTGATTGAGGAATATTCTTGACTTAACCTCTGGCCTCGCACACACACACACACACACACACACACACACACACACACACACACACATACAGGTACACAAGCACATGCATACACATGTACCTACACAGGAACACATACGCACACTCTCACACATGGACACACACACACACTAACTTGTTTAAATAGCTAGAAAAGCCAGTTGGGATTGTAAAATTAAGTACAGGAAATGTGTTGATTATAATGTGAAGACCGAAGCTTCCTCCCCAAATCTCTCCCAGCATTAATAAAGGAGCATATGATGCTACACATCTTCTATTTCCTATGATGCATTTTTATATAGGTAAGTAAACAGTTCAGTTAAGTCTAACCACACTGTACTCACTATTCTGTAGCTTTTTAATTTATTCATTTAAAGTCTAGCAGCATTTACACTTATTTCCATGTGAGTTAAGCAGAGCCCAAATATTCTTATCTGTATAGTTAACACCCTATCATGTGGGTGGCTTGTTATTTCTTTAACTAATTCATGTTGTAATACATTTATGCAATTTCTAGTCTCTCACTATTAGAAACAGTAATTGGAAGACATTTTTATTTATTTAAAAAAATGTATGCTGAAACTGGGCGTGGCTTCACACTACGGTCATCCTAACACTGGGGAGGCTGAGGCAGGAAGAGCAGAAGTCGAAGGCCAGCCTGGGCTACACAGTGAGACCTTATCTCAAAATCCAAGTAAATAAAATGTCTTTTTGAGAAGGATTTTGTTTGTTTGGTTTGGTTTTTGTTGTTGTTGTTGTTTTTCGAGACAGGGTTCTGGAACTTGCTCTGTAGACCAGGCTGGCCTCGAACTCAGAGATTTGTCTGTCTCTGCCTTCTGAATACAGGGATTAAAAGGCTTGCACCACTATGCTCAGCATAGACCCAGTCAGCCCTGGACAGATGGATCCCTCATTTTACTGCAAGTGGCCAGATGACTTTCCATAAATAGCCAGGCTCTTGAGAGAGCTTAAAGTCTCTAGATTCACACGCTTCAATGCAAATGGCATTGAGATTCTGGGGACATTGTGCAACTCACCATCACCCTGAGTGTGGTGAAAGTGAGGTTGGGATGCCAGGGCCAGGCTTCTCAAGTCTGCTAATGAAAGAGCACACCATATGAAGTCTGGGTCAAGAAATGGGGTAAGAGGAAAGACAAAAATAAACAGCGCCGCCTGTCCTTGCAGGAACTCATTTATTTAATTGGGTTACTAATGTTTGGCTCACCTGCATTTGCACATTTATTTAAAGTACAGAGAGGTGAGTAGTTATTAGGGAAGCAAGGGGTGTGCAGTGCTACCCAGGAGGCCTGACCAGCTGGGCCACTGTGTCCTCTATGTTGACAGACTATCTTGTCCTACTATGGGACAGGAGGTACTGACTGGCATGGCACCTAGCTCAGTGTCTCTTAATGACTTCAAAGATGCTTCATTTAAAGGAAAAAAAAATAAGGGGGTAGGGCCCAGTGGTGAGGACAGGGGACAAATGAGAACAAGAAATAATTACACACAGATATGAAAATGCCACAACGAAGCCAGCACTTCGTATGTCAATTAAAAATAAATAAAAAAAACACCCTGAAAACAGTAACAACAAATAACCGGAACACACCTAGGTTTTATCTGTGGCACTCTCATGAAAATGGTATAACACGGAGTGTCTTTAAATTTGTTTTTACTACATTTATTTATTGTGTGCGCTGTATGTGTGGGAGCATGCAGGCATGTCAGAGGATATCTGAGAGGAGTCTCTTCTTCCACCATGTGGGTCCAGGGAACAGAACTGACGTCCTCAGGTTTGGCAGCAGGTGCCCTTATCCCACCAGCCAGCTCCCCAAGTCCCAGTGTCTCTTTTGAGAAAGGGTCTCACCATGCTGGTGAGATTGGTTGCCATTACTTGTGATCCTCCTGCCTCTACCTCCAAGTGCCAGGATCACAACTGTGTGCCACCAAGGCCAACACGTGTGCATGCGTGCATTAATTACAATTAATTGCAGAACTGAAAAAATGTCTTGAATGTCTTTTTTACATTATCCAAGGAAAAAATAACAAGTATCTGGGGATCACAGATGTGTCCAGTTTCTGCAAGATCCCTGGAACTGGAAGGAAATGCTATGTCTTAAAGACATGCACATGAACAAAGCCCACTGAAGACAGCGGGGTTTTTTTTTTTTTTTAGGCTGCAAGAAGTAATAGCTATGGGAATGATAAGGCAATGTTCATCAGAGGCCCTAGTCCTTAATTGAGTACAGTAATTGTTTTACTAGAAAGAAAACTGAAAAATAAATATGGTTTCTGGAGCCAGTCTCCCTAGGTCTGATCACTCCATTTGATATTTATCAAATGATTTCCTCTATTCACACCTCCACTTCCTCATTTGCCAAAGCAGTCATAAATACAACCTCAACCTCATGGACTGTGAGAAACCAGTGCCTGATACTTGATAAGCTTTTAGCAGAATAGAGCCGTGTGTTAGTTTTCCATCACCACATTAAAATTCAACTTACAAGGAGGAAAGGGGCTAGGAGACAGCTCAATGGATAGAATGTTTGCTGATCAAAAGTACAAGTGTGAAGATCTAAGTTCAACCCCCAGCATTCACATAAATAAAGCTGGATGTGATGATATGTACCTATTGGCACTGGGGAGGCAGAGAGAGATTCCTGAGGCTCACTAGTCAGCCAGCCTAGCCTATTTGGTAAACCCAAGGCCACTGAGAGACCCTGTCTCAAAAGCCAAGGAAGATGGACGGCAGAGGAATGACACCCATGTTTGACTTCTGGACTCTACATGCACGCACATATGCGCGCGCGCGCGCGCGCGCGTGTGCACACACACACACACACACATAGATGGATGGACAGGTAGATAGGTAAGATACGTAGGTAGATAGACAGACAGACAGACAAGTAGATAGATATGTACATGCATACATACATACATAGAAAAGGTTTATTTTGGCTCATGGTTTTGGAGGTCTCAAGCCACAAATGGTTGAACCACTGATGAGGCTGTACAGTGCAAGAAAACAGTGTGACAGGCCACAACCAACCACTTCTTGGCCAGGAAGCAAAGTAAGAGAGGAGGTTTCTGGGGTGTTGCATCCTAATCAGTAATGTGCCTCCAGTGACCTGAGAGCTTCCCATTAGATGCCACACTTAAAGTTTTCACTACTTCTCAGTTGTGGCACCCTGGGGACAAAGCTTTAAAGCCTGGGTGTCCAGGAGCCGTTCAACAACATGAACTATAGCAAATCGCTGTTCTCTTGATTCTTTGGATGGAAGCCACTGTCGTATCTGCTCACCACCAGAGAACAACCCATGGGCTTGCTTGTTCTTGTTTTCCGTCTGTTTTTGTTGTTTCCTCACAAGATCATTCATTTACAGAGGGAGGAGGTACGAGGCTCAGTGGACACCTACCGTGATCTCATGCACACGAAAAGAGAGAAGAGAGAAGACAGCCAGTGTTATCATAATTGCCAAGCCTGGGTTCAGCTCACTGATTAGCATAAAGGGGTGCTTGAGATAAGTTCTGGCTGATGGCTGTATTTCAGACGTGGTCAAGAAAGCATACAGGCATCATAATCCGGGGAGGACATCCAGTCCTGTTTCCTTTGGTTTCTCCGTGCGGACCACAGCTGGCACACTGGCGACTCCCCCAGTTTCTCCATGTAGGTTTCAGCATTGTCCACACCGTCCCCAGCTGGCACAGGCAGCTGTTTTCAAAGGTGAGGCGTGCCAGCTGTGCTCTCACCTGGGAAGCTGAACAGGTTCAAGGGATCCCACTGGAATGAGGACACCAGAGGGGCCTGGCTCTGCCTGGAGTGGCTGATCAGTGAGGGCAGTTTCTTACTGCCTTGCAGGCTCTGTTCAATGCAAGGGCTAACGCACTTCTGAAAGATCTTTTAGAGGAGAGAACTTTGTCCCTACATCCTGCCCATGGAAGCCATCCTGTATGTCATGTAGAGAGGTATCTTATGGACCTCCCAGGGCTAAGAACATCGGCATCTACAAAGTTTGGAATTAAGGGATGGATGCTGTGTGACTCTCATGAAGCAGGTAATTCTCCATCGAAAGGCAGGACATGGGCTGGCGAGATGGTTCATCAGGTAAAGGCACTTGCCGTGCAAACCTTACAACTTGGGTTCAATCCCTGGAACCCACAGTAGAAGGAGAGAAGCAACTCCTGAAGTTGTCCTCTGATGTCCACACGTACACTGTTGGCACACCCACTATCCCCCCCATAATACACATACACTGTTGGCACACACACCTACCCCCACCACCACATACACATACACTAATATTAAATGAAACAAAGAAGCAGATGTCGAGTGGCTAAATGCAGAGATTCTGGCTTCTTACTGCTCAGCCACTAACTATGTGACACTGTGTACACTATATGACTTCTGTACCTCAGTATCCCCTCAAATAGTCTGGGAACAGTAAGAGATCTTACCTAATGGGGGCAGTGTGAGAACTAGAAAAATGAATACAGACAGGAAATGCAGACGGAATCACATCTGTTCTCTGCTTAGTGGCTGCTACGATACGCTCTACTCTGTAAGCAGTGGAGACAATACTCCGGAGACCTAAATTACTAAAGACAGTTTGATTTCCCAAGCACAGTGATTGGACACAGTGAATGAAACAAACCTATGATAAGCAAAAGACACTTTTAAGGTCTGCCATGGGTCTAACTCGAAGGACCTTTTTCTTGCTTACTAATTCTATGACATTAAAGTCTGGTCTGGGTCTCCTGCATCCAATGGCTCCTTCAGGAGCACCGGACATTCTGAGCACTGAAGGGGCCCTTCGCTCATTTCTCTCCTTCCCCTCAGGAAGGGAATGAACTCCATACATTCTTAATGTTGATTTTTAAGTCAAGGTCTCACTCTAGCCCAAGCTGACCTGGAACTTACTCTGTAGCCTAGACTCAGCCTGCACCAACCCATGTTGATCCTTCTACCCAGTACCTCAGTCTCTCAAGTCCTGGGATTATAGGTGTGAGCCACTATATCTACTCTAAGGAGTTCACTCATTCTTAAAGTGAAATCTCAAAGCAACCCCACTGAGTAAACCTGAGGAACAGATTTAAAAGGGCCATTCCTAGACTCCTGTGTCTATCCTGGACTCATTTAACCCATTATACATTCTACAGGTTGGACTCGCCCAAAGCCCAAGGGCCTTTCCACTTACGTGTGCAGACGGTCCACTGAAAACCTTGCTCACAGAGCTGAATTTTCACTCCTTCCACATCCCCAGTCTGTGGCTGGAGAGGGGCAGGAAGGTATGAGCCTACTCATTAATAACGAGAATTTTGGGGAGCCAGGGAGATGGTGGTACAGCAGCTAAAAGAAATTGCAGTATGAACCTGATGACCGTAGAACACATGTATAAACCAGACATGGTGATGAGAGTCTGTAATCACAACACTCCTATGGTGAGATGGGAGACAGATGCAGAATTCCCCGGAAGTTCCAGGGCCAACAGACTAGGCAGAAACAGTGCAGCCCCGAACAACATGAGACCTCACCTCAGTCAAGATGGGAAAAGAGGAATGACACTTGTGTGTGCCTTTACACACGAACACATACATACACATATCATACAAACACATATAAACAAAAATAAATATTTTTCTTTTTAGTGTGGAAGTGGGGCAGGGGCTCATGATGTAGCCCCGGCTGGCCTGGAACTTGCTGTGTGGACTGGGTTATCCTTGAACTCACAGAGCTCTGCCTGCCTCTGCCTCCCCGGTACAGGAATTAAAGGCATGAATTGTGATACTCTCCTCCCACCCCCTGTTTAATAATGAATATTTGGTGTAAATCGGATTGAAGTAGTCACAGGTCACATGATGAGAAATGCTACCCTAACTTCACCATGCTGTCCTGAGAGTTTCCCGGGGGCAGGTTAAATACCATTTTAAACCACACAGCTAGCACAGGCCAAGGTAGCCCTCACACTGAATATTCACCTTAGAAAACAGGTCAAGGTCCAGGTCAAAGCACACTCTGATTTGCACATTTTCCCACACTGCAAAAAGAGGCACCCCATCATCTGCATTATTTAATGAGATGGCCACACAGGAAGTGGGGCTTTGTCCAAACCACTGCCGGGGTAGATTTTCTTTTTTTTTTTCTTTTCCAGAGGAAAAAGATTTAATTTTCCTTGGTGTTAAATTTGGAATTTAAAATACCATAAGAAAAATTAAGAAGATTTCTGGGTTTCTCTAGAGCTAAACAGCCATAAACCAATATAGCACCTGTAGGCTCTAAATAAATGCCTGCCAGGAACATGCTCTCCCATATTCTCAGGTCCATCCATGGCTGAGTTTGGTTTGTACACCAATATTTTAAGAACTTTCTTTCTTCTGACTAGGCTGGCACACACTTGTAAACCTACCACTTAGGAGGCTGAGGCAGAATTATAAAATTGGAGGCCAGCCTGGGCTACATAATTAGACCTTGTCTCAAGTAAACAATCAATAGTTCCCATCTCCTTTTGTTTTGAGATAGGGTCTCAGGTATCTTAAATTACTCTCAAACTCACTATGTAGCTGAGCACGACCTTGAGATTCTGATCCTCCTGCCTCCACCTCCCTGGTGTGGCAATTACATTTCTGTTCTCCCAGATCTAGTTTCTGCAGTGCAGGGTATTGAACCCAGGGCTCTGTGCATGCTAGGGAAGCACTCAATCAATTGAGCTACTTATACTAAGCCCACAACCAGTTTTCTATAAGGTGACAACTGATCTTTAGTTGACACCTGAAATATTAGGGAAAAATTCCAAGGGCAGTTGATTAAAAAAAATTAGACTGGACATGAAATGTTCTCTCTATAAAACTATTATCATTAATCTTTTAAAACAGGAACTTTAGTGCTGGGAGTGGTGGTGCATGCCTTTATTCCCTCCAGAGGCAGATAGATCCCTGTCAATTAAAGGCTAGCCTGGTCTACATAGTAAATTCCAGGCCAGTCAGGGCTATATATCGTAAGACCTTGTCTCAAAAGGAAGAAGAAGGTTGGGCGGTGGAGGCGCATGCCTTTAATCCCAGCACTCGGGAGGCAGAGCCAGGTGGATCTCTGTGAGTTTGAGGCCAGCCTGGGCTACCAAGTGAGTTCCAGGAAAGGCGCAAAGCTACACAGAGAAACCCTGTCTTGGAAAATCAAAAAGAAAAAAAAAAAAGGAAGGAGGAGGAGAGGAAGAAGAAGAAGAAAAGAAGGAGGAGGGGGAAGGGGAAGAGGAAGAATTTTATTCTTTGGCAATTGTACATATGTATATAATGTATCTAGATCACATCCACCTCAACTACCCCCCCCTTTTTTTTTTTTTTTTCCGAGAAGACAGGGTTTCTCTGTGTAGCTTTGGAGCCTGTCCTGAAACTCACTCTGTCGCCCAGGCTGGCCTCGAACTCACAGAGATCCGCCTGCCTCTGCCTCCCGAGTGCTGGGATTAAAGGCGTGCACCACCGCCGCCCGGCAACTACCCCTTTCATTTCCCTGGACATTCTTCAACACCTCTCTCTCCCATCTTCAGACCCTTTTCTTTTTTTTTCTGAAACCCACGAAGTCCAATCAGGCCTGCCCGGGCTGTTGACTGAGGCCTCCCCTCACTTAAGTGACCACAGCTGCAGGAGTTCATGAGCGCCACGGCCTGTCCAGAAGGCAGCACTTCCCAGCTGTCTCCATCCTCCAGCTCCTGCATTCCCCCTGCCCCTCTCCTGCGGTGTTCCCAGAGCTTTCTTATAGTTGATACGGACATCCCATTTAAGAGTTGAGCACTGGGGCTGGAGAGATGGCTCAGAGGTTAAGAGCACTGGCTGTTCTTCCAGAGGTCCTGAGTTCAATCCCCAGCAACCACATGGTGGCTCACAACCATCTATGGTGAGATCTGGTGCCCTCTTCTGGCATGTAGACAGAACACTGTATGTGTAATAAATACATATTTTAAAAAAAAAAAAAAAAAGAGTTGAGCACCAATAGTCACTTAATCTCGGCACTTTGAACAGTTAGCTATGTGACTCAGCAATGAACACCTGCCTGCCTGCTACTCAAAGAAGCTGCTTCAAAGAAGGTGAGAGCAGAATTAATCTATCTCATCCATCCTTTCACAATGACTATAATTAAAGTTGAACACAGCACATCTAAATGTTATCAATAATCCCTATAAAGTGTTAATTATGGTAAATGTAAATGCCTAGATACTGCCATGTATATTTTTCCCTCTGGAAAATTCTATGTTTTTGTTTATATCTTTTCTGAGATAGAGTTTCATGTGGCTCAGGCTGGCCTTGAACTCACTATGGATCAGAGACTGGTCTTGAACTCTTGAGCCTCCTGCATCCATGCCCCAAGTACTGTAGTAACAGGCCATCCCATCTGGCCACCTTTGCTATTTCTTAACTGCTTAGGAAGTAAGAAACGTTGACCATCGACTCTTCATATTTACCTAATGAACAGTTACGAGCAGTCACTGAACGCCCAAGGTGTGTTCAGCTGTGCACATGTGAATATGCTTTGCGGCAAACAAAAATGAAAAATCTTGATCTCTTCTCCAGACTCTCCGGGATACTCAGAGTCAGGAATGAGGTATTCTTTCAACACAGCTAAAGGTCACCAATGGCATATTCACAATGCATATGGGCAATGATATTTACAAAACCACTGGAAGCTACCCAGCATTTCAAATGACATATTACTGAAGCTGAATCTGGTGCATATAAACCGACTTTTACATCAGCATGCAGAGCTACTGTATTAAACCTTACAGTCATATTTCTTATAATGAACTATGTCAACAGTGTG
Organism: Peromyscus leucopus; assembly: GCF_004664715.2. NCBI lineage: Eukaryota > Metazoa > Chordata > Mammalia > Rodentia > Cricetidae > Peromyscus > Peromyscus leucopus. The sequence goes on from NC_051065.1 coordinate 113,385,335, forward strand.
GCTTTGTATTTGCAAAGCAGAGCTCTCTCTCTGCTGGCTCATTCTCTCCTCCGTGGAAGGGGAAAATAACAAGAGAAGGGAAGCTCTCTGGCAAAGATGAAGGATTGTGTGGGGTGGGAAGAGTGACTGAGTACATCCTGTCCTACAGCCTGTGGAGGGAAGCCGACTCACTCTTAGATCCAGCAGTGAGGCCCAACTCACAAGAGCCGTCAACGCTACTGACTCAGTTTTGCCAATAAATAAATCCACCTGCACATGATCCACAGCTCAGGCTACGACGTGTTCAGAAAACTTATTTATTCTACAGCCGTGGTTCAGTTGATAGTCCTTATGTCAAATGTCCTTAAACAATCAGACAGACACTTTAAGAAATTACTTAGAACTGGACGGACAGACAGCTGCTCTGTTTTGTGAACATTCACTTGATTCTGTAGCTTCTCTTTTGACTGGCATGGGCTTGCATACTAATTACATAGAAAATATTCACTCTAAATTCCTATCACTTGATTTAAAAAAAAGAATTAGCTGAACAATAGCCTCACACACATACATATACAATAGTCAATATTATGTTTTATTAAAAACTATAAAAGTTTATCTGGGCATGGTGACACAGGCTTGTAATTCCAGCATTTAGGAGACTGAGGCAGGTGGATTTCTGTCAGTTTGAGATGAGTCTGGGCTATATATAGTGAGATCCTATTTCTAAAATAATAGTAGTATTCTGACTTCTCTGAAAAGGCGTAAGAAAACTCCCATTGAGATAGGAACACCTGCAACCGACACAGGATGATGGGATGAGAGGAAAAGAGTTATGCTTTGCATTACTCATCCAGACAAGCAGAATTTAGTATATAAAGCAGCAAGGAAAACATCATGAGTTTAAAACTGTAGGCTTTAAATTTTTCTTCTTCTTTTTGTTTGCATTAACAACGGAGCGAACCAGCAGCAGAGAAAGCCATTTTGTTGGAGTACCATCAGCTAGGCAGTGAAGACATCACATATCCTGTGTTCATCTACACAGGAGGATGACCAGTGTGGTTACAGGACCCTTTCTCAACTCAGTAAATGCTGCCCTTGGGTATTAGTGTTGACTCACCAGTCAATGCTTGGGGAAATCTGAACCTCAAAAGAAAGGTCTATAGTTAAATTTTGGTGTGGGAACATTTGAGGGTTTTCTTAGCGCCAACCAAAGATTCTGCTTCGAATACTTCAGCTTCCAGCCAAGATGGAACAATGTGTCTCTTATCTGAAAAATCCCACCCAACCCCACAAGACAAAGAAACAAACAAACAAACACACAAACAACCTCAACAGTTTTCAAAACACTGAGCAGCCAGCAACACAGACAGTGAACCCTGAACAAGTGAAGTCTCACGTTGTCCTTACTGCAGAGGCTCCAGCCTATGAACACAAGGGCACATAGCAGACACCTTGAGTTGAGGAGTTGGAGTTGAAAGATGAAAGAACTAAAATGAAAAAAATTTGCAGAACAGAGTGCCAGAGGAGGGGGCGGGGCGCTTCCAGACAGGGAGAGAGCAGCCCAGTGGGTCCTGAGCAGACTACCAACCACTCTGTGTGAAGGATTACCCCAAGTTGGGAACCGTGGAAGGAAACAGTGGTTGGTCATCATATGGGATTGGAAATGGTGCTTGTCGCCATGAGAAAGACTAGAAAGCCTTGTAATTCTTGGGGCACTGGGAAGCAGACCCAGTAAAGTCTGGCCTCAGCTATGGGGAATAGCTGGTTTATAGTAAGAGTTCTGCTCTGGGCCTGCCTACCAAATCCTAAAAGCAAGCCTGGAAAGAAACCCCAAACTGTATCCCAACAACTAAACTCCAGCTGGAAACTAAAGCAAAGGGTAGTTAGGAGTAGACAAAAGCAAGTCGCATTCAAAAAGGTAAAATTAGTGACATCCAGGGTGTTGGAGGGATGACTCAGCAGTCAAGAGCACTGGCTGCTCTTGCAGAGGACCCAGGTTCAAATCCCACACCCACATCAGGCAGATCACCCTATACATTTAATTAAAAATAAAGTTAAAAAAAAAATTTAAAGATATGAACATTTAGCATGCAATCACATATCACCGGGCTGGCAAAACGTGGCCTGAAAATGAAATCAATTGAAGCCACCCAGAACTGAGGCATAAATTAGACAAAGCAGCCAAAGATATGAAAACAGTTATTACAATTACATTTTATTCAGTCCAAAGTTAAGTAGTCAACCTACTAACCTGTAAAACATGTTTCTAAAAAAATCCTTCTAACAATAAACACTGGAACACACCAGATGTGATTCATGAAGGTTAGGTTACAATAGAAGGGTGGAACTAAGGATGCAGCAACAGAAACTACATAAGATCACACACACACACACACACACACACACACACACACACACACACACGGCCCCCCACCACAACCCTGCATGCACACACAAACAACAAAACACCCAACCAAACCAAACCAAACCAAACCAAACCAAACCAAACCAAACCAAACCAAAATACCCCAAACCTAAAAGAAAACAAAGGAGCAACTTAAGCCACAGAGTCACTTCTAATGGCCTAAAACCAGCTCCTGAAATTGTGGCCACACTGTCATATGGGGTAACGTGACTTGTGGGGTTTGAAAAAAAATCTGGCAACAGTAAAAGTTTTCTGCATGTGCCACAACCAAAGCCTGATTGATAATCACATGCGTGAGAAACCACATGTTTTGGGAGGTGATTGTCTGTGTGGTACCACTCCACTTCACTGCAGGCTCAGTTCTGCACACATGACATGCATACTTCGCTCTGTGTACACCTTACATAACAACACGCCAGCTAACAACGTCTGAAACTGGATAACCCACGGTGAACAATGGAGTGTGGAAACTGCAGTGTTTTTACCATATGTACAAACTTGTCTCCTCTTACAGAAGAGTAATGACTTTATTACGGAGAACAAAGACTTCTAATAGTTTCCTACCATGGTGTATCTTTTGATTGTATTGTATTAGAACACTTGATTTTAAAAATTACTATATGAGTTGTTAGCTTTCATAAAAAGTAGTTCAGTGGATTTCTACTTGGGATTAGGACCAAACTTCCAATAATTTCTCAAATAGCTCTAAACACATTTCTGTCATTTGCATTTCATAGTTGCATGAAACAGTGTTCTCAGTATTGACAATTATAAAATCAAATATTAATCAACTATGAAAAATGTTCAAGATTCGTTATATCCTGCAGTGTAGTGTCTAATACTCAGCTAAGACTGAATTCTGTATGTAAAAATGAACAAACACATCCATCTCATTAATATGCAAATTCACTTTAATCTTTTAGAAAATGGTAAAATATGTATATACTAAAGAATTGTTTTAAAATAAAATTCTATATGATTTGTTATCAATAATTTCTATACCTATTTTATACACATAGATATCTGGAGTCACATAAAAAAAGGTCACAATTAGATTATTGGTCACCCAGCTCAGCCAAGTTGGTAAGTTCCAGGTCCTAATGAGAGACTGTGTCTCAAAATACAAAGTGAGGTCCCTGAGGAAAGACACCCAAGGTTGACCTCTGATCTCCATCTGCACATGCACACACATGCACTAGCACCAGCATACATATGACCAACACACACCTAAACACACACAAAGACTTTACCCCCCATACACCCCTTTCTAAATTTAATATAAACAATAAACCTAAAAACCCAAGACACTTAAGTCATTAGACACACTAGGAAGGTATTGTTATGTAGCATGAATTGCTAAACAGTCTTATTAACAAAAAAACCCAGAGCCAGATATTGGGGTGAATTCTGAAAGTTCAGAGAAGCAGAAGAAGTCACAGTCAACCTCACCTTACTGACTCCTCAGCTGATTCTGTTTCCATGAATCCTCAGACTGAAAACCTCGGAGTCCTCACCCAGAAGGGATCTCAGCTGAACTGCTGCTAAAAAGCTTAAGAGCTTAAAAGCCTCTAGTTCCCAGTCCTCACGCCTTATACACCTTTCTGCTTCCTGCCATCACTTCCTGGGATTAAAGGCGTGTGTCCTTCCCAAGCAAAGACATGAGGTCTCAAGTGCTGGGATTAAAAGTGTGTGCCACCACGCCTGGCTCTGTTCCTAGTGCGGCCTTGAACTGGCTGGAATGCTAGGATTAAAGGCATGTGCCACCACTGTCTGGCCTCTCTGTCTAATCTAGTGGCTGTTCTGTTCTCAGATCCCAGATAAGTTTACTAGGGTGCACAATATATTGGGGGACACAATTTATCACCACCTTGTTATAATCAAACTGCTCAAAGTGGAAACACAGAAAAGCAGCAAGAGAAAAAATGCAGACCACACACTGAGCCACAGGGACTGGTGTGACAGCCGAACCACCCAGCAGCGACCCAAGCATAATCCAAATAAACCACTATCTCCATAGAAATGAAAAAACTGCCAGCGTACAATTTTATATCCAATGAACTATCTTTCAAAAACTGAAGACAGACAGGGGGTGGGGCGGGGTCAGGTGCTGGCCCACGCCTTTCATCCCAGAGCAGGGGCAGCAGATCTCTGTGAGTTGGAGGCCAGCCTGGTCTAGAGTGAGTTCCTGGACAGCCAGGGCTATAAAGAGAAACCTTGTCTGAAAAAAACAAAAACCAACCAACCAACCAACCAACCAACCAACCAGCCAATCAACCAACCAAACAAACAAACACCCCAAAGACAAAAACCAGCACTTTCAGAAAGAAGCTAAAAGAATAAGTCACCAGCAGATTCTTGCACTATAGGAAATGTTACCCAATGTATTTCAGGTAGAAGAAAAATTAAATCAGGCAGAAAAGAATGAAGACAAACAGAAATGGGGGCTGCACTGATAAATATGTTTTATAACATTTTCATATCTTTTGAAGGTGATCGAAAGTTCACACGAAGTAGCAATGTTCCCAGCATATAGCAGCCAAAAGGGAGGCAAGATGGAAACCACCTACATGAAGAGATCGGAGGGTCTCACATATGTGTGAGATGTACACTGTAATCTCTAAAGCAATCATGAAAATAGCGAAACAAAGATTCAGTGTGAATCCAACAAAGGAGGTAAAATAAAATCGTAAAACACTCAGTCAAAGTCTGGGGAGACTGTGAACCCCTTGACATGCAAGTACTGACCCTCAGAACTCACAAAAAGCCAGGCACAGTCGCGTGTGTAATTCCAGAGCTTATATGCGATGGAAGGTAGAGTACCTGGACCCTGAAGGGCGAGCCAGCCTGGGGAACATGGTCTTCAACAAGGTAGAAGGTGAGGATCAGTACCCAAGGATGTCCTCTGATGTTAGCACATGTGCTATGGCAGGCATGAGCTGTCACTCACACATATACAGATACAGACATCACACACACACACACACACATACATACACACACACACACACAAATCAAAAGAAGTCAGAAAAAAGTAAAAATAATAGGAAGGTGACAGATTTACATCCACTCCTGTAATTAATCATAGTATATGTAAACAGAATAAATACACCAGTTTATGAGGGCCAGTGAGATGGCTCAGGACAGTCTTGAGTTTTATCTGTGATTCATGTAAAAATGGTGAGAACAGACTCCTCTCCTGAAAGTTGCCTTCTGACCTCCATGTGTGTGCTGTGGCATGTGCAACCCTACACCTCAACACACACATACAAATAAATAAAAGTAAGAAAAGAAAAAGAGCCCGCGCTGCCTCGAAACCCAAGCAACCAACCCCCCCCACCCCCAGGCTCATATCCACACCATACAAAAGCGAAGCAAAGCAAAGCAAACCAAACTTTGTACAGGCAGTTCGACTTGACTGCAACACCAACCTGGATCGCCCCCACCCCCAACCCCCCCTGAAATGCATGTTTACTGAATTTTATAAAAGCAACCTGTCCTTGATTGATAGACATAAAACAAACAAAAACCATCGCTTCTGGCCCATGCGTAAAGGGAACTGACCTGGGGAAAGCACCCTGGTGCTGAGCTGCCAGCTGCTTCCTTGGAGCTAAGGTGGGAGAGGCGTCAGGGACTGGCATGTAGAAGAGGCTTCCCACAACCTACTGAACCCATCTTTCTGTCTTTCTCGGTCATTCCATGTGGATGGAGCCTCAGCTACTTTTGAAGCAGTGACTGAGTGGAGGTGTGGCCATCAGCCCACCATTCAGCATGTGAAGAGGGATTGGGGAGGGGTGAGCTGGGGAGGGGTGGGTTGGTTGGGTTTGCAGAGGGAGACTGTATTTTTTCTTTAGTTTAGATGTGAAAAGGCAGGCAAGACCTCGCGGTGGAAATACTCCACAAACACAAACAAGTGCCTTACCTTGTGTACACAGGCCTTTGCGTTCAGGAAAAACAGTTCCACCGTGTTCTTATCCTTTAGAAAGGATATGCTCTCGATGTAGAACCTGAAAGACAGTACAGGACTTTGTTTCTTCGGACGGAACTTCCTTCTCTTGGTATGATTTCGTTTCCTCAGAGACAATGTTATAAGAAGCCCTATGGCTCTGCTCTTGTTTCGACGCCGCACACCACCTCAGGGCTCACACACAGATGGGATTGCCCACGGAACATGACTGTGTAGGATGGGAGACTCAACACGGCTCCGCCTGCAAATACTCTGTGTGGCTCATTCTCTGACCCATGTGCTGGGAACTCAGAGAGCCTCAGACACCTTCAGCCCAGAGCTCAGGTAGGAGCCCAGAGCCAAATGCGTCAGTGACCTACTGAGCAGGCAGAGTGTATCTGAACCTCAAGGCATGCTGCTGGCCCAGTGGTTCTCTGAGTTGGGGTGAGGGGGCCTCCAGGCCCTGTTCCTTCCCTTTCCATGAGGCGCTAGAGTTTCCCTTGGCTGGAAGCCAAGCTCCCTATAGCTGTTAGTGTTGGTCTTTTCTCATGTAAATCAGGGGTTTCAGGGCCTCAGTCCTCATACCCACTCTAAGATTTTCCATGTATAGTTTGTGAGCCTACAAAGTCGAAGTTGCTTTTTTCATCAGGGGAGCTCTGACAGCTTTGAGGTGGGAAGGGGGGGAAGCTGAGTGTGTCAGCCAGTTTCCACCATCACAGGGTGCTGAAGCTGGCCGGAGAGGATGGGGCGCTCGGTGCTGAGTCCAGACAAATCCGAGTCTCTGCATTTTCTGAGCTCTCAAAACTTGTTGTTGAATAATACACGAGAGACCCACTCTCCTAGGACAACTCACACAGCTTGGATCCTCAAAAAGAACTTGCTCTCAAATCCGTGAGAATCAAAACACAAGAGGGCCATGGTAGGGGGGATGAGTATCCTCAGGCATGCAAAGCCATGATGGGGGTTGGGCGTTCGTCCCTGTTTTTCTTCATTGTTAATGAAATATGTGAACCAGGAATGCAGCTGAAAAGGCTGCAAAAGAATTCATCACAGAAATGTTAAGATGGTTTGGAAAACGCCACCTCTGTGTGTTGACTTGTCAAGGGAGGCTCCAGGAGGAGAATAAATCTGGGATATTTTTACTTAAAAGGGTTTAGCTCACTGCTAAGTGAGATTAATGAAGGCTGGAGAGGCTTGGGTTTTGAGAAGTATGGAGGCAGGAAAGGTAATGAGGGGCTCATAGGAAAACAGGCTTTTGAGTAAGAAAAGTCTAGAATGTCACCTCTCTTGTTTATTACGTGTATGGTCTTGGGCAAGTTATTCGTTGTGTCTTTATCAAAGTAGGTGTCATGATTGCTCTTTTAATTTTGGAGAGTTGAAATTAGATATTAAGTATAAAACATTTAAAAAAAAATCTTACAATTGCTAAAAAAATCTCTCTCCTGTCCTCACTGAATTCCTGTAGAGCAGTGGTTCTCAACCTTCCTAATGCTGGGACCCTTTAATACAGTTCCCCATGTTGTGGTGATGCCCAACCATAAAAAATTATTTTCATTGCTACTTCGTAACTGTAATCTGGCTACTGTTATGAATCGTAACGTAGATATTAGATATGGAGATAGTCTTAGGCGACCCCCGTGAAAGGGTTGTTTGACCCTCAAAGGGGTCATGACCCACACAGGTTAAGAACCACTGCTGTATAACGATAATAAAGTCATATGATTTATCTAAACTAGATCCTTGTGTATAAGGTGAAGTCACTGATACTTCTTTAGGAGGGCTGGCTCTCCTGTGATTGAGAGACACATAACAAATGAGGTGCCCAGTACAATGCCCACATACATTAGGAACCCAATAAATTCTAGTCATTGAGGCTCAGCGAAACCTTAGTTCATTAAACAGGCTTGAAGGGTGTGATAGAATTTGAACTATATCTGAAGATCAAGAGGGCACAAGATTCTGCTGAGCAAAAGGATAAATCCAGGAGATGCAAACGCGGTAGTTAAACTGAGCCTTCTTTGGACAGTGTGATAAACAGTTTTGGAATTTGACCTTCGCCGAGATAACATTCATGATATTCTGGGTGTTCTCGCCTTGCTTTAGTTTGTTTTATCCTGATCAGAGCTCTGAGGAAGAGAGTGCTGCCCAGCAGAGTCTTCTCATTGTATGAAAACGGGCAGAGTGGGAGAGGCCGGATAAGAAGGTCTCATAGGAGGCCAGGGAGGCGGAAAACAGAATCCACAGGAAGTGGGAAGGGGCGTGGACAGGAGAGGAAACAGCAGGAGCTGGAGAGGGTGGCCTAGTCATTGTGGTGGTGGATATCAGGGAGAGGAGCGCCAGAGGGTGGCTATTGCTGTGAGGCTGAGATGAACAGCTCTGTCCCTAATCTCCTTCAACCAGCTGGTGGTGGTCATTTGTTTTCTGCTTTCCTTTTTTATGTTGGTTTGTTTTGTTTTGAAACTGGGTCTCACTGTGAATCCCCGGTTGGCATGCCACTTGCTATGTAGGCATGCTAGCCTCGAACTCACGATAGAGATCTGCCTGTCTCTGCCTCTGGAGACTGAGAACAAAGGCTTGCTTGTACCAACACACCAGGCTCCTTGCATTTTTTTTTTTTTTAATCTCTGATTCTATCTATGGAGATAACCCAAGCAGGTTTCCAGTAAGAGACTGATGGACAGCGTCAGGATCCTGGCTGTCGACTGGGCTCCTGCGTGTGTGCTGAGGTGCGCTCAGGGTTCCCACGCCTTCTTCTATGTAACAGTCACAATCTCACGTCTGCTTTCATCCTTTCACAGCTGCAGCCACGGGGCTTCAGAGCTCTGCTTGCACAGCAGGGTAGGTCTGACTTGGGCTCCTTTGACTCTGCCGAGAACGTTGTTCACCAGATCCTCTTTTTTGCCTATCTTTCTGAGGTGCTGAGCCAGCATTTGTAACCGGGAAGCGAAGTCCTCAGTAATGGCGGCCATCTCAGTTATGTTAATAAACACGAAGAGGAACAAGACTAGTGTAATCAGCAGTGCATTAACATGTACGGACATGTGTTTTCCCTGTGCCTTCAAAAGAGCAGAGCCAGCACCTGTAGGCAACAGCTAGTAGATGGTAGAGCTTAGACTAATGTATAATGTTGGGGCCGTCCAGAAGGGAGCTGCTCTCCCAGGGCAGGGATCTCCTAGCCCAGAGTCCCCAGGTCATACCAATAGAACCCCAAGCCTATTCTCCACCCCAAGAGTCTATGCTTCTATTCCTCCTTTACCTTTTCAATCCCCACTCTGTATTCAATAGATATTTGCTGTCCAAAAAATTCATTTTGTAAATTGTTGAGAGTACAGCAATAAATACAGTTCATTCATTGTCAACAGACCATCAGTCAATCAAACTAATCATGGGTGTACATGACTTTATATAGAACTAGAAATTATTCATTTATCAAACATTGAGTATCTGACTGGCACCAGACATTGAGAAAGATGATGGGGGAATCAGGGACAATAATGGCAGTATTGGTGAAGACAGGAAACCATTTATCTAAAGCCCTCTATGAGCCAGACACTGTGCAAGAATTCTCCATATCGTTTTATCTCTATTTTCAGGTTGAAGAGAATTGGAGAAAGTAAATGCCAAATACAAATGTTCAGATCTGTCTATAGAATCGACGACTGAGTGACAACCCGTTGGGCTCAAACGGTGTTCAACTATATCACACCATTCTCATATAAAGACCTGAAGATGGACAGGCTTTCCTTCAAAGACCATGCATCATAAAGGAAAGGCAGCATGCATAGCCATAACAGAACACGCTGATTATTATTATGCAGGGCTATCGTCTCTCTGAACTATTTCAGTGAGTACCTCTCATAGAATAGAATTGTACTAAAGCCATAAGTGCAATGGATTTTCACACTAACAAGTTCATAATAATTCCATCACTCTATTTAAAATCCAATTCTCATTCAGATTTTCCCTCTGTCTCCAGCACTTTCTGTTTAAACTCTGTGTCTGAATCAATAACACCGCATCGATTGGCGGCGGGAATCACATGGGCAAAGCCAGAAGGCTGATGACTCCATATAAATGGGTGAGGCTGAGCAAGGACTACCCTTGGAGGACAGGGGAGTACACTCCAACGTACAGGCATGTGACCCAGGCTAGACCAGGCCAGTCCTTTCACTGTGGAATTTAGCACTGGTAGAATGACCAACAATAAAAGCGCCTGGATCTTTCTTGTCCTGTTCGTAGCATCCTAACGTGTCCCTGCTCTCCAGAGTCACCAAAACCCTGCCTTCTCTGAGGCTTCGTTAGATTAATTTTCCTGCAATGGTTTTTCTTTCTATGTTAGTTGCAGTTGGAACCCATTTTTCTGGCAACCAAAGAATCTTATTAAGTACTAGCAGCAATATACAGCGTTCTTCAACAGACATTATTTTTTTTCTTCATCAGTAAAACTAGATACAGTAGGAAGCAAATCCTGAACCCATACCGCAGATGAGAAGGCTGAAGAACAGAGACGTGATGCTCTCCACTCTTGGCCACAGAGGTAGAAAGTGGTGGAGCCACGATTCAAACTGAGTTGAGCAGACTTCCTAGTTTATGTCTCAAGCAAATGTGATATAACTCTTTCCTATAGTAACAATCTCAATGAAATACACCATGAACACAGTGTCATGGGAGCCTACGAGAGGGATGTAATTAACTCAACTGATAAATAAGAGGGAATGGGCTGCCAAAATGGAATCCATCACCTAAGTACCACGGGATAGGGGGCATTTGAGCTGAGTCTTAAAGAATGTATGAGGTCAGCTGGTGACAGTGGCAGGGAGGTCATTCCAGGCAGAGGACATACCAACCCACATAGTCCTTGTGCCAGGCTTCGAGAACTGAAGGACCCACATTGCTGGTGGCCCAGCAGCACCAGATGGATCTGGAGCTCTTCCAGCTGTGAACAGATCCCTCCATACCAGACACTGGGCTCATCTCTGATGCCCAGGCCCCTGACTGAATCCTAGTTCCAGCAAACAAGCCCCTACCTATTTCTCACTAACCTCCGATGTTCTTCCCTGGTTAGTGCTTCTGCCCACTAACCAGGCATCCAGTTACCAGCTCTCTGAGTCCACTATCCTGTGCAGGGGATGTCGTTGTAACAACTTCAGGTGTAAGGGGTGTGTGGAAAGGACAGATGGTCTTCAGGAATGATGACTCTCTAGACTCACTAACGGGCACAACACCTATTGCTTCAGCCCCTTTTGCAAAAGACAGTGTTTCTTTTCTATGAGTTCACTATAAGGAATTTCACCAGGATTCTGTGACTCTGAGGGTCAGTCTAAACGTTCAGCTTCAGAACCAACCCTGGCTCTTTGAATAGGTGTCAGAAACATGATAAAGGATAATTTCTTGGCAAGAAAATTTGCTTGGGGGAGCTCCAGTCCTTACTTTTCCTGCTCCTTCCCCAACAGGTTCCCACTCCTCACGGTTCATCTAATCACTCATAAGGGATTCTAGAACATGACATCTCAATGCCATGGAAAGACGGCTGGCACTCGGGAGGCAGAGGCAGGTGGATCTCTGTGAGTTCGAGGCCAGCTCTGGTCTACAGAGTGAGATCCAGGACAGGCACCAAAAATACACAGAGAAACCCTGTCTTGAAAAACCAAAAAACAAACAAACAAAAAGCTGGGTGTGGTGGCACTCATTTCAGACAGGTGAATTCCTGGGGCTTGCTAGCCAGACAGCCTAGTCACTCAGTGAGCTTCAGGCCATTAACACCCAGTCTCAAAAACCAAGATGGACATCACCTGAGGAATGACTTCTGAGGTTGACTTCTGACCTCCAAATGCACATATGTTCACACACACACACACACACACACACACACACACACACACACACAGGAATTGTTTGTGTGGTCTCTCCTGTGAATGGTCACTGATGTTTGGGTAGCCACCATTTTTGTGTCTGGCATTTATCTATAGCGGTCATAGCAATGCTGTGGGGCCGGGTGGATACTTGTCTATATCTCAAAGCCTACATAGGTCTGTCTCCAGAGTTCAGGCCATCAGTCTGGCTCTCAGGGTCTCTCTTCCCTTTCAGACCTCCATGACATCTGACGTGGGCCAAACGTAGTGGGTGGCATATGGATTATGACATAGCGTACATGCCGGGGGCTCATAAAACATGTAGCCCAGGCTGCCCCTGAGCTTACTATGTAGCCTCAGCTGATTCTAGATTGGTTACTCTCTGCCTTCCTTCTTAAGGCTGGTGGTTCTCCCTTGGAGACAGGATGGGAAAATACTGCTCAACAAACCTCTGCCTGGTCAGCCATGACTTCTGCTCTCCTCAAGTGAGCACATTCTCTTTCTTTGTTAAGGTCATGGCTGGGCTTGAGTGATGATCTTCTAAAGGGGTAAAGTGGGCAAGAGTCACTCAATCACTTTGTATTGTTCAGTTGATGACTGGTAAGGGGTGGGGCCAGATCAACACACCTCACTCTAGTTTCTCTGGGTGGCGGTGGATAATTTTAAAAACTTACTTCCGGCTGGGGAGATAGCCCATGCAGTAGAGTACTTGTTGTCTTCTAGCCTCAATTACCAATTACACATACAGGTGTATCCACTTACCCACAGGCACCTACATAGGTGAATACAGACACACACACACACACACACACACACACACACACACACACACACATACACACATGCACGCACACGAGAGAGAGAGAGAGAGAGAGAGAGAGAGAGAGAGAGAGAGAGAGAGAGAGAACTCACAGTAGCCACATGCCTCAGAAGTCTCATTAGATCCTAATCCACATTCTGAGCAAGGTGATTGATCCCTGTTGATTGCTTGTAATGACCCTTCAGTGCAGCCATGACCCTTCCGCCATGCAAGTGGAACACCAAGTTGTAATTTAAAAGCCTCTCTTGGTCTCCAAGTGCATCTCTTTCTCTCCACTGTTATGTAGTCGTAGTATGGAAGGGAGTCCAGTGTGTTGCCTTTCATCTCTGTGAGGGGAGCAGCCTTGGAAAATTCCCAGGAGAAGAATTCCTGGTTTCTCTTCCTCTGCACCTCCTCCTCTTCCTCCTTCCTGCATTTCCAGATGGCCTGGGGAGCCAGGCAGGACATCAGCTGAGCCTGGAGGGGCCTGCCCTCTGGCTCTTCTCCTCAAAAGAAACTCAGTTTTCCAAGCTCTCTAGAAAGGCTGGTGACCTTGTGTGAGGAGTGGAGGAACTTGCTGTGACCTGCTAGGGACAGGGGTGAGCATCCCTAGGGACTGTTTATTAAGTGCTTGTCTCTTCAAAGCAGGGGGCTCTTAACCTCCTGAGGGCAAACAAGAGGCTAAGGTTTTGCAAGGGTCTGAGAAGAGGAGCGGGAAGGCATGTCTGACAGGGAGAGGACAGCTGGGGATGGTGAGTAAGGAAGACAAATGCTCTACCCCACGCAGAGGGGGCTGGGTCAGCCCCAAACCGGACAGGCTCAAATCCTTCACAGTGAAAGGCTGTATATCACCTAATGGCTGTCCTACCTCCTCAGTACATGGAGACAGACAGACTCTGTGGTTTAAAACATACAAACACCTAACACGTGTTGTGTAAGCCTCCATCATCATTATCATGTGATGATCCGACAGACCCTCAAGCTAGATTAGCAGCACCTGTTTCGATTTCACTGGCGAGGTGCACCAAAGCTACATGACTGGGGAGTGAGAAGGCTGGCCCAGGAACGAGGACAGTGGGAAAGCCCGCTGTCCAGGTAGGGGCCTGAGAGATGTGGAGGGTGAGTTTTGATGATCAGACCTTGGGGCAGGGGTGTTGGCAGCCATGGATGAGGCCAGGCATGCCTCTCAGCATTTTACAGCCAGCCAAAGACAATCTGGCCCCAACTAACAGCTCCTGAGAAACCCTGCATGAAAGAGCACACATTTAACTTTCAAAGTTGATTATCTTTGCTATTCCTCTGTGTGTGTGTGTGTGTGTGTGTGTGTGTGTGTGTGTGTGTAGGTGTGTGTGTGTGGTGTGCTCAGGCTACCACAGCGTGCATGTGGTGGTCAGAGAACAATTTTGTAGACTTGGTTTTCTCCTTCCACTTTGACATGGGTTCTGGGGGTTCAACTCAGCTCACCAGACTTTCAGGGCAAGTACCTTTGTTTGCTCAGTTACATCACCGGCCCCAGCTTTCTACCTTTTTATTCTATAGTTTCTCTTACCCTTTAAAATACTAAGTCTTTTTTTTTAAATGGCACCCTAATGTTTCTTTCTTCACTGGCCTGAGACACGCGCGTGTGCACACACACGCATGCACGCACGCGCACGAGCACACACATACACAGAGCACACACGAGAGAGTAGTATTTGTTTGTGGCTTGTTTTTTTGTTTTTGTTTTTAAAGCTGGCTACTGTAAGCAGACACAGCCTGCTATTTGATTGAGGAGCACAGATGTAAATCTGTAAGAAACTTGAATCTGAACTGGGAATGAGTTCAGGAGATTTTGTGTCTTTCTTGAATTTGAATTAGGACGGTGTAACTTCACAAGTGGAAACCGACACACATCACCCGGAAGTTCAGAACTGGTCTGGCCACTGACAGGGTCACGACTGACATTAAATGACTCATAGCTACTTCCAGGTTCTGGGATGTTCTGAACCCAGAAGGGATTGACTTCAGGGCCAAAGAAAGATTCACATCCTGCTACCCTCTGCTGAGCCAGGAGGGGAGACTCTGTTCGTCCTTTGGACTTTTAGATCACATTCCTCTTTAAAAAGGTGGTTTTCCCCATGGCATATTACACTCACCTCCTCCTCAATGGCTGTGAGATAATTCATGCTATCTTGTCACAGCCATGGTAGAGAGTCTTTTGATTACTCTTTGCACTTGAATTAAAAAACAATTTGTTCATGTGATTTACTGCTGTCCATTGCAGGAAGAGCATAAAGAGATGTCAAGAACTCATCACGAGTCACTCTACTCTGAAATTTAACCCCTGCTAACACCTGAAACTCCTTTTTCTTTTTAAATGATTTATTTATTTTTGTTTCATGTGGATTGGTGTTTTGCCTACATATATGTCTGTGTGAGGATGCCAGATGTCCTGGAACTGGAATTTAAGATAGTTGTTCGCTACTATGTGGGTGCTGGGAATTGAACCCCGGTCCTCTGAAGGAGCAGCCAGTGCTCTGAACTGCTGAGTCATCTCTCCAGCCCCTGAAACTCTTTCTTTGTCAATGTGTTCATATATTTAACAAAAGTACTTTCATGTTGCATATTTTATTTTGTGATCTTTTTTTTTTCCACCCAGAATTTGCCTGAAGCATCTTTCCACATGAACAAATCTCTTTACTGCAGTCTACAAATAAATAGCAAATATAGAAATAAGGTTTTTTGTTTTTGTTTATAATATCTAGCAGAGTGATGAAGCCACTATTGTAGTCATGATATTCCCTAAAGTAGAACTTATTCCTTGTTCTCATTTTGTGGCCTAGGCTGGCCTTGAACTCAAGATTCTCTTTCTTTGGCCTCCTGAATGCTGGCATTAGAGGATGTGTGCCACCATAGCTGGTCCTTGCTCATCTGTTTCAGAGGCCTAACTTCCAAAGGCAGGCCAGAGGACAATGGCAAAGCATTGTAGTATGCAGGAGGCTTTCAAAGGCTCCTTGTTCTCAACAATTCAGACAAGATGGTAGCAGTTTTCCCTCACATTTCCTAACAGAATTCTCCTCCAAGCTCAGTCCTGAGTGTCCCCAACAATGCTTTGGGGTGCCACAGAGGGGACATGTATATTCTGGGATAGAGCAAGTATGGGGAGGGAAAGAAGGGGGAAGAAAAAGACTCATTAAAAAAGGAATGAAGAACCTAAGAGCTATTCAGGGCACAAGGCTTGTGAAAGGTCCTGAGGTCCCAGTGGGTGGATCAGGGTGGTACCAGCCTGCACCAGCCCCACTGCCCTCCCCTGAGGGATTAGGAGTCTTTCCAGGGAGGTCAGGCAAGTCCCTGCACTCCTGTTTAAATCAAGCTTGTAATAGCTCACTCACTATCAGCTTTTCAAATGTTCACATCTGGGCTCCATTACCAAAAAGGCATGTTTGCCAAAGATAATTTACAGCTGTAGGATAGCAACAACCCATCTGGGGGAGAAGTCCCCCCAGAAGTCTGAGGGAGTTTGCACTCGCATGGAGGTGGTTCACATTCATAAATTATACTGGCCCAGTCACAAATGGGTCATAGGCATGTTTTTTTTTTTTAAATTTTGTCTCAAAATTTCAAAAACTTATTTATTTAATGTATGTGCACATGCACACACGTGTCAGAGGATAATTTGTGAGTGTCCATGCTCTCCTTCAGCCACATGGATCTTTGGAACTGAACTCAGGCTCGGCAGCAGACACCTCTACCCACTGAGCAATCTTGATGGCCCTTATACAAACATTGAACGTATATCCTGGAGGTTTGGTAAATGGGAGGGGCAAATGTTTAATGCTGAAATCATAAACAAAATGCTGTGTGATTCTCCTTTGATTTTTCCCCTCCCTCCTCTATGGGGAAGCGTTCTGTGTCGGAGCGGCTTCCTCTGTGGTCAGGGTGTAAGGCAGAGATTCACTTACTTGCCCCCCACTGGCAGGACTGCCATGTCCGGGTCAGAGTAAATGTGACAACTCATGTCTGGTGTTCAGACTGTTGCCTACTACAGGGCTTGTTACAGTACAGGAAAGAAGAAACGTCTCAGCAAAAGCATACAGTGTTTCTTCTCTCCCTCCCTCCCTCCCTCCCTCCCTCCCTCCTCCCTCCCTCCCTCCCTCCTCCCTTTTTCCTTCCTTCCTTCCTTCCTCCCTCCCTCCTCCCTCCCTCCCTTTTTCTTTCTTTTTTTTTTCTTTCTTTCTTTCTTTTTTTTTTTTCTTTCTTTCTCTTTCTTCCTTCCTTCCTTCCTTTCTCCCTCCCACCTCCCTCCCTTCTTCCTTCCTTTCTCCTCCTTTCTTTCTTTCTCTTCCTTCCTTCCTTCCTTCTTCCTTCCTTCCTTCCTTCTTTCTCCCTCCTTTCTTTCTTTCTTTCTTTCTTCCTTCCTTCCTTCCTTCCTTCCTTCCTTCCTTCCTTCCTTCCTTTCTCCCTCCCTCCCTCCCTGCCCCGCCTCCTTAAACCCAAAGCTAAAAAAGACGACTTTTTTTTTCATATTTGCATACGGTTTTGTAAGGTCAGTTCACATCCTCTGCTTTCTCTTGCATTCTCACAAGACCTTGCTGAAGATCTCCTTCATCATCATCATCATCTCCAAGTTACTGGAGCGTGGGATGCAGTACATTCCCCTCCCCTCTCTCACTTCTTTCCCAGATTTTCACAACTTCCTTCCTACCTTGGCTCCTCCCAGCCCACTCCCCAATTCCACTCAACACTGCAGCCACAGTGAGTCTGTTATAGAGACTTTCCAATTACTCTCTTAAGTCCCACAAGCCCAGTGCTTTGCCCCTGAACTCCAAGCCGCTGCCGCCACCTTCTACCCCACTCCCTCCTTTGGGTTCTCTCCAGACACACACTCCCTACCAGGTATGTTCCCACTGTCTGGCCTGCTTTACTTACTAGTCTCCTGGCCTGGCGTGAACCTCCCCAGAGATCTGATACCTCCTTGCCTCATCTCCAGGTCTTTGCTGATAACAGCTTCTATGGTTAGATGTCTTGGACCACTCTGATTAACACAGCAGCCCTGGCTTCACCAACATTCCCTGTTCTCCATCTTGAAAGCATTTTCCTTTTCCAGAATCTCTTCCATAAAATACCCTACACATTCACTTTTTTAGTGCCAATGTCCCCCCAATGGCTGTGAGAGCAGGATTCTATCCCTATCATTTATCATTGCGACGCCAGCATCAGCACACGACCAGACCCAGGGTAGCTGCCAGATGAATGGACACAGCAAGAGACTAAGGAATGGCTGTCCACTTTCAGATGAGCATGGCAGAGATGTTTCCTCATGCACGGTTGTCTCTCCTGAGCAGAAACAATAAATGACGAATAGAAAGAAGGAAATGAGAAATGTTTCTTCGAGGCTCAGTGTAGTTCCTTCCAGATGGTTCCCCAGCCCTTAAATATTTCTAAAAAGTACCAACTTAACAAAGACATCCTGAGCTTCTCTCAAGGATCTATTGGCATCCGTCATAAATACATGCTGATTCTCTATTTGTTCAGACACAACCTGCCTCATCACGCAGGCGCCCAGGAGACAAGGCAGATGAGGACATCCCTGAGAACAGTGACTTAATGAAGTTGTGATTCACAGCGGGAGAAGTATCTTCCATGGCACACAGGCAGGACCCAGGCCAGGACTGAGGGAGGGTGAGGTGGAAGCTTTGGTTCTAAAGGGGAGAGTTAGTGCATAGTTTGACAATTTTCCCAATATGATTACACTGGGTCCCGGTTCTCCCTCTGGAGGCACTGAAATACAGCATATGCTCTCACCTCCCTCTTACAGCTTGCTATAAGATGCCAGAACTTGCTCACCCTATCTCTGGTGTCAGCATTTGGGTATTTCCAATTGTTTGCATTAAGATTAACAGTGATATGCATCCTGGCAATGTGTGGCCACCAGAGGGGATCCTTTCTGACTGCGTGCTAACTCATTACCTAGATGGCCATGTATGAAGGGCCCCTGTATGCTGTCCTGATGTCCCTGCATGAGGGGCCCCCATGTTCTATATCTTGGTATGTCACTGACATCCGTGCGTGTGTGTGTGTGTGTGTGTGTGTGTGTGTGTGTGTGTGTGTGCTGTGTAGATACACATCACCTGCTGTCTATGCATGAGGGGTCCCTGTACTCTGTACCCCAGCATATCACCTGGTATCCACACATGAGGGGCTCCTGTGCTCTCCTAGTATATTATCTGGTGTCTATGCATGAGGGTCCCTATACCTGTACCCCAGCACATTACCCAGTGTCCATGTATCAAGGGCCCCTGAACTTTCAGATACTGTTATAGTGTCCAAAGATCAAAATAACCAAATAATACCCTTGATTGCATTTGTGTGTGTGTGTGGTGTGTGTGTGTGTGTGTGTATCCCCCCCACACCCAGTGCCAAGACAGAGTCTCTCCCTATTTGGGGCTCACTAAGCAGGCTAGACTGGCTGGCCAGCAAGCCCCAGGGATCCGCCTGTTTTGGCCTCATTGGAGCTGGGATTACAAGTGAGCATCATCACACTTAAGCTTTTTTATTAAAAACAGTTTTTTATTTTTTTAATTCTAGTTTGAATTACCTGGTTGCATTCTCTAGTCAACACAGGTAACCTAATGGGTTCTTTCCTCAGATAGAAATGTCACCAACAATTCTGTGTCTTCTAACTGGAGGTGTGAGACCCTCTGACAAACCAGTGTGTGTGTGTGTGACAAAAGCCATTCACTAGCTGTCCCTGCACTAGGGGTCTCCACTCTGTGACCTCAGTGAAGTCCGTTCAGGATTCATTTCTTTAACCATAGCAACAGCAGCTACTTAATTGGAATAATAAAGGCTATGACGATATCACTGTCTTGTTGGGAGGCTGAATTACATGAATCATTAAAGCCTTGATAAGGGTTTCAGATATGCCAGCAGAGAGGAGAAAGCGAACACCAAGTGGTTACAGGACATTTGAGATAACATGCTAAGTAGGGCCTGAAGCCCCAGGAACAAGCCAGCAACTGCTGTGGAATCCCAGGAGCCTGCTGGAAAAGATAGCGCGGCCTTGTGAAAGGCGGCCAGGAAGGGGAGGCAGCGTCTGTGCTCTGGAATTTTCAGACACACGCTAGACCACAGCAGCTGTCAAAGAACAGGCACACAAGTGTGGTCACTGAATAAATGACACTTGTTAAGGTTCTCCAAAGACACAATGCTTGGCTGAGCCATGATGCAGCAGAAACATGGCACGTGCACCCACAGATGAATGTAGAAGGTGCTGACGGTGCCCAGATTTGAACGGAGCCAGGAACAGCCCATGCCTGCAGGAGGCTGGACAGCTGATGTTCTCTGGCCTTCATAAGATGTCAACAGTAAGCCACTACACAGCCCGTCCTCTAAGGTGGGAAACTGAGAGGTGGGAGAGCTCCAGGTTGAAGACTGGTGGAGAGGAACGGCTCAGCCTGTGTTGTCTGAGTTTGACATGTTCACGGTGATGATTTCCTTCCTTATGGACAGGTACCTCATTTGCAGCTAGCCATTTTCCCTTTGCTGTTCTGACCCCTGCTCAGCCACTGACAGGCAGCTCTCTCCTTGCCTCTGGCTGTGCCTCCTTTTCCTCTGTTTCTGGGCACACCAGCCTCACATCACTGGGGTTCAGTAAATTCCAGGTTTTCTTTAGGATCCTTGGGCAATTCTCCAGCTATGAATTACACTTAAATAAGTCATCTCTATGTGCCCCCCTTCTTGGGCATTAGCAGATGTTCTGAGGCGTTGGCACAGCTCAGTGGTGGAACATAGACCTAGGATAAGCAAGATCTGGATTCAATCCCTAGCACCATTAAAAACCACCCAACAACAAATAGGGTTAAGGGCAAGGGAAAAAAAAAATCCAATGCAGATCTCAGAATCAAAAATGTAACTTTTTAATTGTTTTTTTTTTTTTTTTTTTTTTTTCTAGACAGTGTTTCTCTGTATAGCTTTGGAGCCTGTCCTGAAATTTGCTCTATAGACCAGGCTGGCCTCCAACTCACAGAGATCCGCCTGCCTCTGCTTCCCAAGTGCTGAGATTAAAGGAGTGTGCCACTACCACCCAGCCAAAAATGTAATTTTATGTGTTTTGCTTGCGTATGTATCATGGAGGCCAGAAGAGGGTATCAGATCCTCTGGAACTGGAGTTATGGATGGTTTGAAGCCGTCATGTGGGTGCTAAAAGTCAAACTCAGGTCCTCTGGAAGAGCCATCTCTCTAGCCCCAAAATCAAAAATCGAGAAAATGAACACCAACAAGAACAAGACGCCCCTCCCCTTCCCAGGGCTGTGAACACATGATGTGCAAGCTAAGGCTCAGCAACTCTGAGTAGCTGATGCCTGTAAGAACCACAACTTTAAAAAGGGGTAAGATACAGTATCTTTGTGCTTCTGAATTTCAGGGAGCAGATGAGGTAAGGAAACAATAGTATTTGTAAAATTTCATCATAACTTACTTTGCCTCAATATTATAGTAAGGAGGAAGAAAAGTAGGGAAAGAAGGGAGGGGGAGGGGAAGGGGAGTGGGGGTGGGGTCCCCAATATCATAGTATAAAACGAGACACATCTTCATCATTAAAATTCAACTTGATCTTGGACGATTCTTCTGGTTGAATTAGCTGAAAATGATTTTTTACACTTATTTATTTTGTGTCTGTGCCTGCATGTGGATGTCAGGGGACAACTGTCCGGAGCAGGTTTTCTTCATCCACTGGGGAGGTCCCCGTTATCCAAACCAGGCTGTCACCCTGGCAGCAAGTGCCTTTCCTGGCTGAGGCCTCTGAATCAGCTTTATGAAAATAAAATTGATTTGAAAAATCGACCGGCAATACAAATTTGTTGTAAAGCGGTTCATCAGTTAAGGGGGTGGGGGCAGGGCTACTACAGGAGGGACTTTGGGCTCCATTGGTAATGTTTTGTATCTGAAGCTATGGAGAGGGCAAGATGATTAGTCTTGAGCACTCTACTTCTCTTAGATTGGTAGTAGTTAATGCTAAAATATTTTCCTGGGCCAGCTCTGAGAATCCCCAATTTAGTTAACGGTATCAGTTTGGGTATCTTGTTAAGGGATTTCTCCAAACAGAGCTCACAGAACATGTCAAGGAAGGACTGTGAGAGTTATCCTTGTCTGTCCCTGTACGAAACAATTCAGGTCTCTGAGCTGTTAGGATAATCCTTTCTCTGGGCATTTGCTTGGCATTGTAACTTCCATTTCAGCTATAGAACTGTATAAAACGCAATTGTTTCCACATCTCTAGAACACATTATCCCAACATAAAGTATAACAGTAAATGTTTGCCAGATTTCAGATTTGAAGAATCCTAACAGTTTATTGAATTGAAAAAAAAAAAAAAGGCTTAAACATTAAAACACATCTCTTAGGTTACTCAGCCTTATATTTAATCTAAGAATCTTTGAGGAATAAAGCAAGATGCTTCCCTCCTTTATCTTCAAAGAAAACAACTCTACACTGTATCTATGGCAACAGTAGACAATCTCCTTCACATGGTCATGTTCTCACGGGGTCTTCTCTCTTTTTATTCACTTTCTCTGATGACTAGAAATGTCGAAAAATAAAAATAAAATAAAACAGGAGGTGAATGCTGGGTGTGCCCACACATACCTGACAGCAAAGTGCAGGATAGCTGGGCCAGGCTTCTTAGGCAAATCATGCTCCAGAACTCTGTGGTCTAGCTGCAGCCAGTTCTCTTGACCCCTGCAAGAAGAAGCAAAGGCAAAGTTCAGCATGGAAAAAAAAAAAGCATGTAAAGTTCAGCAATGCACGGTTCTGGCAAAGTTGCTTGGAAACAGTCATGCTCACATACCAGGCAAGGGCACTACGGGCCGTGAGGCCACTTCAGCAATTTTATTGAACAGCTACCCTTTCCCACTGGAAGAGCTTATTGAGAGGAACTTGCACATTTGAAAAATGACCTATGTATAAAAAGTACTCATTTTGATAGCCAAAAGTCTGGAAATAACCCAAATATTTATAAGGTATCGTTAACGTAGTGATCTAAATCTGTGCAGAGAAATACAATGCAGTCATAAAACAAGCTGGAGAGACTGCTTGAAAAATTGCTTGGAACAGTTTTCTAGAATTAGCACTTGGGAGGTAGAGGCAAGCAGATCTGGGTTCAAGGGCAGACTGGTCTACAAAGCACGTTCTAGGACAGCCAGAGCTGTAACACAGAGAAACCCTGCCTTGAAAAACCAACCAACCAACCAACCAGCCAGCCAGCCAGCCAGCCAGCCAATCAAAAAAAAAAAAAAAAAACCACAGCCAGCCAACAAAACCAACAACAACCCACCCACCCACCCACCAACAACAAACAAACAAAAACCTTGAATTAAAAACAGCAAGATTTCCTAGGCATGGTGATGCAAGCCTTTAATCCAAGCACTCAGGGGAGGAGGAGGAGCAAATGGATCTCTGTGAGTTCGAGGCTAGCTTGGTCTATACAAGACTGAGCCAGCTATGACTAATTAGTGAGACCTTGTTTCAAATAAAAATAAATTAAAAATTTTAATAAAGAGAATAACAGTAAGTATAATATATTACCTATACTGCCTTTTGTTTATGGACACAGAGCCTTGCTATAGCCTAGGTCTGCTCTACCATGCCAGCTTGTCCAATAGAATGCCCAGCTTGACCAATGGAAATGCATATATATTGCACGCACATATTTAAGAAAAACTGAGAGAATAAATAAGAATTGGATAATGCTTTGGGAGGTTAAGACACTGAACAACACTAAATTAATCTTTAAATTTATATAAAAGGTTAAATGTGACGTATTTTCATGAAGAAGGAGGAAGATTCCGGTCAAGTACAACACTGCGATTTTCAATGCATACACAGGTCGGCACTCTCTGGAGCTATTTCTGTGGACACATGACTTACAGATGTTTAAATATTTATTTACTTCAGAGCCTCACCAGTTCATAGGTATAAACAGTTCTCTCAAGACCTTGACCTCTCTGGCTTGACGCTCTGTGGTTTGTTTACATGATTTCCAAGGCTGTTCAACTGGCCCATCCATCTTAGAGCCTGCTCCAACATGCTTACACTAAATCCATTTTCAGAACATACTTCTGGTGCTGGGAAGAGGATGTTGAATTCCAGCAAAATCTGTTATGAGCTAGAAAACATTTTCCAGCCTATTTTGGTCCTTGAATAAATAATTAAAGGAAATTCCAATATAAGTAAATAAAAAGGGGGGCTAGAGAGATGGTTCAGCAGAAAAATACACAGCCTGCTTTGACAGAAGACCTGGGCTTCAGTTCCCAGCACCCACATGGCGGTTTGTAACCAATCATTTGTGACTCCATTTCTGGGGATTCTAGTGCCTTCTTCTGTCCTCCATGGGCACTTTATGTACATGGCACACACGTACATGCAGGCAAAACACGCATACACAAAACACTCTTTAGAAATTGGAAACAAGCAGATAGGAAATGTGGGTACAAATAGTAACAGTATAAATGATAACAGCCACTCTTCATTGAGCAAATACTTTTTGTCAACTCTTGGGTCTCAGGTAGTCCATATGTCTAGAAATAAGCTCAAGCTGGACTACAGAAGAATTTCTGGCCGCCGGACCAGATAAAAGCCGGCATTATTTGGGAATTTGTGAAACACGTCTGTCTCGTCCCCAAAGGGGTCACTCCCCTGGCTTTTAGCAGAAGGGTCAAGGCTCTCCATCAACGCACCTGTGGTCACACATCAAAGCCGATGCTGGCCTCCAAGTCCTCAGTCCCTACTCACAAGTCCTTGTTATACATTTCAAAGTCCATGCTAGCCTCCTGGCCCTTCCCTCTCCACAGCTGCTGTCCTTACAATCCATATGATTTGTCCACTCCCCTTGATCTCTCCCAATCCTGGCCTTGTCCAGTCTACTTCTCTTACTCTCTGCTCTGGACTCTTCCAGATGCCTCTGGAGATTTTCTTTCTCTTACCCACAATAGAAACCTTCCCCCCAACCATACCATGGAACGGCCATTTCAGTGGTTTCCTTACTGTACCCCCTCACATACATCAACCAAGTTGGACATCTATATCTATTTATGTTATGTTCTATGGTAAATATCTAAGGAAAATGGCAGGTCTTGGATTTGAATCCAGGACTCTCAATATGGGGTAAATAATACCAGGGGATTCCCTACCTTTTAGAATAACACTGGGCTCAGTTTCTGTGTCTGTGCATTTATAATTACAAGATAAGGCTGCAGGGAACCACCCCAAGATTTCCTTGGTGGAACACTGGGGAACTTCTTAGAATTCATGATTTTGGGTGTAAGAACAAAAATGGAGTGCTGGAGTCAAAGGACTCTTGAGTTCTGTTTTGTCGGGTTTAATGTGGCACTTATTTAAAGACACATCAACTCCAGAGATGTTAAACATAGGTGTCAAAATACGTGGCACAGCAGTTTGAAGTCTTTCAAGGTTTCATATGGCAGACCAGACCAGCCTTGAATCTGTCCCCTTCTCCCTTCCTCCTCCTCCCCTCTTCCCTTCCATTTCCTCTTCCTGTCCTCCCTCCCCTCTTCCCTTCCATTTCCTCTTCCTGTCCTCCCCCTCCCCCTTCCCCCCCCCCCCCCCCCCCCCCCCCCCCCCCCCCCCCCCCCCCCCCCCCCCCCCCCCCCCCCCCCCCCCCCCCCCCCCCCCCCCCCCCCCCCCCCCCCCCCCCCCCCCCCCTTTCCTCTTCCTGTCCTCCCCTTCCCCTCTTCCCTTCCATTTCCTCTTCCTGTCCTCCCCTTCCCCTCTTCCCTTTCCATTTCTCTTCTTCCTCCCTCCCCTCCCTCCATCCTCCCCCTCCCCTCCTCCCTTTCCATTTCCTCTTCCCCATTCTTTCCTTTGGGAGAGGGTCTCCCTGTGCAGCCAGGCTGGCCTGGCACTGCAATCCTCCTGTCTCCTCCATTACAGGTGGGTATGTCCTTTATTCTTTCGTTATATTTTATTTTATTTTATTTTTTGGTTTTTCGAGACAGGGTTTCTCTGTGTAGCTTTGTGCCTTTCCTGAAACTCACTTGGTAGCCCAGGCTGGCCTTGAACTCACAGAGATCCGCCTGGCTCTGCCTCCCGAGTACCCGGGATTAAAGACGTGCGCCACCATTGCCCGGCGTTTTTTTTATTTTAATTTAATTTAATTTAATTTTTATTTTTATTCTTTCATTATAGAGAAGATGCGGCATAACTGAAAATGTGTAAGGTGTTTTATATGAACTTGTATCAAACATTGCATAAGAATGAACAGAGCGAGTGGTACATCACATGCACAGCACATTCCAATTAGGTTAAACACCAGAATAGGGTGAAGACACTATTAAACATGGAGAAAAATTTTAATGTACAATTCTAGATGGACACAGAACAAGTTATAGCTATTACTTACTTCTTTGGAAGAGACTATAGTCAGAGTGGGGAGGGAACAAAAAGACCAGCCTTAATCACGATAAACACTCTAAGGGGATAGTCATGTATACGTAATAGTAAATACACTTCTAAAGCATGAAACTATGTTTTAGAGATTTGAATTTTTCCCTGTAATGGGACTTGAATTTTTGTGCACACTAGGCAAGAGCTCTAACTTGAAGCTCTATCCCTGGCCCTAGAAACCAGATTTCTGTTGTTTATAATTGAGACTGGCCTCCCCGTGTTGTGAAAACTGGCCTTGACATCTACATGTAGTTCAGGTCATTCTCATCTCATTTCAGAATGAACGTTCTGAAAAATAAGAAAGAAAATTACCTATGTCTAAATACTAAGATATAATAAGGTTCCTTTAATGTTTGCATCTTGCTGTTTTTAAATTTTTCATCAATAATGATGGGATCTAATTAATTTAAAAAAAAAACCCAAACCAACCAACCAACAACAAAAACAAAACGAAAACCAAAGAATCGCTCGTAACCAAGCCACGGGTTTTCTTTGGTCCAGATTCTGTGCTCTGGAAGCCCCGTTGTCTCAGCTGCACCAGAAAGGACAGAGATGCAAAGCAACTGTTGTAAAGTCTGTTTGTTATTTCTGCATCAGCAAAGGTCACTCAGCAAAGTTCTTCAAAATGGGTGAAGGGATGGCGAAGAAGGGCCCCTTGTGGGGAAGGAGGGCTGAGACTGCCCTCTAGAGGTGGAAGACCACCCTGCACACAGAGCGGGGATGCCTCAGCAAGGGCAGCCTCAGGAATTCCATCCCTCTCTGTCAGGAATGTGCTTTACTTGGTCGAAGTTGCTGCCTTCCTTACGTAACTAACTGTGGTCTGTTTTCCCATTTCTCTTTTGGCTCCATGAGCTGGGGTAAAGATAGTAGCTGGTTTCAGCTTTGCCTTCCTCTGTTGGGTTTGCCACAGCCTCAAGGCTGATGTGGCACCAGGGCTGGAAAAGGCAACTCAGCCAGTGCCCTGGGAGGGATCGACTTGGTGGTTTCACGGGGGAGTGCTGGGGGAAAAAAAAACCTTCCAAAAATATTTACCAGACAAAGAACTAGGTTTGTGACCAAGACTTTCCGAAGAAACACCCTTAGACATAAACATGTTTCCAGACCTGTTCCTCAGCAAGGTGGAAATGGCCAAGACCTTCCTTTTCCCAAAAAAGACAAACTCAAGACTCCTGGGAATAAACACAGATGGGTCCAGGAGACACCTTCCCCAGCTGGCTGTAATTCAGACATTAGGGGTTGTCTGTCACCTGTAGGGGAGTCGGGGCACACTCCTGACTTCCTGGGAAGGCTGTAAGGTTTGACTTCCGTGGCACAAGTCTAATGGAAGGGAGCCCACAAATTCCAGGGTAGACAAGGAAAATGGTGGCCCAAGTCCTCCAAGGAAGTCATTCATACCATCCCCCCTTTTCGGTGTGTGTGTGTGTGTGTGTGTGTGTGTGTGTGTGTGTGTGTGTGATATACATGTTGGTGTGTTTTGTACATGTCTATGCAGAGGCCAGAAGAGAGCAATGGGCGTCTCCCTCTATAACTCCCTCTCTTACTCCCTGTGGCGGGGTTGCTATTGAATCAGGAGTTAGGCTGGCCGTCAGTCAGTCCCAGGAATCTGCTTTCTCTTCCTTACACAGTGCTAGGGTTACAGATGCGTGTGGCCACACCCAGTGTTTTTTTTTTTTTTTTTTTTTCCCATGGGTCCTAGGGATTAGAATTCAGGTCCTCATGACTGTGCAGCAAACATCCTTACCCAGTGAGCCCGCTCCCCAGTCCTTTTCTTTCCTGATAGCGTTTTCTTTATGGCCTAGGCTCGCCTAGAGTTTGTGGGACACCTTCCGGGTGCTGGGATTACGGGTAAGCGGCACTATGCTCAGATCTTTTCCTTTTCTTTCTGAAGCAAGTTAGAATGTCTGGACAAGGCACTGTGCTTGGGGCGTCCTCAGAAGCCCTCCACATGGTCTGGACCCTTCTTTCCAGTGCTGACTAAATCCTGTGCACTGCCCTTTATCTCTGTGACTCATGGGGCTCACCCGTGATCTTGTCCTTTGCTGCTCACCTCTGAACCCACCCTCAGGCTGGTGTCTTCACACTGAGCAAGGGCACGGTGTACGTTGGTTTCAAGTGATGCTTGCCTAGCCTGCCACCTCCCTACCCCTCTGTGGATTCTGTGTGCCTGGCCCAGTTCTAGAGAGAATTCTGTGACAGCATTCCAGTGCCCTGAAAGGCCTCTCTTGCATGTGTGCCTGTGCTCTGGACTCAAATGTCTTACTCAACATGCCTGAAATACAGAATGCCAGCACTCTGTTCTGGGCCCCTCATATGGTATTTGCCTTATAAGGACTATAGTTCTGTGCAGGTGATAGATGTGGAGCGTGAGTGTCAGCGATGTCCAAAACTGCTGTCCTACCACACAGCTACAGGGTTCTGGGTATTTCCCCCATCTCATCCTTAGCCCTAATCTTGGACCTCCTTCCTTCCTGCTTTCTGCAATCTGGCTACCATTGGCTTTCCCTACCTTTCTTAAAAACTAAACCAAGTCAAGCATGGTGGCACATACCTATAACCCCAACACTGAGGTAGAGGCAGGAGGGTTGGGAATTCAAGGGCGGCTTGGAGGCCCCACCTCGAACAAACAAACATCATATTAAAACAAAACACAAAAGTAAAACTGGGCTCCATCTTTAGACTTTTAGGCTCTTGTTGGCAGAGCCGGTTCTTGGTGTGTGATGCACGCTGTCTTCCAGACACCATCCTGGCCCACTCTGTCTAGAACTGCCCCTACCAACTTTCCCTCCTATGGCCTTTCATACGATCTCAGTGAGCTTATAGTCTCTGGTATCTTCTCATCAGCTCTTTGCTTGTCAAACTAGACCACAAGCGCTATAATATCAACCCTTGCAAGCAGGAAATCATAACTGCGTTGCTCAAAGATGATTCCCTGGCACCTAGAATACCATCTGGTAGCTTGTGGACACTCAGGAGACATTTGTGAAACAATTGCATGGTGCCAGTCTTCAGGCCTTTAGCTTCAACTTGATATGATCTCCTTCTAAATGACGGTGCTCGTAGCAATTACAGTCCATAGCATATCATTCAGTTATGATGTAT